>NW_021703776.1:4299093-4453779 GCF_005190385.1 Monodon monoceros | reverse complement strand
ACACACACACACACACACACATACACACCCTATTAGTTCTGCTTCCCTAGAGAATCTGACTAATACACTGCCACTAAAGGAAACTTGTCCAGGTCACAATGAATATTGGAAATGTGAGACAGGCTGATATTCAAAAAGAGGATGACAGTTAGATTAAAAAAAAAAAAAAGGAGCCAAGTAAGCAGCAGAGGCAAGGCTTGGAAATCCATAGGCTTTCAGTTTCTGTGCAAACATTCTTGTTTTATTTTCCCCCAGCTCTTGGTAATCAAAATGACCATTCACAGAATGCATTTGTCAACACAGCTGTATTTGAGGGATATTTTTTTTTTTCTCACAGAAATGAATGGCTCCCTTTAAACAAGCCCCTTCTCAGTTCCCACCCTAGATCTTTGAAAAGCATATTGATTATATACAATGCAGTTGCAGCAGGCAGACTCTCCCACCCGCTCCACTGGGACTGTCTATCTACCACCTTCTGGCACTGCTCACCTTCTCACTCTTTGCTGTTCCTCAGTCTTTCTTTCCCCTGTTACAACACGAACCACATTGTGCCATGTTATTGCTTTTCTGTCTCTTCCACTGATTTTTGGACACTAAAGGGCCGAGTCTGTATTTCTTCACCTTTGTGTTCTCTATGCTTCTCGATTGCCAAAGAATTACTCCTGATAGATTTTACATGTGCAGGGATGTAGCTGAAAAATCATAAGAATGAACATGGGTTCAATAACAGAGATGCCATATATGCCCAATGATCCTAAACTCAATGAATAAATAAATAAACTATTGAATAAGATTATTACTTAAATGTAAAACTTAAGCAAAGGGAGTCAGCATAATATAGTGATTTTAATCCTGAGCTTTAGATTAAGATAAGTGGGAATTTAGCAAGTTGTTTAAACTCTCTCAACCTCAGTGTTGTTATATAAAAAATTAAGACAATACCAGTACTTCCTGGTACAATATAGAGGAATATTGTATGTATCAGGGAAGATGAAACACATAAATCCCTAAGGCCATGATCTAACCAGTATTTAAATATTAGCAATTATGATTTTATTTAATTTCCTGTGGCCTATAAATTGCTTTGACTGCTCCGTCTAAGATATAAGTATTCCTCACTACTCTGATCAAGGGTTAAAAGTAACAGAACTGATTGTCAAAAGTTGAGAGTGTTCTGCTGAATTCAGAATATTTTGAGTCCTGTGGTACATTTGCTTAGGCTTTGCAATAGTTTAAAAATCAGATCAAAATATGTATATATATTTTTCAGCTGAATATACTCTCTTCCCTATATGCAAATGTATTAAGTCTGAGGTGGGGATGTGACTAGAGGAGATCTTTGGGGTGACTATTAAAAAATGCAGATCACAATATACACTACAGATGAGCTAATAAATTTGGTTGGAAGTACTCCTTGGCATGAGCCCTCCTGGAGTCCACCATTGGTCCCATCAAAGAGCCTGTAGGCTCCAGTGCTGCATCACCTCAGGCCAAACAACCAACAGGGAGGGAACTCAGCCACACCCATCAGCAGTCAAGCAGATTAAAGTTTTACTGAGCTCTGCCCAACAGAGCAACAACCAGCTCTACCCACCACCAGTACTTCCCATCAGGAAACTTGCACAAGCCTCTTAGATAGCCTCATCCACCAGAGGGCAGACAACAGAAGCAAGAACTGCAATCCTGCAGCCTGTGGAAAGATAATCACATTCACAGAAAGATAGACAAAATGAAAATGGAGAGGGCTATGTACCAGATGAAGGAACAAGATAAAACCCCAGAAATGCAACTGAATGAATGGAGATAGGCAACCTTCCAGAAAAAATAATTCAGAATAATGATAGTGAAGATGAACCAGGACTTTGGAAAAGAATGGAGGCAAAGATTGAGAAGATGCAAGAAGTGTTTAACAAAGACTTAGAAGAATTAAAGAGCAAACAAACAGAGATGAACAATACAATAATGGAAATGAAAAATATACTAGAAGGAATCAATAGCAGAATAACTGAGGCAGAGGAAAGGATAAGTGACCTGGAAAACAGAAAGGTGGCATTCACTGCTGCAGAACAGAATAAAGAAAAAAGAATGAAAAGAAATGTAGACAGCCTAAGAGACATTTGGGACAACATTAAATGCATTCACATTCACATTATAGGGGTCCCAGAAGGAGAAGAGAGAGAGAAAGGACCCAAGGAGATTTTTGAAGAATCAAAAATTCCCTAGCATTGGCAAGTAAATAGCCATCCAAGTCCAGGAAGTGCAGAGAGTTCCAGGCAAGATAAACCCAAGGAGCAACATGCCGAAACACACAGTAATCAAATTGACAAAAATTAAAGACAAAGAAAAAAGCAACAAGGGAAAAATGACAAATAACATAAAAGGGGACTCCCATAAGTTTAACAACTGATTTCTCAGCACAAACTCAACAAGCCAGAAGGGAGTGACATGATATATTTAAAGTGATGAAAGGGAAAAAACTACAAACAAGATTACTCTACCTGGAAAGGAGTTACAGGGGAAAAAATGTAAAAAAACACAAACACATGGAAGCTAAACAATACATTACTAAATAACCAAGAGATCACTGAAGAAATCAAGGAAGAAATCAAAAAACACCTAGAGACAAATGACAATGAAAACATGACAATCCAAAACCTATGGGATGCATAAAAAGCATTTCTAAGATGGAAGTTTATAGCAATGCAATCCTACCTCAGAAAACAAGAAAAATCTCAAATAAACAATCTAACCTTACACCTAAAGGAACTGGAGAAAGAAGAGCAAACAAAACCCAAAGATAGTAGAAGGAAAGAAATCATAAATATCAGAGCAGAAATAAATAGAAACTGAAAACAATAGCAAAAATCAATAAAACTAAAAGCTGATTCTTTAAAAAGATAAACAAAATTGATAAACCTTTAGCCAGACCCATCAAGAAAAAGAGGGAGAGGACTCAAATCAATAAAATTAAAAATTAAAAAGGAGACATTACAATGGACAACGACGAAATACAAAGCATCCTAAGAGACTACTACAAGGAATACATTTTATTGTCTATGCCAATAAAATGGAAAACCTGGAAGAAATTGTCAAATTCGTAGAAAGGTATAACCTTCCAATTCTGAACCAGGAAAAAATAGAAAATATGAACAGACCAATCACAAATAATGAAATAGAAACTGTGATTAAAAATCTTCCAACAAACAAATCCAGGATCAGATGACTTCACAGGTGAATTCTACCAAACATTTAGAGAAGAGCTAACACCCATCCTTCTCAAACTCTTCCAAAAATTTGCGGAGGAAGGAACACTCTCAAACTCATTCTATGAGGCAACAATCACCCTGATACCAAAACCAGACAAAGATACTACAAAAAAAGAAAATTACAGACAAATATCACTGATGAATATAGATGCAAATATCCTCAACAAAATACTAGCAAACAGAATCCAACAACACATTAAAAGCATCATACACCATGATAGAGTGGGATTTACCCCAGAGATGCAAGGATTCCTCAATATACACAAATCAATCAATGTGATAAACCATATTAACAAACTGAAGGAGGAAAACCATATGATCATCTCAATAGACGCAGAAAAAGCTTTTGACAAAATTCAACACCAATTTATGATAAAAACTCTCCAGAAAGTGAGCATAGAGTGAAGCTACTTCAACATAATAAAGGCCATATATGACAAACCCACAGCAAACATCATTCTCAAAGGTGAAAAACTGAAAGCATTTCCTCTAAGATCAGGAACAAGACAAGGATGTCCACTCTTGTCACTATAATTAAGAACAGTTTTGGAAGTCTTAGCCATGGCAACCAGAGAAGGAAAATAGATAAAAGGAATACAAATTGGAAAAGAAGAAGTAAAACTGTCACTGTTTGCAGATGATATGATACTATCCATAGATAATCCAAAAGATATCACCAAAAAACTACTAGAGCTAAGCAATGAATTTGGTAAAGTTGCAGGATACAAAATTAATGCACAGAAATCTCTTGCATTCCTATACTCTAACAAAGAAAGATCAGAAAGAGAAATTAAGGAAACAATCCCATACACCATTGTAACAAAAAGAATAAAATACCTAGGAATAAATCTACCTAAGGAGGTAAAAGGCTTGTACTCAGAAAACTATAAGACACTGATGAAAGAAATTCAGGATGACACAAACAGACGGAGAGATATACCATGTTCTTGGATTGGAAGAATCAATAATGTGAAAATGACAATATTACCCAAAACAACCTGCAGATTCAATGCAATCCCTATCAAATTACCAATGGCATTTTTCACAGAATTAGAACAAATCTTCTACAATTTGTATGGAGACATAAAAGACCCTGCATAGCCAAAGCAATATTGAGAAAGAAAAACAGAGCTGGAGGAATGAGGCTCCCCAACTTCAGACTATACTACAAAGCTACAGTAATAAAGATACTATGGTACTGGCCCCAAAACAGAACTGTACATCAATGCAACAGGATAAAAAGTCCAGAGATAAACCCACGCACCTATGGTCAACTAATCTATGACAAATGAGGCAAGGATATACAGTGGAGAAAAGACAGTCTCTTCAATAAGTGGTGTTGGGAAAACTGGACAGCTACATGTAAAAGAATGAAATTAGAACACTCCCTAACACCATACACAAAAATAAATTCAAAATGTATTAAAGACCTAAATGTAAGACTGGACACTATAACACTCTTAGAGGAAAACACAGGAAGAACATTCTTTGACATAAATTACAGCAAGATCTTTTTTGACCCACCTCCTAGAGAAATGGAAATAAAAACAAAAATAAACAAATGGGACCTAATGAAACTTAAAAGCTTTTGCAAAGCAAAGGAACCTATAAACAAGACAAAAAGACAACCCTCAGAATGGGAGAAAATATTTGGAAATGAATCAACTGACAAAGGATTAATCTCCAAAATATATAAACAGCTCATGCAGCTCAATATTAAAAAAAACAAAGAACTCAATCAAAAAATGGACAGAAAACCTAAACAGATATTTCTCCAAGTAGACATAGAGATGGCCAAGAAGCACGTGAAAAGCTCCTCAACATCACTAATTATTTGAGAAAAGCAAATTAACAATACAGTGAGGCATCACCTCACGCTGGTTAGAATGAGCATCATCAGAAGATGTGCAAACAACAAATGCTGGAAAGGGTGTGGAAAAAAGAAAACTCTCTTGCACTATTGGTGGGAATATAAATTAATATAGCCACTATGGCAAACAGCATGGAGGTTCCTTAAAAAATTAAAATAGAATTACCATATGACCCAGCAATCTCACTAGTGAGCATATACCCAGAGAAAACCATAATTCAAAAAGACACATGCATCTCAATGTTTATTGCAGAACTATTTACAATAGCCAGGTCATGGAAGCAACCTAAATGCCTATTGAACATAGATAAGGAAAGGTTAAAGAAGATGTGGTACATGTATACAATGGAATATTACTCAGCCATAAAGTGGAACGAAATTGGGTCATTTGTAGAGACATGGATGGACCTAGATACTGTCATACAGACTGAAGTAAGTCATCAAGAGAAAAACAAATATCATATATTAACACATATATGTGAAATATAGAAAAATGGCACAGATGAACTGGCAGAAATAGAGACACAGATGTAGAGAACAAACATATGGACACTAAGGGGAGAAATGGGGTGGGGGGTAGTGGTGGTGGGATGAATTGGGAGATTGGGATTGACATATATTCACTAATATGTATTAGATAGTTTAATAAGAACCTGCTGTATAAAAAATAAAATAAATTCAAAAGAAATAAAAAAAAATTGCTGGGTGGGTTTACCACCCAGTAAAAAATAAATAAATAAATAATAAAAGTAAAATAAGATATTAAAAAGAAATAAATTATTTTAAACCTTGTCAATTGTGAAGACTCCTGTATGTTACAGAAACCGAGGACATTGAATAACATTACATGTATGAAGTCTTCCCCTTGGAATCTCTCCATCTTAAAAACACTGGACATGTGATGATGAGTGATGGCCTCAGCAGAGCATGCAACTTCATCATCTATGCATCCTGGTTTCCATCTGGTTGATTATGAACCATCTAATTAATTTCAGCCCTCCCATATGACATAATACTTGCCAGGAAGATGTTCTATGATGCAGAATTTTTAATGACTGTGCAGAAACCCTGATATAGCTTATGAATCTTTTAATCATGTGTTAAAGATTTCTCAATATCATTTAGGATGCTTAAGCTGCTGTTTTTAGTTCAGAGAAACAAAGATGTGATAAATCAGAAACAGTTCCTCAGAAGCACCTGGTTTACATTTTAAAGTTCGTATCTAGGCTTAGGTTTTAGGCATTGAATGGGAGAATCTGACTCTTGGGACAGATAATGAGATTTTTATGAATCTTGGGATACACACTCTAATTTTTAGTTCCTCACTAGGTACTGAGAAACTTAGGAGCAACTTACTAACTGTATTCCACCATGGATTCACCTGAAGTGCCATTACTTCATGCTCTGTAAAGCCTGTTCTCAACTCAGGGAGCTCCATGTGGCATTTAAACATTTGAATGTAAACTTTACTTGCTTACCATGAAGCAAGTAAAGACTAAAATGGAAAATAGGAAAACTCTTCTAAGGCAATGATTTCACCACTGGTAACATCGTTTTAAAACCTGTATGAAATAAGTTCAATTTAACCAATTTAATCAATTCAATATAATCAATTCAATTTAATCCAATGCATGCCCTCCCTAAACTCTGGACATCTACACACGCCATGATCTTCATGCCTACAACACTCCACTGCACACTCAACACTCACTCCTAACATGCTAATCCCCATTCATCCAACAGATCTCAGTTTAGATTCTTCTACACGACCACAGAGAGGCTTACTTCACTCTCAAAAGTGTTAGCTGTCTCTGAACATCATCTGTTTTTCTCTGCATCCCACTCTGTTTTCAATACACTCCTTTTCATCTATGACTGGCCATGAAGCTCCCGGAGTACAGCTCATGTCTCAGTCACTGCTGTGGCCTCAAGTTGAGTGGTGTGTCTCCAAAGAGTATATGTTTCAATAAATATCTGTTAAGTGACTAAGTGAATGTCTGACAAACATTTGAGAGAACTTACAGTGTATTAAACATTCTGTTCAAGATGAAGATGAAATATCTATTGGGTTTTTTTGAAAGTACTACCACTTCAATGGCAAGAGGGATCTTAATCTCAGTTGGCTTAGTGACTCGATTAAAATTCATTTACAAGAGGAGCTTCAAGATGGTAGAAGAGTAAGATGTGGAGATCACCTTCCTCTCCACAAATATATCAGAAATACATCTACATATGGAACAACTCCTACAGGACACCTACTGAATGATGGCAGAAGACCTCAGACCTCCCCAAAGGCAAGAAACTCCCCACGTACCTGGGTAGGGCAAAGAAAAAGAAACAACAGAGACAAAAGAATAGGGATGGGACCTGCACCAGTGGGAGGGAGCTGTGAAAGAGGAAAGGTTTCCACACACTAGGAAGCCCCTTCATGGGAGGAGACTGCGGATGGTGGAGGGGGAAAGCTTCGGAGCCACAGAGGAGAGCACAGCAACAGGGGTGCAAAGGACAAAGCGAGGATATTCCCGCACAGAGGATCGGTGCCGACCAGAACTCACCAGCCCGAGAGGCTTGTCTGCTTCCCGGCCGGGGTGGGCGGGCCTGGGAGCTGAGGCTCGGGCTTCAGTTGGATCCCAGGGAGAGGGCTGGTGTTGGCTGCATGAACACAGCCTGAAGGGGGCTAGTGCACCACAGCTAGCCAGGAGGGATTCCAGGAAAAAGCCGAAGAGGCAAGTGAGTTTTTCTTGCCTCTTTGCTTCCTGGTGCACGAGGAGAGGGGATTGAGAGCGCCACTTAAAGGAGCTCCAGAGGACGGGCATGAGCTGCGACTATCAGTGCAGACCTAAGAGACGGGCATGAGACACTAAGGTTGCTGCTGCGGCCACCAAAAAGCCTGTGTGCAAGCACAGGTCACTCTGCACACTTCCCCTCCTGGGATCCTGTGCAGCCCAGCACTGATGGGGTGCCGTGATCCAGGGACAACTTCTCCGGGAGAACACAGGGCGCACCTCAGGCTTTTCCAACGTCATGCTGGTCTCTGCTGCCACAGGCTTGCTCCGCATTCTGTACCCCTTCTTCCCCCCAGCCTGAGTGAGCCTGAGCCCCTGATTCAGCTGCTCCTTTAACTCCGTCCTGTCTGAGTGAAGAACAGACGACCTCAGGCGACCTACACACAGGGGCGGGGCCAATCCAAAGCTGAACCCCAGGAGCTGTGCGAACAAAGAAGAGAAAGGGAATTTTCTCCCAGCAGCCTCAGGAGCAGTGGATTAAATCTCCACAATCAACTTGATGTACCCTGCATCTGTGGAATACCTCAATAGACAACAAATCATCCCAAATTGAGGAGGTGGACTTTGGGAGCAATGATATATTGTTTTTGTCCTTTCTTCTCTTTTTGTGAGTGTGTACGTGTATGCTTCTTTGTGTGATTTTGTCTGTATAGCTTTGCTTGTACCATTTGTCCTAGGGTTCTGCTGTCTGTTTTTTTGTTTTTTGTTTTTTTTTTAAGTATAGTTTTTAGTGCTTCTTACCATTGCTGGATTTGTTTTTTGGTTTGGTTTCTCTCTTCTTTCTTTCTTTTTGTTTTGTTACTTTTAAAAACTTTGTTTTAATAATTATTGTTTATTTTTTATTTTAATAACTTTATTTTATTTTATCTTCTTTCTTTCTATCGTTTTTTTTTTTTTCCCTCTCTTTTATTCTGAGCCATGTAGATGACAGGCTCTTGGTGCTCCAGCAAGGCATCAGGGCTGTACCTCAGAGGTGGGAGTCCCAAGTTCAGGACATTGGTCCCCAAGAGACCTCCCAGCTCCACATAATATCAAGTGTCAAAAATCTCCCAGAGATCTCCATCTCAATGCCAGGACCCAGCTGCACTCAACAACCAGCAAGCTACAGTGCTGGACACCCTATGCCAAACAACTAGCAAGACAGGAACACAACACTACCCATTAACAGAGAGGCTGTCTAAAATCAAAAAAGGCCACAAACACCCCAAAACACGCCACCAGATGTGGACCTGCCCACCAGAAAGACAAGATACAGCCTCATCCACCAGAACACAGGCACTAGTCCCCTTCACCAAGAAGCCTACTCAACCCACTGAACCAAACTCAGCCACTGGGGGCACACACCAAAAACAACGAGAACTATGAAACTGCAGCCTGTGAAAAGGAGACCCCAAACACAGTAAGTTAAGCAAAATGAGAAGACAGAGAAACACACAGCAGATGAAGGAGCAACGTAAAAACCCACCAGACCTAATAAATGGAGAGAAAATAGGCAGTCTACTTGAAAAAAAAAATTCAGAATCATGATAGTAAAGATGATACAAAATTTTAGAAATAGAATGGAGAAAATATAAGAAACATATAACAAGGACCTAGAAGAACTGAAGAGCAAACAAATAGTGATGAACAACACAATAAATGAAATTAAAAATTCCCTAGAAGGGATCAATAGCAGAATAACTGAGGCAGAAGAACAGATAAGTGACCTGGAAGATAAACTAGTGGAAATAACTACTGCAGAGCAGAATAAAGAAAAAAGAATGAAAAGAATTGAGGACAGTCTCAGAGACCTCTGGGACAACATGAAACACACCAACATTTGAATTATAGAGGTCCCAGAAGAAGAAGAGAAAAAGAAAGGGACTGAGAAAATATTTGAAGAGATAATAGTTGAAAACTTCCCTAATATGAGAAAGGAAATAGTTAATCAAGTTCAGGGAGGACAGAGGGTCCAATACAGGATAAATCCAAGGAGAAACACACCAAGACACATATTAATAAAACTATCAAAAATTAAATACAAAGAAAAATTATTAAAAGCAGCAAGTGAAAAATAACACACAATGGAATCCCTATACATTTAACAGCTGATCTTTCAGCAGAAACTCTGCAAGCTAGAAGGGAATGGCAGGGCATGTTTAAAGTGATGAAGGAGAAAACCCTGCAACCAAGATTACTCTACACAGCAAGGATCTCATTCAGATTTGATGGATTAAAACCTTTACAGACAAGCAAAAGCTAAATAAATTCAGCACCACCAAACCACCTTTTCAACAAATGCTAATGGAACTTCTCTAGGCAAGAAACACAAGAGAAGAGAAAGACCTACAATAAGTAACTCAAAACAATTCAGAAAATGGTCATAGGAACATACATACTGATAATTACCTTAAATGTAAATGGATTAAATGGTACAACCAAAATATATACAGTGGCTGAATGGATACAAAAACAAGACCCATATATATGTGGTCTACAAGAGAACTACTTCATACCTAGAGACACATACAGACTTAAAATAAGGGGATGGAAAATGATATTCCATGAAAATGGAAATCAAAAGAAAGCTGGAGTAGCAATTCTCATATCAGACAAAATAGACTTTAAAAGAAAGACTATTCGAAGACACAAAGAAAGACACTACATAAAGATCAAGGGATCAATCCAAGAAGAAGATATAAAAATTGTAAATATTTATGCACCCAACATAGAAGTACCTCAATATATAAGGCAAATACTAACAGCCATAAAAGCGGAAATCAACAGTAATACAATCATACTAGGGAACTTTAACACCCCACTTTCACCAATGGACAGATCATCCAAAATGAAAATAAATAAGGAAACACAAGCTTTAAATGATACATTAAACAAGATGGACTTAGCTGATATTTATAGGTCATTCCATCCAAAAACAACAGAATACACTTTCTTCTGATGTGCTCATGGAACATTCTCCAGGATAGATCATATCTTGTGTCACAAATCAAGCCTTGGTAAATGTAAGAAAATTGAAATTGTATCAAATATCTTTTCTGAGCACAATGCTATGAGACTAGCTATCAATTACCGGAAAAAATCTGTACAAAATACAAACACATGGAGGCTAAACAATACACTACTTAATAAACAAGAGATCACTGAAGAAATCAAAGAGGAAATCAAAAAATACCTAGAAACAAATGACAATGAAAACACGATGACCCAAAACCTATGGGATGCAGCAAAAGCAGTTCTAAGAGGGGAGTTTATGGCAATACTATCCTACCTTAAGAAACAAGAAACATCACAAATAAACAACCTAACGTTACACCTAAAGCAACTAGAGAAAGAAGAACAAAACAACCCCAAAGTTAGCAGAAGGAAAGAAATCATAAAGATCAGATCAGAAATAAATGAAAAAGAAATGAAGGAAATGATAGAAAAGATCAACAAAACTAAAAGCTGGTTCTTTGAGAAGATAAACAAAATTGATAAACCATTAGCCAGACACATCAAGAAAAAAAGGGAGAACACTCAAATCAATAGAGTTAGAAATGAAAAAGAAGTAACAACTGACACTGCAGATATACAAAGGATCATGAGAGATTACTACAAGCAGCTTTATGTCAATAAAATGGACAACGTAGAAGAAATGGACAACTTCTTAGAAAAGCACAACGTTATGAGACTGAACCAGGAAGAAATAGAAAATATGAACAGAACAATCACAAACACTGAAATTGAAACTGTGATTACAAACCTTCCAACAAACAAAAGCCCAGGACCAGATGGCTTCACAGGCGAGTTCTATCAAACATTTAGAGAAGAGCTAACACCTATCCTTCTCAAACTCTTCCAAAATATAGCAGAGTGAGGAACACTCCCAAACTCATTCTACGAGGCCACCATCACCCTGATACCAAAATCAGACAAAGATGTCACAAAGAAAGAAAACTACAGGCCAATATCACTGATGAACATAGATTCAAAAATCCTCAACAAAATACTAGCAAACACAATCCAACAGCACATTGAAAGGATCATACACCATGACCAAGTGGGGTTTGTCCCTGGAATGCAAGGATTTTTCATTATACGCAAATCAACCAATATGATCCACCATATTAATAAACTGACGGAGAAAAACCATATGATCATCTCAATAGATGCAGAAAAATATTTTGACAAGATTCAACACCATTTATGATAAAAATCCTGCAGAAAATAGGTATAGAGGGAACTTTCCTCAACATAATAAAGGCCATATATGACAAAATATTACAGAAAAAGAAAAGTAGTGCTCAATACATCTTATAAACACTGAATCTTTAGGAAGATATTAGAAAACTAAATTCAGAAACATATAAAAAGAGTATACACAATGACTAAGTGGGATTTTTTTTAGGAATACAAAGTCACTGTGACATCTGAAAATTAATTGACATATCATATTAATGAAGAAGAGAAAAAAAATATGATCACTCAGACATAAAAATCAGTTGATATAACTCAACACCTCATGTATGTAAATTATATAAAATGTCCATGATGAGCAAACTTATATATAAAATTAACTTCAATGTAATTCAATTTGCAGTAATAAACTGGAGTTTTGTACATTTAAAGGAAGTGATCACATTATTTGAAGCACTAAATTAATTAGCTTTATTTGAATGTTTATTATATTTCTAAAATTATTCCTTTTCTATAAACCTGCAGGATGAAAGCAAAAAAATATTCATTTTTTAATTCATTTAAAGGGTGAAATTAAACTGTCAGGACTAAAATAAACCACCTAAAATTAAAAAAAAATACTCTAGTATTTCTATCTTCTAACACAATTCAATATATTATTTTAATTTTTGCTTCTATTAAAACAAATTTGCTGAACACATTTATTTGTTGCCATCTAAGTGAACACCATGGCACAGAGATAACACAGATGATAGATGATAGATAGATAGATAGATAGATAGATAGATAGATAGATAGATAGGTTTCCTGCATATTGGGGATATTGATCATGCTTTCTGTCTGTGATTTAATTCTTCAACTAATAAAAACAAACAAAAAAATTCAATATGCTTATTTTATGTAATGCTTAACTGTAACTTGGGGTATTTCAAATTTCATTTATACCTCTTAGTATAGTTTTGAAAATAAAACTAAAGGAAATTTGTATTGGAGAAAGAATTATGTTGCCAGTTTAAAATGTTGGGAATATTAAGATGATCTATAAAGTTACTTTTATTAATTCTATTCCTATTTAAGTAGATGGGAAAAACTTATTTCCTAATCTCAAAAAAATTTTTTTTTGGTCTTTTGAAAATCTTATACACAGCACAATGTTTTGAAATTATCCACTTATCACATGGTTTTGAAATTATTGCTTGCTTATATATCTTCTCTCCTAAATGTATAGTAGGAACTGTGCTTTTTCACCATTATATTGCAATTACTTGGGCAGATATGTGGCTTTCAATAATGTCTACTTAAAGAATAAATAGTGACTACATTCAATACCTCTTTGGCATAATTTAATCTAAATATTGAGTACATCCTATAGTTTCTGAAATAATCTTGGTTTTCATAATGGGCAGCTTGATTTTTCCAGGTGAATTTTATTTATCTTTAATAATTTTACTGGTCCTTGATTAGCTGTATATTTCATTTTCTCAATTACATAAAAAATTATGAACTCTACTTTTAGATCAAATCATTAACATCTTAGGGAAAAATTATTTTATTATATTTTTGACAATGTTTAGTTGCTTTTTCTTTATTTTCAAGAATAGCTGTCATTTCCATAAAACATATATCAGGTATAAAGTTCTGCTAAAATTTTTACTCACTCTATAAATCCTTACCAAAATTTGATTTGATTTTATGAGAAAATACTTTAAATTTTATATTCTTAAGATCTTTGATTATTCATGATCTTCAGATATCCTCTTTCTCTTCTAATAAATACTATGCATGTTTGGCATAATTATTCACATATTATAGATGGGTAAGCTGAATTTCCCAGAAGTGGTGATTGTTGAAATCAAGAAAATGCTAAGTGTCAGAGCTACAACTGAAACCCAAATGTGGACGACAAGATACCAGCTCTGTGCTCCTCATGGTTACCTTATACTACATACTTAAAGATGGTTAAACACAAAATTACTTTTATCCACTTATCAGATGATTTCCGACAATGTTTATAATCTATAGAGATTGGAATATATTTTAGATTGTATTATCTATCACATATTTAAAATATTATTTTCCTTTGTTGATTTAGATATTTTTCTGCCTTGGAAATTTCAACTGTATGAATAGAGCATAAAATGAGTGGCTAAATAGAAGAAGCCTTTGATTAATTTGATTGATGTAGACAGGTAATTAATATCCAACTAATTCTTACATCTTTCTTCAGCTTACTTGAGAGGGATGGATTTCTCAATAAACCCGACATCTTTTAGCATCAGTGATCAATATATATGAATTAAAAAGCAGTGGTTGTGGAATGTCAAACATATTCTTTCCTTCTCCAGGTTGCAAGTTAAAGAAAGGAGAACTGTCACAAAAGATTGGAATTTGTATGACATACTGATAGTTTAAGTGTACATGTAAAGAGAGTACTAAAAACAGAAGCTTTCTGGAAATCTAATTTTCTTTATAATCTCTCTGAAGAGGCATTAAACTATAGTGTAGAATAACAGAATTTGGTTTAATTTAAGCCTTCTAAATGTATGTTTTCTACTAAGTATAATCCAGAAGTCAGATTACATTATACTGAAATTTGTGATTAAATGAAATTGGCTTGGTTTTTCCATCCCTTACTCTGTGTGAAGTTCATCATCTTTCCAAGATTTCTGCTGTAATTAGACTTTGCATTGCTATGGTCTCTCCTGGATCAGAGATTTTGCTGACACTGAACTTACTCATATTTCCAAACAAGACTGTGCTAAATTCAAAATGATGTTTCTTATTTTATATAGTGAGACATCAATCAATCTCATTATTAGCAGGGATTTGCAACTCTATGGATAGAAATTACTGGACATACTTTTTCCTTCTAATTTCCTAATTTAACTGTTTTTATTGCATCTTTGATGTGTAATTTTTCATGACTGCAATTATAACACTATTCTATCCTCTTGAGTATGTACTCTTCATTTAAATACATTTTGAATGCTCAATATAAGAAAGAGAATCTAAACTTCTTTGCTTAAAGAAGTTGGGATGGCAGAGAATCAAGGTCTCTTTCAATTTCTTATAGTTTCTTTTACCTACTACTGCAGTCTACCTTTGGAACCCACAGGAAACTTCACATCCATGAAACCCCAAGAGTTCTACACAGTGCTTTGACATTTGCCTTCATAAAATAGTAATAACTCATGTTAAAGCTATATTTTGTTTTGTTTTTATAAACCATTGAATTACATACAGTCTACTGCTATAAGGATACCCAAACCACAATGGTTTAATAAAATAAACATTTATTTCTTGCTCGTTAAATAGCCATCTAGGGATCCCACAAATGCTATTGCTTAGATATCATGAAATTCTCTGTAGGAGACAGGGAAAAGTCTTTGATTAGTCCCTGATGTTACCTTTCACAGTTCCCTTGGGAAGCCCTTGCTCATCTGCTGACCACCCTGAGCTTTTCTCAACTGGTCATTGATACACATGTTTTCTGCAGAGCTCTACAGCTTCACAACTGTTTTCCTGCTACAGCTACTAGCTAGAAGGCTGTTTCAAACTTGAAAAAAAAAAGACTTTTTAGTCGAGGCTCTTTGTCATATTTAACTCCATATTTACTACTGGTGTTGGTAAACATAACAATGTTCTTTGAAGACATAATTACAGTCCATGATTTTACCCTTTTTTTCTTTACCTCAATGTGTGGCATTGTCTGTTTCTGTTTCTCCCTCCTTCTCAGTTTACTGGAGGTTACCAAAATCAGGTAGCCTTTTCAACTCTTCAAAGCCATGAATTCTGAACTCTGTTCCCTTTCATTCTAGCCTGGAAAACAGACATTTCTTTCCTCTGCCCAAATCCTTCCTCTATTATCTTGCCATATGCAAATCCAGAAGTTTTGCTCAGCGTATGAATCTCTACTCATCCTGTCTGGTCTGTCTTCTGGTGCCTGCTGCCCTCCTGATAAAGCAACATCACATATTTTAGGTGTTTTTGAAAATAATACTGCTTAGTGTGACTGTCAGGAAACCATAATATTGACTTCATAAATCAGGAGTACAAGTCCAGGCATCTATGTAATAAAGCCAACTGTTTTCTTAATATAGGAATTTATGGATAGTAAGAAAAATAAGATCTGTTTAAAATCACCAAATTTACATAATAAAATAAGTATAATGATAATGATATTTATAATTTTGTAGCCAAACTATGTGCCAAATACTATGGTAAATGCTTGAAACATTGTTTTTCATTCTATGCCCGCAAATTTATGATAAATGTTCAATTAGCCTTATTCTACAGATAAAGACATTAAACCTCAGTTTAATAAAGACTGTTGTTCAGGAGTACACCCTGCTAAATGTTCTTGTTCATAATCTTTCCAGTGAACAATATTGCTTTGCTTCAATTATCATAACAAGCTACTGTAAATTTGATCTGAATTTCTGGTAGATGGAATTCTAAGATGATATCTATGGCCCTTGTATTAATCTTTTTTCTAAATTTTCTGTATATTATTATAGATTGCTGTCTTGGGAACCTTGCTGACTGAGGAGAGGATGCCTCTCCTAGGGTTAGTTAATTCTTAGAGATAATAAACAGCTTGCCTTAGGACATGCTTTAACATCTAATCAAACAATCCAAAGCCCTAGCTTCAACCACCTCCACTGTCTAACTCACAGTCCAAGCCATTATTTCCCATACGTTTAATCACCTCAAGGCCAGGTACTAAAGACACAGAAACCATCTCTATATTCCAGAGCCCATCAGAATTATTCAAACTATCTAATCCTAAACCTACTCACCTGCTTAGCCAGCCTCACCTCTTCTTTCCCACAGAAAACACAATAAAGACCCTGGGCTGTTTTTCCACTCACTCCATCTGCCTCCTGGCCGACCATGGTGCTTCCCATGTGGCCCTGTGTGGCATGGTATGCTTCTCTTCTCTTGGAAACTGTAATAGATTCTTCTTTCAATGGTATTGACCTCAGTCACCACAGTAAATTAAAATCCCATGGGAAAAATTGAGACAACCTTGTACTGTCCCCTTTGTACTGTCCTCTTCCCTTTGAGTGTGAGTGGAAATCTGTGAATATGATGAGACATCACTCCCTTGATTATATCATGTAATATGGCAGAAAGGAGATTATACTGGGTAGACGTAACCTAATCAGGTGATCACTTTAGAATCAGTGTTTTCTCCATGATTACAAAAAATAATTCAGAGACATACCCTGGCTAACTTAGAAGATAGCAAACACCCATGTAGTGAATTGTCTATGGGGTCAAGTGGCATGTAGGCAGCCCCTAGGAGCTGAGATAGTCCCTGACCAATAGCTAGCAGGAAACCAGAAATCTCAGTCCTAACGCCTGCAAGAAAATACATTCTCTCAAAAATCAGTGAGCTTAGGCAAAGGATCTTGAGTCCCAGTAGGAACTGCAGCCCCAACTGATACTTTGATTTCAACCCAGTGAGACTCTAAGAATGCAGCAACACTGTGCCTAGATTGCTGACCTACAGAAACTAAAATAATATCTTTTAGCTGCCAAGTTTGTGGCAATTTGCTGCACAGAAATAGAAAACTATTTTAGAAATTCTACTCTATTGAGTGATTTATTTTTTCTTTTGGCTCCCTCACACTCCAATATAAAATTATATTACACAATGATTCCAATATAATTGTTATTATTATATGCTTCAAATCCTGCCAGTACAGGCAGAAATTTACTATTGCTATTTTAAAATTTTGCATTTTTTTCATTATTTGAGAGGTGGGCATATGAATCTATTTCTTTATAATTTTCTGTATAATATATTACCTGTTTTAATTTTCTTTTGCACTTTCTATTTTTGTCTTATTCTATCACTCTCCCCTTTTCAAGACTATTTATAATACTTAATCCCTTTGTAACTATTCAAAAATTAACATCAATCCTTGAGAAAATATTTAAACTTTATTTCCAAAATCATGAAGTTGCTTCAGCTTCCAATAGGAAATTATTGTCAATGATCTCAATGTTACATAGTTTAAAGCATTTGAACATTTTCACATATTTGGTTTGAACAAACTTTACAATTACCAGATTAAAAAATGAAAATTAAAGCATCCCCAAATAAATAAAAGCATCATAGTAAAAGTTTTAAAATAATCTAGCTATTAAAACAAAAACCATAGCATAAAATATGATAAGGGAATTAAACAAAGCATAGTTATTATATCAACACAATTTAAAAGGCTAATCTCAAGTATTTAAAAGGGCAACTTTGTAGTACTCTGGAACAAGTAATGGTTAGCTTCATTCTGATGTCAGGAAATATATTAAATGGAATAAAGAAGAGTAATCTGTAATTACCAAAGTAACACAAATTTAACAGGGAGAAATAAATACTGTAAATATTCATCAAACTTCAAATTATAGTTAAGTTAAAAATAATTATGACAATATTTTAGCAGTTGGAAAATGTTATTTATCTCTCCCAGTCTATTTGATAATAGACTATTATTTTTCTATTTAATGATAAGGAGAAAACTAATAAGGATAAATTAGATCTTAGAAATAATATGATATACAAGAACACATGAACAAACTCTGTATTCTGAAATCTTGATGCCAAAAGCTCAGCTTCTGTACACTGGTACTGAATCAAATCTTGGAGACAGGGTTTTGGGTGAAGTAGAAAAGAAGAGCTTTATTTCTTTGCCAGACAAAGGGGGACCCAGTGAGTTCTTGCCCTCAGAAACTATGTGTCCCAACCCAAGTGAGTTTGGTGATGAGTTTTATAATAAGGATTCAGGGGTGGGGTGGCTGATAAGATTATGGTGTGTATAGGGCCTCCACTCCTTTAATCTGGTCTCAGGTAATCTTCTTGATGAGCTTCTGTGGTTCCTTTATTTTTTTATTTATTTTTATTTTTTATTACAGTGTATGTTTATAATAGAAAAGTTAGAAAATATAACCAAAAGCACCTGTAATCTTTTTCTACCTCCCTCAGTCTGTGGTTCCTTTAGTCTGGCCTCAGGTGGTCTTTCTCTGGAATGAAGAATGCTGACACCTTCCATTTGCTGGGTTTTAGTTCTGTAAAGAGCTTAAAGACATTGTTATGTGTATCCCTTGAGGAGGAACCAAGACCTGCCCCAAGGATGCACTATTGCTTTTTGGCTGTCCCTCCTTTGTCTCTGCATCCCCTCCCTTCCTGAATTAACAACTGTTCAAATGTGCCCTTTGGAACTCAGGGAAAGTCATGGAGGCTGGAGTCAAGAAATGGGAGACAGAAAGGCTTCCATGCCCAGGATCCCCACAGGGTCCTGCTTGGTTTCAATCCTAGATTACACAACAAAACAGTCACAAAAATTGACATTGAGGATAACATAAATATATGGACAGTAAGTAAAATGCTTCAGGAAATTTCCCATGTTTACTATAAAATTAACTAAATTTAATAACAAAACTAGGAACAAAAATATCTCTACCACATAAATTACATATACCATAAAAACTTTTCTCAATAGTCTGTAGGGTCAAAGAAGAAATCAAAACAAATTATGAAATTTGTATAAAATATTAATAATAGTAATAATAATAATAATCCCACATGAAAGACCCTATAGAAAGCAGGTAAAGCTTTCCCCAGAGGAAAATGTATTGCCTTATTTCATATATTGATAAAAATGAACTAATTTAATTCAAAATATTAATGGGGAATGAGAAAAGAGCTATAGAATAAAAGTAAAAGAATTGAAGGAGAAATTATTGCAAATAGTAAATGGATTTCTTATGTGTACAAGTGAAACCAAGAAGGGCCCTGTGGGACCCTTTTTGTCTCCCATTTCTTATAGGCAAGACTCCAGCCTCCATGACATTCTCTAAGTTCTAAAGGGCAAATTCAGAGGGTTGCTAATCAAGGGAGGAGCAGCCAAGAAACCACCTG
Source organism: Monodon monoceros (assembly GCF_005190385.1). Lineage (NCBI taxonomy): Eukaryota > Metazoa > Chordata > Mammalia > Artiodactyla > Monodontidae > Monodon > Monodon monoceros. Next base: position 4,433,757 of record NW_021703776.1, on the reverse strand, counting down.
GAGGCAAGATTAAAGGGACCAGAGAAGCTCATCAAGATTAGGAGACCTACCACCTAAGACCCTGCACACATCCTAATCTTGTCAGCAACCCCGCCCTTGAGCTATTGCTATAAAACTCCTCATCAAATCCTTCCAGGTTGGGACCCATAGTTTTTGAGGGCAGGAACCTGCTGTGTCCTCCTTTGCCTGGCAAAGAAATAAAGCTATCATTTTCTACTTCACCCAAAACTCTGTCTCCATCATGTGATTTGGCACCTGTGCAGAGAGGGTGAGCTTTCAGCATCACCAGTACATTTGAAAGTGTGGATCAAATGATAATGTTATGGAAAGATATAAATCTTCTAATGGATCTAAATGAAATAGAAAAATTACCCAGAAGACAAATGTCTAATATATCTCTCCCAAACCACAGTTTATATCCTGAAATTTTTCCAGAAAAAAAATTTTTCAAATCTTCATAAAACTGCTTATGACACTGTTATTACAGTGTTCCACAACATATCAACAAATATAAAATTTCCAAATTATTTTGGAATAATTTGGCTCACGGGCCCAGCCGCTCCACGGCATGTGGGATCCTCCCGGACCCGGGCACGAACCCGCAATTCAACCCAGTATACTTATGCACATCCAACAGCAGGTCCAGGACAGAATTGTTAATCTCTATCCTCTTCTTGACTCTGAGGTTTTTCTCCTACATTCTTGCATTCTTGTTCATTCCTGCCCTATTTCTTTCTTCTTTCCTTCTATTAACCCCAGAAGACCTGTGTGACCACCAAGGTCTTCTTTTTGCTTTTACTCCCCTCCCTCTGACCCTTACAAGTGCTGACCCTTTATTCCCAACTTATACCTAGACCAACTCCCACTCATTGTCAACACTGCTGGGGACATCTTCTGTGCAGTTTCTTTGCAACAACTTTTTGGACTAAGACCTTGTTGGGAGACTACCTTGGAAAGGATAGCATCTAAAATCATAAGTGAAAATCTTGACCAAATTATGTGGTGGATTTTCACTTAAGGGTGGAATCTTGTCTAGCACAGGATTTAAAGACATCATCTCAGGTTTGGGTCTGAAATGGATCAGGTTGCATCAATCCCAACCTATACCCTCTGGACCATATCCTCCAGGATTGGAAAAAATTCAGACACAGGAATTAAGAGAAAAAACTTATTAGGTTATGTAATCAGGTTTGACCACAATATGAGTTAGGAAGCCAAGAAAAGTGGCCACTAAATGGGTCCCTGAGTTATCATATTATATTGCAGTTGAATTTACATTGTAGAAGGAAATTTAAAAGGAGTGAGCTTCCATACATTCAAATGTTCACTGCCTTGTATTTAGGCAATGAGACCCAAAAAGAATTAAAGACATGTGTAGCTTGGAGAGATAATTCTAGTAAGGACACAGAAGATATTTTAACTGATCTACCCTATGGGGCTATCCGAAGGTAAAACCCTCTGCAAGGAGGAGCCACTGCTCCAGCCAGAGCTACTCCCCAACCACAGGGAGGAGCTATTGTCTGGGAGGAAGCTGCCGTACCAGCAGCAGCTGTGGTTCTAATAAGGGCCACCCTGCAGGCGGGAGCCCAGCCTCCAGCCAAGGCTATTGCCCCAAGGGAAGACACAGCTAGGGATGAAAAGAGGCCCCACCCATATTCAGGAACCGCTTCTTTGTCTATTAGAACAGGGGTCCCCAACCCCTGTGCCACGGACTGGTACTGGCCAGTTAGGAACTGGGTCGCATAGCAGAAAGTAAGTGATGGGTGAGCAAGCACAGCTTCATCTGTATTTACAGCCGCTCCCCATCACTCGCATTACCTCCTGAGCTCTGCCTCCTGTCAGCATTATAGTGAACTGTATAATTATTTCATTATATATTACAATGTAATAATAATAGAAATAAAGTGCACAATAAGTGTAATGCACTTGAATCATCCCCAAACCAACCCCCCCCCCCCCCCCCCCCCCCAGTCCATGGAAAAATTGTCTTCCACGAAACCAGTCCCTGGTGCCAAAAATGTTGGGGACTGCTGTATTAGAAGACAGTAATTAAACAATTCTCTATTTTGGTTTGGTGAAGGTGATAATACACTTCCTTTCTGGGAAATGAAGAGTCAACCATTTTACAGAAAAAAGTGTTGGAACTCATGTGTGCTTTACAGTCTTCAAACAGACATTACTCTGCCATTTTCTAACCTGTTAACTTGGAAAGACTCTCATCTGTGTAAAATTAGGGGTAATTTATAATTAACACTCAGGTTGGAGGAATATTGACTAAGAAACTGAGTGTCAAAATGCCTAGCTCATTAATGACATAGTGTTATTCATTAAATGGATTTTTCCTTCTTTTTTGTTTCTTCATAGTTTGGTCTTCAAATTTATGGCCTATATACAAAAACAACAACAACAACAACAACTTTTCATCAAGGATGATAGAATATCATTAGACATTGATTTAGAGTTGAGTTCACTTGAAGGTTAGGCCAGTATCACTTTCCCCATGGGAGGAGACACAGGACTCAAAACCACTCTGTTATACACACCAGGAATAGATTACAAAGTTCACGTTAAAATAAAGCCTCTGTTTTCTTAATTTATAGCCTAATAAACATCCACATGAGTAAAATTTAAAAAAAAATCAAGCAACTGCATATTTCACATTAAATTTCCATTTTTAAGAATGACTTAAGTGAATTAACAAATATATTAGTCATTGTTTTCAAGGGAGGATTCCCAGGTATGATTCAACAGAACATTCCTGTTGATGCTGTGATGAAGCATTTCCTCACCTTCCAGCCAGGCAAGACTGCAGGGATGACTCTAATCTCTGTTCTGATGCTGAGAGCAGCACCTGCAGTAGAGAGTACCAAAGGCCTGTGGCAGCAAAGATGCCTGATTGGATGTGAAAGAAATTGTATTTCCCAGTCCAGTGGCTTGATGGTGCCTGTCAAGTGCTGCTTCCTGCTTACTTCAGTGAGAAAAGAGACTTGAGTCTAAAAGAATGCAAACCTTCCCTGCAACAAATTAGCCAGCAGATAACTCTTTGCATTTGAATAATTGCTCAGCATGTCCTGAGCTAACTGCCCACACCCTTCTCCCCCCCTTCTCTTCTCATACACATATTTTTTTCCTATCTCCTAAACTCTGGCTAGGTAGGAGTTTATTAAAATAATAAAGAAAGTTATTATCACTGCCTGATCACTTTAACATATACATGTTACAGACATATACCCAAAATCTTCATTCATTTTTCTGTTACATTGTGCACCACTCCACTGTGAGCTCACTGGATGAACTGGGATTCTCTCCACACTGGTTTTGAGACAGGAAGGAAGGGGTCAGGGAACAACTGGTTTAAAAAAATGAGGGGAACACAGCCATTGAGAAAAACAAGATATGACAAAATCCAGCTGGAACCAGCTAAAACCAATATGGCATCTAGGATGGCCTGGTCATTAGCTCATTATACCTTCATTTAATACTGGAAATCACTCCCATTGTGCCATGACAGGCACCATACCAATTCCAGGACTGACCATAAAAGGCCAAAAGTGGGTGGTTGCCCAATTCCTGGAAATCCCCACCCTTTCCACAAAATAGGAAGAATATTCCTTCCACTCATTCACATACTAAAAACTAATATGTTAAAAACTAACAACCACATACCCCCTGGGGCTGCTCTCACTTTCTAAGATGGTCCTCACTGCCTATGGAATGTGTATCTCTCTAAATAAACTCGCTTTCACTTTACTATGGCTTGCTCTTGAGTTCTTTCCTGTGTGAAGCCAAGGACCCTCACTTGGCAGTCTGTTCCAGGGTCTCACATGCATCTCAGGACATGATATTTCTCCTCTACAAGAGTTCCTCTCCATCTTTACCCCAAAAGTCTCCTAACTCAGGTATCATAATCTTTTTACTCCTTCACATTACTTTTTTTTTTAACTTAGCACTCAGTGAAATAATTATTTTATTGATTGATTTATTTATTTACTAAGAGACTTTATTTTGTAGAACACTTTTACATTTGTACAAAACAATGAAGATAATGCAGAGTTCTCATATAGCCCTTGCACACAATTTTCACTATTATTAACAAGTTGTATAAATATGGTTCCTTTGCTATGGTTAATGAACCAATATTGATACACAAAGTCCACAGTTTATTTAGCTTTCTTAAGTTTGTACCTAATGTCATTTTCCTGTCCTAGGAACTAATCCAGGATACCTTATGACATTTATTTGTCATGCCTATTTAGGGTCCTCTTAGATGTGACATTTTCTCAGACTTTCCATGTTTTTGAAGACCTCGAAAATTTTGAGGAGTACGAGTCAGGTGTATTTTAGGAAACCTCTCAATTGTAATTTTTCTGGTGCTTTTCTTATGATTACACTGGGGTTATAGGTTTTAGTTAGAAAGATCACAGAGGTAAAGTGCCCTTTTCGTCACATCATATCAAGGGCCATACTATCAACATGATTTGTGACCATTGATGTTGACCTGACTCACCCAGCTGAGGGAGCGTTTGTAAGGTTTCTTCTCTGTAAATTTATACTTTTTCCACCTTTTTCCATTCTACACTGTTTGGAAGGAAGTCCTATTCAAAGCTGACATTTAAGGAATAAAATATTGTGCACTGTGTCTTTTAGAGTGGAGTATCTACATAATTCATTTAGAATTTTTCTGCACAGGAGATTCATCTTCTCTCTTATTTATTAATTTATAAAACCATTTATCATAACTTGTATGAGCCCATGGATATTTATTGTAAATTTTAGATTTAAATCCAATAATACCTCATTTATTTTGTTGCTCAACTTGTTTGGGCCTTCAGTTTGCTTTTGTGTCCCTTGCATATGTTCACATCAACACAGGTTTATCCGATGGTTTGTTTGAGCACTCCCTTACTTTCTGGTGCTATGAGATGTTCCAGGCTCATCTTGTATAATTCTTACCACAGTCCTAAAAGCAACCGTCTCCTCAAGGAACCCCGGTTCATATTATTGGAGAAGGGTATTAAAAACAATGAACTGGGCATTAATATTGCTCATTACTACTGAGATGTCATTTCTTTTAGGTCCTCTCTGCTTGGAAGGAAAATAAGTATATGTATGTATACAAACCCACATATATAACACATTTCTATAAATATTTCTATATTTTACCATATGTATGCATTTTATATTAAATATAGGTTTATGCTGAAGTCTCCAATTCTGGAGGCTATTCTAGCTTCCACACAGGCCATTCTAGCTTTCCCCTTTGCTTTTCTGTAAACTGCCACTCCAACAGTGAGAAACCTGTCTCCCATCATCCACCAACCAACTACTTAACTATGCAATTCCAGTAAACATATTTAGTGGGATAAGCCCTGACCCCTGTAGGAAAAACTTTCCCAACTAGAGTGCAGTGCTTATACCCAGTTCCATTTTGCCTTTAGTTTTGTGTTTCACTCATTTCCAATGAGTGAAACTTAGGTCAGCTACTTTTCCTCCTACATGCTTCACTGAGGTTGTTTCATATACTTGTAAAACAGAGAAATTTTGTTGTCAGTCTGCCTTCCTTCCTGGGATGCCCCAAACTCCTCAACGACTTTTTTTTTTTTAATTTACATACATCAAGTTTCAATCTTTGTGCTGTGAAATTCAGTGGTTTTTTTGACAAATGAATAATGTCATGTATCATGATTGCCATGTAACACTGAATAGCTTCACTGCTTTAAAAAATACCCTATACTTCTCACTTTCAAATTTCCTCCTCAAACCCCTGGTGATCAAGGACTTCTTACTGTTGCTTTAATTTTACCTTTTCCAGAATGTCATATAACTTGACTCATTCAGCATGCAGGCTTTTCAGATTGTCATCCTTCACTCAGAAGTATGCATTTGTTTCCTCCATGTCTTTTCATAGCTTTATAACTCATTTTTCCTGTAATTTGGTGCTATTGAAATGCTATTTTTTTAAATTAAATTCTGTTTTTTCCTTGCTACAAGATTAGCAAGTGTCCTTTGAATATGAATCTTATATCTTGCAACCTTGCTATCCTCACTTATTTGCTCCAGGACACTGCTGTTATTGGTGATCGTTTTGGATTACAGTCAAGTCATCTGCAAATAAAGATAGTTTTAATTATTACTTTCATATTTGTATACTTTTAATTTATTTTACTGTCTTATTCACTGACTGACTTTTGGTATGATGATGGACAGCAGTGGTGAAAGAGGGCCATATCCAGTACACTGGTAAGATCATCGAAGTCATTCTTCTTTCCTATTACAAGGTTCTTTATTTCCATCTCCGCTTACATTATCCATCTGTTTATCCACATTGTCTACTTTTCCCATTAGGGTCCTTAACATACTAATCATAGTAATATCAAATTCCCTATTGGATAATTCCAAAATCTAAGTCTTATCTGAGTCTGTTCCTGATGCCTGTTTTGTGTCTTCTGACTGTGTTTTATTCTTGACTTTAGTGTGCCAGTTTTCTAGGAATATTTCAAAATAGTTACTCTTCTCCTCCCCTGTGCAAAACATTTTTTCATCAATGAGAAACTGGAAGTAAAACCCATGAAAGTGTGGGAACTTCCCATGATGTCTAAATACCTAGGAGCTTCTCATTCTCAACCTAGTCTGCACCCACCCTCCAGAAATTCATAGAATTTATAATTTTAGTGCTCCCACAAGTTTACAGCACTGGCAGTTTCTCACTGAGACAAGATGATCACAGCAGAGTGAAGGGTGGCATTTTGCCCTGTGACCTCAATTTTCTGATGGGTCTAGGAGAAGACGTTAACTTTTCAGTTTGTTCAGTTTTATTTTCTCTTGTTGTATGGATCTGACTGATGACTTCCAAGCTCTTTAAATGTTGATGGTAAAACTGGGACTCCCCCCTGTGCATGATTTTTTAATGTCCCAAGGATCTGTAGGCATCACATATTTTTCTCTATTGTTATTTCCAATTAGTGCTTTCTAATTTTTTGATCAGTTGAGAAAAGATTTACCAATTGTATTGCTCTTTCAATATGCTGCTATTAGTATACCTTTATGGTGTGTGAATAAAAAAATTTAATTCTTTCCCGATTTTGCTTATAAAAAGTGATGATCACACATGTACAGATTTTTAAACCTAAGAGTAAAGTGTGAGATCTTGGAATTTCAAAAGGTTGGTTTTACACAATAATGTCAAAATATTTCTGAAGTAATTTATTACTTTTTACTCCTATCAGAAGTATATAAGGGCATACTTATTCCACATATATGTCAACACTTAGACTGTAAAACCTCTTTAATTTTGGCAATATTATCACTGTAGAACTGCATATCTAACTGTGATCTTCATTTGCATTTCTCTGATTTATAAGAGGTATGTGTATATTCCAGCTACTAATTCTTTGTTTTCTTGGAGAGGTGAGTTTCAGTGCTTCCTGTGTGCCATTTTCACAGTTAGCACCATTTACACTGCTTTCATCAAAGTTTGACTAAGAACTTCGGCATGACCTTTTACAATTTTTAGTGCTGATGGAGAAGTTCTTCTTCCTCTTTTTCCAAGCACAGCCTGATATATATAAATTCAAATAAAGTGGAAGCTGGTCTAGGATTCTCCCCTAAAGTCACTGATTTTCTCCCACATTTACAGTGTTGAATGGCTTTCTGGAGCCATCTGGGATGGTACATGGCACAGGTGAAACTATAGCTGAATGTCTTCTAGAGACAGCTAACCAGATTAGGAGATGTTCACTAGCCTTAAATAAGAAAAGGAAGGGCTTCCCTGGTGGTGCAGTGGTTGAGAGTCCACCTGCCAATGCAGGGGACACGGATTCGTGCCCCGGTCTGGGAAGATCCCACATGTCGTGGAGCGGCTGGGCCCGTGAGTCATGGCTGCTGAGCCTGCGCGTCAGGAGCCTGTGCTCCGCAATGGGAGAGGCCACAACAGTGAGAGGCCCGCGTACCCCAAAAAAAAAAGAAAAAAGAAAGAAAGGGAGATTTTAGTACCAAGTATGTTAAGAGCATGACAAAAAGAAGAAGATGCGATTTTCTTACTAGCAAGTACTATGTCTGTATTTATTGTTTTCCTCATTAAAAAGGTGTAAACAAAGCAAATCAGGAAGGGCTATAAACAGAGATGCAAAAATTCCAGCACTTGTGAACAAAGCATTGTATGTTCGTTTCTCAGATGACTGTGTAGCATTGATGGAATGGACCACACTATGCTAAGGCAGTTGATTCACCCAGTCATGATGTAAATGTTCTGAAAATGATATTTGGTACCATTTAGATGCCTCTGATTGGTACACAGGCCCATGTGGCAAAAATTTGCAGATCAAAGGGTTATGGTACAAAAGTGGAGGCACCAGACTCGAATAAAGAAGGTGGAGTGGGAGGGTGCAGAACACTTCTCCCCCCTATGAACATATCAAAATTACATGCACATGTGGAACAATTCTCACTGAAACCTAACTGGAGAGTAGCAGAGAGACTCCTGTACAACCAAGGATGTAAGAAAGATTATGGGGAATTGGTTAGGAAGAGAAGAGAAGAGATCAGGTCAGAACCTGTGGCCCTGGGAGGGGACTCAGAGGAAAAAGGAGATTACATGGGCAGAGATCTTCCCTGGGATGTGAGTGTTTAGAGGCACACACTGGCTGCCCTAACCTCGGGTCCTACATAGGGAAGATGATCTCCCTTGGCTGGTTGGAAGGCTGGTGGATCTAACAAACAAACAAACAACAACAAAATAAGTAATAAATGAATTCAGTAAAGTTGCAGGATACAAGAATTATATGCATAAATCAGTTGCTTTTCTATACATTACTAATAAACTATCAGGAAGAGAAAGTAAGTGAACAATTCCAATTAATATGACATCAAAAAGAATAAAATATCTAGGAGGTATAAACTTAACCAAGGAGGTGAGAGACCTATAGTCTTAAAACTATAAAACATTGATGAAAGAATTTGAAAATGAAATGAAGAAATGGAAAAATATTTTGTGTTCTTGGATTGGAAGGATTAATATTTTAAAAATGTCCACACTCACCCAAAGCAATCTACAGATTAAATGCAATACCTATCCAAATATCCATGACATTTTTCAAAGAACTAAAAGACATACCCTACAAAAGACTCTGAATTGCCAAAGGAATCTTGAGAAGAAAAAACAAAGCTGGAGGTATCACACTCCCTGACTTCAGACTATACTACAAAGCTACAATAATGAACATAGTATGGTACCCACACAAAAACAGACACAAAAATCAATGGAACAGAATAGAAATCCCAGAAAGAAACCCACACATTTATGGTCAATTAATCTATAACAAAGGAGGCAAGACTATACAATGAGGAAAAGGCAGTCTCTTCAACAGGTGCTAGGAAAACTGGACAGTTACATATAAAAGAGTGAGATTAGAACATTTTCTCGCACCATATGCCAAAATAAACTCAAATGGATTAAGGACCTAAATGTAAGACCTGAAACCATAAAACTCCTAGAAGAGAACATAGGCAGAACACTCCTTGACATAAATCGTAGGAATATTCTTTTGGATAGGTCTCCTAAGGTAAAAAAATAAAAACAAAAATTAACAAATGAGACCTAATTAAACTTAAATGATTTTGCACAGCAAAGGAAACCATCAACAAAATGAAAACAAAATCTACTGAATGTGAGAGAAGCTTTGCAAGTTATTACCTATAAGGGATTAATATCTAAAGTTTATAAACAGCTAATACAACTCAATATCAAGAAAACAATGGACCCAATTAAAAACTGGGCAGAAGAACTGAGTAGACATCATTCCAAAGAAGACATACAAATGGCAAATGGGCACAAGAAAAAGTGTTCAACATGGCTAATTACTAGGGAAATGCAAATCAAAACTACAATGAGTTATCATCTCACATCTGTCAGAATGACTACCAAATGTCTACAAATAACAAATATGGGAGAGGATGTGGAGAAAAGGGAACCCTCCTACACTGTTGGTGGGAATGTAAATTGGTGCAGCCGCTCTAGAAAACAGTGTGTAGTTTCCTCAAACAACTAAAAATAGAACTTCCATATTATCCAGCAATTCCACTGCTGGGAGTATGTCCAAAGAAAATAAAAACACTAATTTTAAAAGATACACTCACCCCAGTGTTCAAGTAATGCAGCATTATTTACAGTAGCCAAGATATGGAAGCAACCTAAGTGCCCATCAACAGATGAATGGATAAAGTGATTTGGTTGTACATATATATACAATGGAATATTACTGAAATGAAATTCTGCCATTTGCAATAATGTGAATGGACCTAGGGGGTATTATACTTATTGAAACAAGTCAGACCGAGAAAGATGAATACAGTATGTTATCACTTAAATAGAGTATAATCTATAAAAATACTGAATCACTATGTTGTATGCTTGAAACTAATGTAATATTGTAAATCAAGTATCCTTCAATACAAAATAAAATTAAATTAAAATTAAATAAAATCAATTGGTTTGTCTTGCACATTGAAAAAAACAAAACATAACAAAACAAAAACAGAAGTGGAGGCAGGAAGAAAAAAATCTTGAGAAAGGGACAGAACCCTCACTGTATGAGCTCTGGCAATCAGTTTCTATCCATCCTGCAGAGGAGAAGGAAAACAGGAAAGCCAGTCTGTGATCCTGTAGCTCTGTTTCCTCATTTGTGTAGCCTGAACCTATAGGTGTTTCCTTGTACTTTGTTTATAGCTTTTAAATATTTTTAGTTTATTTGTGTCAAAAGCATTTTCGTTTTTCTTTGACACACATGCTTATAGAAAACAATATTTTTAAGAAAATGTCTGTATTACATATTCCATAAATATTAACAATAAGAATTGAAGGTTACAAGGATATACTAGAAAGGAAACTATCTCAGTTTTGACTGAGAAACAGAACAAAAACAAGGAGCTTACTGAAATAGGAAGAAAAAATGGTGGTTTTGATGGGCAGGATTGAGTTATCAGTTATTATTTCCAGGCTAAAGTAATGAATTTCACAAATGCAGACACCACTGTCTTTTCTCCTTTGCAGTGCTGCTTGCTCAGAGTCCATGGAGCAATGCCTACAGAATTTTGGCAAGAAAGCAGACTACCTGAAAAACTCTATAATTAGTCAAAAGCTATTTATGTATAAAGATGGCAGAATATATTTCTCCAATACTCAAGGACACAAAAATATATTATTATTATACCTTTCCTTAAAGACTCATTTCATATGTACTCCAAACTTATTGCATAGGTTCAAGTAAAGCTACAAATACTTGATTTTAAGGCAAAAACTGAAACAAAGAACTGAAGTTAGCAGAGACGTAAACTTAATATGTAACATAAAGCCTGATCCATCACACACTTGATTTCAAGTCAGGAACATGGATTGCTGTCTCAGTCTGTTCAGGCTGCTATAACATAATACCATAGACTGAGTGGTTTATGAACAACAAAAATGTATTTCTCACAGTTCTAAAGGCTGAGAAGTCCAAGACCAAGGTACCAGCAGAGTCAGTGTGTGGTGAGAGTTTTCTGGTTTATAAAGTATTTTTCTAGAAACCCTTTTCCTGTAAACTCACTTGGTGGAAGGACCTGGGGAACTCTGTGGGATCTCCTTTATGAGTGTTAATCCCATTGGTGAGGGCTCTACTCTCACTGACCTAAGCATCTCCCAAAGGCTTCATCTTTTAATACCATCCTATCGAGCAGTAGGTTTCAACATCTGGATTTAGGGGGTGGAGGTAAACATTCAGTCCATTGCAAATGTTAAACCCTGAGTTAAACCATTTGAAAATGTACATCTATTCTGAAAAATTAATAAAAATCAAAATCTGTTGAAACTCAATGTAAGAGGACTCTGATAACCACTGATGCCAGATAGGTACAGAGAGTTACATTTAAGTAACTGTTGGAAATTGTAACAATTGCTTAGTTTGTTAGTTGGACAGATTTGTGGTTCCTTAAGCATATCATAGTGGTATTAAGCTTTTTTATGTTTATTCCAGGGGGTGGAAGTACTCTGTGCTGCTGATAGTATTTTTTTATTTGATATCAATAAAATTATACTTTTAATTAATTGCATAAATTATATGCCATTCTTACCTAAGGTGTGAATATGTATATTTCTATCATACATATTTCAACAGGAAACGTGAGAATACAGAACCAAAGGCTATTATTAACAAATGCCATATGAAATAACAAGTTCTGCTTTTCCTAAACACTAAATGCTCCTCTACCTTGATACTCCAGTCAGATTTTTTACTTTTATTCTTTTTTGAAAAATATAGAACATCTTTTAAGAGAAGTATAATTTCAGAGAAGTTACCTAACATACAACTAAGTACTGCACATTACATTGGTATTTAGTATTTTACTATTATAAACTTTCATTTGATTACATATGAACAATATTTTCCAATATTTTAAACAAAGGGGTAAATAATTATCTTCAATACTGGGGATTATTTCCTCCCTTCTATCTTTTTTTTTTTTTCTAACTCTACCTAAGTTTTCATTTTGTAAATAGCATGATGCTTATAATTGGATATCCATCCACATCCCACATCATCGTGAAAATGTAAAGCAGGGTCATCACTGTTTTATCTTCTTAATGGGATTTGCCTTTAGAAAGGGCTTCCCACCTTATTGCTGTGCTTACATGCATGTTGCTGTATCATTTGGAGGACACATCTCAGAATCAGACTGTTAGAAACAGTGCTGCAATTTCACATGAGCTAGAATTGCTGTGCTCTAACACATTTTTCTCAAAGCCAAATATAATCTTAAATTGAGGCAATTTTCCAGAGAAAAAAAGAAAAAGCAAAAAACAACCTATTGAGATAATGTAGGCATTTTCCTTAAAATAACCTGAATAATTGCCCCTATTCACTGGCTTATTTGACTCAAAATTTTATAAAATTTGGCTCCCAATTTCATCCATATTGGTTCTTTTAACTTTCTGTCAGTGAAGAAAATTCTTTGTGAGGAAACATCAATTTTCTTTTAGTTTCATATCATAAAATACAATTTTAAAATACAATACGAACTTTAAAATTTTTCTTAATTGGTTTTTTCTTAACCTTTTTAATAGCTTTAGCTAATTATTAAAGTTTAAACATAATTAAATAGCTACAAAATGCATTTATTTTGTTCACACGTGAAAAATAGAATTGTAGTCACAAATTTATTTAGCCAAATTTAAAAGTGGAATATTTCCAGAAATGAATATTTTGAGGAAATTTATTGAATTTTCATGGTGACATATTTATTTTGAGTATTTTCCTTATAAAATAAAATTTAACTCTTCATAATTTCTAATTATTTCATTTGGAATAACAAAAAATGAATAAACCAAATGCCCACCTCTCATTTTAATTCAGTAAACTTCACATTGTATTCTAAGCAAAAAATCCATGGTTCCTTCATTTTTGCTTCATCTGTACTGTCTCCCTGTTCCTTACTCTCAATGTATCCTTATCTAAAGATGCTATGATGTTTTATAAAATTATGTTTTATTATGTGGATCACAAAACTGGATATCACACTAAAGTCTGATCAGTTTTTGTAGCACAACTATATCATGTCCATTTCTAAAACTGTTTACACGATCTATAAATATATTTGATGATGATAAATATTGAAGTTAAAATCAAGGAGAATGGTAAGGAATTTTAGAAAATAAATAATTTATTGTTTGAATTAAATCTGGCATAATTATTTTTTACTGAATTAAAAAACTGCTTAAGATTCCCTAGAAAAAAATATGTGTATGTATAAGTATAATGAATAAATGTTTAGCATCAGTTTGACTTTAAAAGATATTTTCTACCATTAAATTCTAATTGTTAATACACTATTGACTAATATATAATGCACTATTTTTACATTAATTTATTTTTAAAAAATTAAATTAAATTTTATTTATTTTTTTATACAGCAGGTTCTTATTAGTCATCAGTTTAATACACATCAGTGTATACATGTCAATCCCAATTGCCCAATTCATCACACCCCCACCCCTACCCCTCTGTGGCTTTCCCCCCTTGGTGTCCATACGTTTGTTTTCTACATCTGTGTCTCTATTTCTGCCCTGCAAACTGGTTCATCTGTATCATTTTTCTAGATTCCACATATATGTGTTAATATACATTTGTTTTTCTCTTTCTGCCTTACTTCACTCTGTATGACAGTCTCTAGATCTATTCACATCTCAACAAATGACAGAATTTCATTCCTTTTTATGGCTGAGTAATATTCCATTGTATATATGTACCACATCTTCTTTATTTGTCTGTCAATGGGCATTTAGGCTGCTTCCATGACCTGGCTATTGTAAATAGTGCTGCAATGAACATCAGGGCACATGTGTCTTTTTGAGTTATGTTTTTTTCTGGGTATATGCCGAGTAGTGCGATTGCTGGATCATATGGTAATTCTATTTTTAGTTTTTTAAGGAACCTCCATACTGTTCTCCATAGTGGCTGTATCAATTTACATTCCCACCAACAGTGCAAGAGGATTCCCTTATCTCCACACCCCCTCCAGCGTTTGTTGTTTGTAGATTTTCTGACGATGCCCATTCTAACTGGTATGAGGTGATAACTCATTGTAGTTTTGATTTGCATTTCTCTAATTAGTGGTGTCAAGCAGCTTTTCATGTGCTTCTTGGCCATCTGTAGGTCTTCTTTGGAGAAATGTCTATTTAGGTCTTCTGCCCATTTTTGGATTGGGTTGTTTGTTTTTTTAATATTGAGCTGCATGAGCTGTTTATATATATTGGAGATTAATCCTTTGTCCATTGATTCATTTGCAAATATTTTCCCCATTCTGTGGGTTGTCTTTTCATCTTGTTTATGGTTTCTTTTGCTGTGCAAAAGCTTTTAAGTTTCATTAGGTCCCATTTGTTTATTTTTGTTTTTATTTCCATTACTCTAGGAGGTGGCTCAAAAAAGATATTGCTGTGATTTATGTCAAAGAGTGTTCTTCCTATGTTTTCCTCTAAGAGTTTTATAGTGTCCAGTCTTACATTGAGGTCTCAAATCCATTTTGAGTTTATTTTTGTGTATGGTGTCAGGGAGTGTTCTAATTTCATTCTTTTATATGTAGCTGCCCAGTTTCTCCAGCACCACTTATTGAAGAGACTGTCTTTTCTCCATTGTATATCCTTGTCTCCTTTGTCATAGATTAGTTGACCATAGGTGTGTGGGTTTATCTCTGGGCTTTCTGTCTTGTTCCACTGACCTATGCTTCTGTTTTTGTGCCAGAACCATATGGTCTTGATTACTGTAGCTTTGTAGTATAGTCTGAAGTCAGGGATTCTGATTCCTCCAGCTCCATTTTTTCCCCTCAAGACTGATTTGGCTATTCGGGGTCTTTTTTGTCTCCACACAATGCCATTGGTAATTTGATAGGGATTGCATTGAATCAGTAGATTGCTTTGGGTAGTATAGTCATTTTCACAATATTAATTCTTCCAATCCAGGAACATGGTATATCTCTCCATCTGTTGGTGTCATCTTTAATTTCTTTCATCAGTGTCTTATAGTTTTCTGCAGACAGGTCTTTTGTCTCCCTAGGTAGGTTTATTCTTTTTGTTGCAATGGTAAATGAGAGTGTTTCCTTAATTTCTCTTTCAGGTATTTCATCATTAGTGTATAGGAATGCAAGAGATTTCTGTGCATTAATTTTGTATCATGAAACTACCAAATTCATTGATTAGCTCTAGTAGTTTTCTGGTAGCACCTTTAGGATTCTCTATGTATCTGCATGTCACGTCATGTCATGTATCTCATGTCATCTGCAAACAGTGACAATTTTACTTCTTCTTTTCCAACTTGTATTCCTTTTATTTCTTTTTCTTCTCTGATTGCCATGGCTAGGACATCCAAAACTATGTTGAATAATAGTGGTGAGAGTGGACATCCTTGTATTGTTCCTCATCTTAGAGGAAATGCTTTCAAATTTTCACCATTGAGAATGATGTTTGCTGTGGGTTTGCCATATATGACCTTTATTATTTTGAGGTAGGTTCCCTCTATACCCACTTTCTGGTGAGTGGAGTGTTTATCATAAATTGGTGTTGGATTTTGTCCAAAGTTTTTCTATATCTGTTGAGATGATCATATGGTTTTTATTCTTCAGTTTGTTAATATGGTGTATCACATTGATTGATTTGCATATATTGAAGAATCCTTGCATCCCTGGGATAAATCCCACTTCATCATGGTGTATGATCCTTTAAATGTGTTGCTGGATTCTGTTTGCTAGTATTTTGTTGAGGATATTTGCACCTATATTCATGAGTGATATTAGTCTGTAATTTTCTTTTTTCGTTGTATCTTTGTCTGGTTTTCATATCAGGGTGACGGTGGCCCCATAGAATAAGTTTGGGAGTGTTCCTTCTTCCAAAAATTTTTGGAAGAGTTTGAGAAGGATGGGTGTCATCTCTTCTCTAAATGTTTGATAGAATTCACCTGTGAAGCTATCTGGTCCTGGACTTTTGTTTGTTGGAAGATTTTTAATCACAGTTTCTATTTCATTACTTGTGATTCGTCTGTTCATATTTTCTATTTCTTCCTGATTCAGTCTTGGAAGGTTATACCTTTCTAAGAATTTGTCCATTTCTTCCAGGTTGTCCATTTTATTGGCATAAAGTTGCTTGTAGTAGTCTCTTAGGATGTTTTGTATTTCTGTGGTGTCTTCTCCTTTTTCATTTCTAATTTTATTATTTTGAGTCCTCTCCCTCTTTTTCTTGATGAATCTAGCTAATGGTTTGTCAATTTTGTTTATCTTCTCAAAGAACCAGCTTTTAGTTTTATTGATCTTTGCTATTGTTTTCTTTGTTTCTATTTCATTTATTTCTGCTCTGATCTTTATGATTTCCTTCCTTCTGCTAACTTTGGGTTTTGTTTGTTCTTCTTTCTCTAATTCCTTTATGTGTAACGTTAGATTGTTTATTTGAGTTTTTTTTTTTTTTTTTTTAACTGAGCCAGTGAACGGCGCCTTTATTCTGAGGCTGAACAACAATGGACGCCCTCCCTTGTTAACTGCTCCACCCTCCATTTGGGGGAAGGTAGGGGAAGGAAACATGCAGCCACCTCTCCTTTTCCCTTCCACCCTCCTAGGGCTCACTGTCACCCCTCTCTAAAGTCACCCTCCTCTCTTTTTCTTATTTTTTGAGGTAGGCTTGTATAGCTATAAACTTCCCTCTTAGAACTGCTTTTGCTGCATCCTATAGGTTTTGGGTCATCGTGTTTTCATTGTCATTTGTCTCTAGGTACTTTTTGATTTCCTCTTTGATTTTTTCAGTGATCTCTTGATTATTTAGTACATATTGTTTAGCCTCCATGTATTTGTGTTTTTTACGTTTTTTTCCCTGTAATTCATTTCTAATCTCATAGCGTTGTGGTCAGAAAAGATGCTTGATATGATTTCGATTTTCTTAAATTTACTGAGGCTTGATTTGTGACCCAAGATGTGATCTATCC
The DNA here is from genome assembly GCF_005190385.1 of Monodon monoceros. Classification (NCBI taxonomy): domain Eukaryota; kingdom Metazoa; phylum Chordata; class Mammalia; order Artiodactyla; family Monodontidae; genus Monodon; species Monodon monoceros. The sequence continues at coordinate 4,416,265 of NW_021703776.1, read as the reverse complement.
TGGAGAATGTTCCATGCACACCTGAGAAGAAAGTGTAATCTGCTGTTTTGGTTGGAATGTCCTATAAATATCAGTTAAATCTATCTGGTCTATTGTGTCATTTAAAACTTGTGTTTCCTTATTAATTTTCATTTTGGCTGATCTCTCCATTGGTGTAGGTGAGGTGTTAAAGTCCCCCACTATTATTGTGTTACTGTCAATTTTCTTTTTTATAGTTGTTAGCAGTTGCCTTATGTATTGATGTGCTCCTATGTTGGGCGCATATATATTTATAATTGTTATATCTTCTTCTTGGATTGATCCCTTCATCATTATGTAGTGTTCTTCCTTGTCTCTTGTAACATTCTTTATTTTAAAGTTTATTTTATCTGATATGATTATTGCTACTCTAGCTTTCTTTTGATTTCCATTTGCATGCAATATCCTTTTCCATCTCCTCACTTTCAGTCTGTATGTGTCCCTAGCTCTGTAGTGGGTCTGCTGTAGACAGCATATATATGGGTCTTGTTTTCGCATCCATTCACCAAGCCTGTGTCTTTTGGTTAGAGCATTTAATCCATTCACGTTTAAGGTAATTATCGATATGTATGTTCCTATGACCATTTTCTTAAAGGTTTGGGTTTGTTTTTGTAGGTCTTTTCTTCTCTTGTGTTTCCCACTTAGAGAAGTTCCTTTGGCATTTGTTGTAGAGCTGGTTTGGGGGTGCTGAATTCTCTTAGCTTTTGCTTGTCTGTAAAGTTTGTAGAGTTTCTGCTGAGAAATCTGCTGTTAACCTTATGGGAGTTCCCTTGTATGTTATTTGTTGTTTTTCCTTGGCTGTTTTCAATAATTTTTCTTTGTCTTTAAATTTTTGCCAATTCGATTACTATGTGTCTCAGCGTGTTTCTCCTTGGGTTTATCCTGTATGAGACTTGCTGGGCCTCCTGGGCTTGGGTGGCTATTTCCTCTCCCATGTTGGGGAATTTTTTGACTATAATCTCTTCAAATATTTTCTCTGGTCATTTCTCTCTCCCTTCTCCTTCTGGGACCCCTATAATGTGAATGTAGGCACGTTTAATGTTGCCCCAGAGATCTCTTAGGCTGTCTTTATTACTTTTCATTATTTTTTCTTTATTCTGTTCCACAGCAGTGAATTCCACCATTCTGTCTTCCAGGTCACTTATCTGTTCTTCTGCCTCAGTTATTATGCTATTGATTCCTTCTAGTGTAGCTTTCATTTCAGTTATTGTATTGTTCATCTCTGTTTGTTCTTTAATTCTTCTAGGTCTTTGTTAAACATTTCTTGCATCTTCTCCATCTTTGCCTCTATTCTTTTTCTGAGGTCCTGGATCATCTTCACTATCATTATTCTGAATTCTTTTTCTGGAAGGTTGCCTATCTCCACTCATTTTGTTGCATTTCTGGAGTTTTATCTTGTTCTTTCATCTGGTACATAGCCCTCTGCCTTTCCATCTTGTCTATCTTTCTGTGAATGTGTTTATCTTTCCACAGGCTGTAGGATTGTAGTTCTTCTTGCTTCCGCTGTCTGTCCTCTGCTTAATGAGGCTATCTAAGAGGCTTGTGCAAGTTTCCTGATGGGAGGGACTGGTGGTGGGTAGAGCTGTGTGTTGCTCTGGTGGGCAGAGCTCAGTAAAACTTTAGTCCGCTTGACTTCTGATGGGTGTGGCTGGGTTCCCTCCCTATTGGTTGTTTGGTCTGAGGCACCCCAACACTGGAGCATACCTGGGGTCTTTGGTAGGGCTAACGGCCTACTCTGGGAGGGCTCACGCCAAGGAGTACTACCCAGAACTTCTGCTGCCAGTGTCCTTGTCCCCATGGTGAGCCACACCCACCCCCTGCCTCTGCAGGAAACCCTCCAACACTAGCAGGTAGGTCTCCTTCAGTCTCCTATGAGGTTACTGCTCCTTCCCCTTGGTCTCGATGTGCACTCTACTTTGTGTGTGCCCTCCAAGAGTGGAGTCTCTGTTTCCCCCAGTCCTGTCAAAGTCCTGCAATCAAATCCCACTAGGCTTCAAAGTCTGATTCTCTAGGAATTCCTCCTCCCATTTCCAGACCTCCAGGCTGGGAAGCCTGACGTGGGATTCAGAACCTTCACTCCAGTGGGTGGATTTCTGTGGTATAAGTGTTCTCCAGTCTGTGAGTCACCCACCCAGCAGTTATGGGATTTGATTTTACTGTGGTTGCACCCCTCCTACCATCTCACTGTGACTTCTCCTTTGTCTTTGGATGTGGGGTATCTATTTTGGTGAGTTCCAATGTCTTCTTGTCAATGGTTGCCCAGCAGCTAGTTGTGATTCTGGTATTCTCACAAGAGGGAGTGAGAGCATGTCCTTCTACTCCACCATCTTGGTTCAGGGTCCCTATAATACACTATTAACTATACTCTTACATATTATATATAGTATATGTTGATATACTATTATGGTGTTGACTAATATAATTGAAGATGAATGTGATAGTTATTTTGCAGAGGTTATAAAACTAGATATAGTCATAGATATAGAGTTTTCCATCATCCAAAATTTCTGAAATAATTATATCAAATAAAAATTTTCAGATATAATTCCAGTGGGGAATTTGGCTCTTGTCATAAGTCATGATTCTTTTGAAGATTGAAACCATATAAGCATTGATCTTTCTGTATTTACTTGGCTATGTGGAATCCTACAATTAGTCCCTCTTTTTTATTGAGAATATAATATCATTCCAGATTTTGATGTAACTACCAATGTGTTTGTTTTATAAATTTCCCCTTGATTTCAAAATTTGATTCTGCATTTTCCTTATAATATTTGCACCAAGACAAATTGGGATTTCTTCCTATTAAAAAAAATAATAAGTTAGATGAAGTGAGAAAATAATCATAAATCATGTCCTTGTCTAAATTATTTATGACAGCAGTCATGAATTTTAAGACTTAAATATTAGATACTTAATAAATGAACAGAAAATTTTGTTTATTGCTAACTTCTTAAATATTTAATCATTCATCTCTTCTTTGAATTGTAAACATTCTTCTGAAAGTGTTTCTTTACAACTTTTAATTAGCATTGATAGTTTTCAAAATTATAAAGATAATAAAATAAAAATATATATACATACATGTATACTTATACACATATATATATATATAATTCCAATTTTATAAGTTGCAACAAAGACATTTACTTTCCTTATATTCCAATGAACTTTTTAGTACTTAAGTTTACTTATCACATATAAACTTGTATTTCCTTTGTCAGAAGTCTTTGTGAAGGTTATCAGAAACATCTGTGAATGATGTGAAAAATAGACTCAATATAAGAGTTTTAATCAGAATAAATTTGTATGTATTAAGACTTAGATTTATCATCTGTTTAATTCAACAGTAGTGGAAACAGTTTACAATAGCTAATGTTCACACAAGATTTGAGACATGCCACTTCTGTACAGTGAGATTTACACGTATGATTCAGATTTTCTTTTCTCCATCCCCAAGTATCCAGAATTTGTAGATAGAGAGCAAAATTGTCTCCCCCAAAGTGAAAATCTGTCCAGGGTCATAGCAGCAAATTGGAGTGACAGGTAGTGGGCTTCTGGTGCCTAAGGCTCTCTGCCCTGAGGCACCCCTGTCTAATTCCTAACACAACCAGGACTGACACAAATTATGATGTAGCCCTCAGCACTTCTAAAGGTACACGTGACCAGGCAGAGTAGCTGACACACAAGGGAGCATCAATTCATGGGCCAAAATAACTAAATATCTGAGAAGAAAAATTCCCTGAAAGAAAATTAACTGAATACAATATAACCTCTGATTCAGAATTATTAGAATGGCGATACCAACAGTATTAAAAAGGTGTGATATTAGTGATCTGTCACGTGACAAGTTCTTAACAAGAAAAATATGAACTATTACTCATAAGTACATAAAAATTAAAATAGAAAATACAATAGGATAGATCAAGCTGTATAATAGTACTATCAAGCCCCTCTATTTAGTTGAGAAAATAATATTATTCCAGCTTTGATACAGCTGCTGGCATTCTTGCTTTATAAAATTATTTACCATTTTCTCCTTGATTTCAAATTTTGATACTGCATTTTCCTGGATTTGTCCCTATTTTTTTTTTAATAGGTGAGGTAAGAATAAATGAGGTAGAATGTAAAAAGTTCAGATTGAAAAATTCTTCTAGAGACAGCAAAAAAGTCAATACAATGTGAACTAAATATCCAAAAAGAACAAAATCAAGCATAATGGAAAGGATTGATAGAAAAGGTGTGTTAAGGCAAAAACAACGTTTTAATTTTAGAATCTAAATGGAGGCACATGCAAATACACTGTACGATGCTTTCAGCTCTTAATTGGATTGTAAATGTTCATAATGAACTGTTGGGGTGGGGAAGAAGAGCTCAGAGGAGGGCTGGAGGAGGTGAGACAATGTCTTGCAATGAAATTTCCTGTTGGAGGATGTGTGTTCATGGTGAGGAGACATTCTATTAATAAATAATGAAGACAATGCAGATAAGTTTTTTAGAATTTAATAAAAGATAAAAATCTTATATTCAAAGTTAAAAATTAAGAACCTCATTGAAAAAAAAAATTGTCTAAAGTTTATAGAGAAAAAGAGCAAAATAGCAATCAAAGAGCCCTGTCAGACCAACACCAGTCTACTCAACAGATACTTTAGAAATAAGACAACTAGGAAATGTTCTTTAGACACTAAAAACCTTAACCTTATAATGTGATATCCAGGTAAGTGTCATTCCAATCTGAGGAAATAATATTATCCTCAGACAGAAAAGGTCTCCGAAAATTTGCCATACCATGACATAGGACATTGTAGGACGTATATTCAAAGACACTGGAAGCATCCTTGACAAAAGTATTCCAAAAAGATAAATATATAGAAGAGATGGTACAAAAGGTCTGGTAAGGGTAATTGAATATCATAATGTGTGTACTATGAATTTTTTTCCAAAAAGAAGAGAAACTTGTCTGTCTCATGTAAAAATGCCTTTCTAACCAGCTACTGCATTGAAGGCAAAGGGTTTGGTATAGTATTTACTCACTCTCACTCTGCCTGACTCATGATGGTTCTACAGATATCTCTCTAATAAATAATCCAAAATACGTTTCTTAATAATGTATTCAAGTTTTTATACAAGTCATTTGCAAGGGCTACTGATGAAACAGTGCTTAGCAGATAAATCTTGGTCAAAGGACTGAATGATTGACAAAACTATGGACCTACTGAATTAATGAATAAATAAAGCAAATGATATTAAAATACAGCAGTGAAACATCTAGAACCAGGACATGACATGAACTCAAAAGGAGCGAGGGGCAGGTTAGTTGAGGGAAACAGCAGATGTGAATTAATTATCTTGGATCATTATAGGCATACAAAGAGGAAGGAAACCTAACAGATTTATATAAAATTAAAAATTAATACAAATATCTGAACAGACTTAAGTGTACATTTTTTTATTTGAAATATCCTCTAAACTCTGCAAAACATATTGTACAGCAAATTTGAAGTTTATTTTATTTACTGGTTCATTTTATCTGTACTTCTATAATTTTCATGGCCCAACGTATATTTGCGTTGAAGGGTAATTGTGTGAACACAAATTCATGCGTGGATCAACATGGTCAAAACTACTGAACAATAATAATACACTTTATAAGGAAAGAAAGGATTATGACGACTCATCTTGAAAACCTAAAAATGTAAATAACAAATTAATCTGCTCACTAGATTCTAAAACTAATTGAAAACCTACACTGCTTTTGACCAGCCAAAAAATACTGCCTAAAACTTGTGACATACTAAAACAACACAGTAGTTTAACATGATTACAACATATCTTTAACATTTAAATTTAAATAGATTAACAGTGGCAGCCAGATACTAGGATTAAACTCCCAATCGGTCTGTCGTTCAAATAAGCAAAGACTAAACAAGAAATATAAGGATACAGCAAAGAATATGAAACCCTGAGACTGAAATTATTTAACAATATTCATCTCTTTCTAAAATGCCCCCATAAGAGTGACAATCTAATTTATCCATGTCTTGAGCTCTTCTTGTACATAACTATGATTTTTAGACATAGGGAAATATTTCAAACTCACTTTTAGTAGGAAAATAATGTGAGTAGGCAGCTAGCTTTATTAGTTTTGAGAAAAAAAATGTAAAAAATTGAAGATGCTGAGAGACCTGGGTAAAGCAGAAGGGCAACCCCAAGGACTCCATCGTATTCAAAAGAGTTCCCTTGCAGAGACTTACCTCAGACAAATCATGTAACCTTTCAAAACCACCATGGACCTGCAGGAAGGATTTGTGCAGCCCAGTTGTATTTTGTACCTCCGATGTCTGTTTTCTATAGTTTGTGAGTGAGACTAGTCACTGAATCACCAGGAAAGGTTAAATGGCAAGTGTAAAATCATTGTCCACTTCGTCACTGCTTTTATTCTGAACTAATGCTCTGAACAGATCCAGGGAAACAGATTATACTACAGCCTCATGCCATTAGCCCTGCATCCAAAACCTAATTTCTGGAAATATCAAGCTTGGTTAAATCTTTGATATATATGGCGTGTATTTATAATATCCCTATGTTAATCAGGTAAATGAAAACAAACTTGGCTTTTAACTTTCTCTGACACACAGGCACTCATTTCAAGATGATGACTTATTTATAGACAAAGAATTGAATGCTAAAATTAAGTAGAAACATTCACTTTGGTGGCTCTTTGCTCAGAAAAGTAAGAAACAAACTAAAATATTATATAATAGTGGCAGTATAACATAACTTTAAAATAATTTCCTTTGAAGTTGATACAGAGAAAAAAAATCTTCCTCAGGATCAATAGAAGTGGTGCTACAATAGAATAAATATCAATCCCTATTACTCTTTATAATTTCATCATTTTCAAAGTTCAGACCAAAAATTCTTGATTTATTGCTGATGGATATATCCTTAACTGTTTAGATAGATAGATAGATAGATGATAGATAGATAGATAGATAGATAGATAGATAGATAGATAGAGATAGAGATGTATAGATATATATCCCAATTGCTTTCCTCTTCCACTGCATCTCTCCTACCCTGGTCTAACCGACCCTCGCCTTCTTGCAGCAGCTTTTCTCTGCCTGCTGCCTCTGCTTCTACTTCTCCTACTGTTGATTCTGTTATTGACTTGAAATCAGTGGTTCCTTTATTATGGAAGTCAGATCATATCATCCCTCTGCTCAGCCCTCTCCAGTGGCTTTCATTTCACTCAGTGTAAGTGTTAAAACTCCTAGAGTGACCTGCAAATAGGATGAATGTATGTCCCAGTTTGTTTGGGGCAACCAGGTTCACACTTGGTTTCCAGCCATAATTATTAATCCTATCATTCTTAAAAGTGATCGCTCCTTAATGCTCAGTTTTGTGACCAGTCTCCCATGGGCCCTTTGCAATCTGTCTCTGGTCCATCTTCCTCTCTGCCTCCCCCTTCAGACACACTCCCCTCTGCTATTCTTTAATTACTTATGGGAAGATCTGTCCCCATCGCCCTTCCATTCACTCTTCCCTGGGCCTGGGATACGCATCACTCAGCTTTCTCCAAGTGTCCTCTCACACCACTGTCAAGCCTTTACTTCCAAGCAGCATTCTCAGTGAGCCTTCCCTAGTGTCCCCCCACCTCACCACTCCCAATTTTTTTTCTCTACTGAACTTTTCTTCTTAGCACTCATCAACATTTGTGTGTCTGTATCCATCAGAACATAGGGATCATGTGGGAAGAGATTTAGTTGATATGTTTATCCTGTTTTTCTAAAGTATTGCTCATGGTAAATTCTTAATAAGTATTTCATGAATGAATGAATGAATGAATGGACATAAAAACTGGCCCTTAATTTTTTTTAATTAAAAAAATATTTTATATTGGAGTATAATTGATTAACAGTGTTGTGTTAGTTTCAGGTGTACAGCAAAGTTATCCAATTATACATCTACATATATCTATTCTTTTTCAAATTCTTTTCCTGTTTAGATTATTATGGAATACCGAGCAGAGTTCCCTGTCACTATATAATAGATCATTGTTGGTTATCTATTTTAAATATAGCTATGTGTACATGTCAGCCACAAACTGCCAACCTATCCCTCTCCCTACCCTAACCCCCTGATAACCATTAGTTCCTTCTCTAAGCCTGTGAGTCTGCTTCTGTTTTATAAATAAGTTCATTTGATCTTTTTTTTTTTTTTTTGGAATTCTATTTAAGCTTCCTTGATGCTTGCTCTTCGCTGTGTGGTCAGGCTAGTACTTTTCACACTTACCTTTATTTATCCTACGGGCAGATTAAAGGGACTCAATACTCACAGGTTATGTTTACATAAAGCACTATGTTACAAAGGGAATGTTCTTTAAACTCTCATAGTTTATTTTAAAATGTTATTCCATTTCTGCATTGTACTCCATTATAATTATATTTTTAATATATAAACACTATTTTAATTTACTTACCATCAATTAAAGTCCATGTGGGCTTAATTCAATAAACATTTATTGGCTGTCTACCATATGCCGGCTGCTGGGGATACATCAGTGAGCAAAGCAGATAACACTGTTCTCTTTGAGTGAGAATTTTCAGTAAGGGAAAACAGCATATTAGGTTTGTATAGATACTTAAAAGAGTTATGTGTTATCAAAAACAAACGAAGATTTGATATTGGCGAGTGTAGAGTTTGAATGTAAAAGAAGAAGAAAAATTAAATGCAAAATTTTTGACTGGAAGCACTGTTACTGAAAGTGGGGTCCAGCTGCTCGCAGCTCAAAAACCAATAAAGAGGCAAGATTGGTGGAAGAGAGTCTGCTTTATTTCAGATGCCAGCAACAGGGGGTAGGGTGGGGGAGGGGATGGTGGATTCCTGTCCAAAGGCTTACTACCCCTACTGATAATCACTGGGAAATCACTGCTTTTATAGGCAGAGGGCTACGTGCAGAAACAGTACCATCAGCTGTGACAGTCATCATTTTTGTTTTTTTCGAACACGGGCCTCTCACTGTTGTGGCCTCTCCCGTTGCGGAGCACAGCCGCCGGATGCGCAGGCTCAGCGGCCATGGCTCATGGGCCCAGCCGCTCCGCGGCATGTGGGATATTCCCGGACTGGGGCACGAACCCGTGTTCCCTGCATCGGCAGGCGGACTCTCAACCACTGCGCCACCAGGGAAGCCCGTGACAGTCATCTTGAAGTTGGTCATGCAGTGGTCTGACCAGCATCATCTTGATTGTTTTAAGTACAGTCAATCTTCAGTTCCAGGGTTGGTTTGTTCCCATTTTGACAAAGTTCAATTTATCTTTGTTGTGTTACTCACATTCCATGATATTTTGGTAGCTTCTTTAAGAAATATTTGTCTAGGCAAATGTCACTAACTTTTTTTCCTATGTTTCCTTTGAGTTTAATAGTTTTTGCTCTTGAATTTTAGTCTATGATTCATTTTGATTAAATATTTGTACATGGGATAATGATTAAAAAGCAGTTCATTTTCTTCCCACATCAACTGTCTCTGCAGAACTTCTTGATAAGAATTCGTTCTTTTCATATTGCATTCCCTTAGCACCTTGGTTGAAAATCAGTTGGCCATCTCTCTCAGAGTCTATTTCTGAACATGGTATTCTGTTTCATTGATCAATATATCTCTCTTTATGGCAAAACCATACTCTCATGCTCACTGTACATTTACGATGTTGGAGAGGAAGAAATTTTCCTCTATCCTTCTAGGTTATTCTGGCTGGTCTAAGAATTTAATTTGACATGAGACAGATTAACAGGAGAAAATCAAACAGAAGTTGAATAACATTGTACACACGGAAGAGACCAAGGAAAACTAAGTAACTCCCCAAATGGCTGAAGCCCTCACTTTAAATACCGTCTTCAGCTAAAGACAAAGGAGAATGTTGTGAATATGTGGATAGTGAAATCCACATGGGGGACAAGTTGGTAGAGTAGGAAGATCGGGGCTCACCCCCTCCCATGTACACCAAAATTACAGCTACATGTAGAAAAACTATTTCTGATAATGACCTGACAACTAGCAGAGAAAATTTTTCACAACTAGAGATAAAAAGGAAAGCCACATTGAGATAAGTAGGAAGGATGGAGACACGGTCTGGCCGGGACATCCACCTCTGGCACTGTGACCCACATAAGGAGGGATAGCGCAACCATCAGAGGTTCCCCTGAGAACCAAGGGCTCCAAACCCCGCATCAGACTCCCCAGCCTGAGAGTCCTGCACCAGGAAGGTGAGCCACCAGAACATCTGGCATTGAAAACCAGTGCGACTTATATCCAAGAGAGCCAGAGGACTGTAGGAAATTAAACCTCTTCTCTTAAAAGACAGAAGAGAAACTCACTTGATCCAAATCCCAGCACTTAGGCAGCAGCTTGAAAAGCACCTCTTTCTTACGTGAAGGAGATTTATTGACTAGTTTTACATTATGTGTCCGAGAGGCAGGGATCTTTTGGAAATTTCTTTGCATATGGATGAGTTGGTGGGTGTCAGTTTTTGTTTGTTTGTTTTTTGTTTGTGGCTCACACCCTACCTAGCTGGTCTGGCACTGGCAGCACCATCTATGACTCTCCCCATCTAAGCTATTAGCACTGCTCACCTTATCCTGGGTTCACTTGTGGACCTGACAGAGTGATACCAAATCCAGCCTCTGTACACTGACACTGAATTAAATCTCGGAGACAGAGTTTTGGGTGAATTAGAAAAAATAGGTTTATTCCTTTGCCAGGCAAAGGGAGCCACCAGGTTAATGCCCTCAAAACTGTGTGTCCCAACCTGGAGTGGGTAGTGAAGAATTCTATAGTAATAATTCAAAGAGGGCATGATCAGCTCGTGGACATTTTTCTGATTGGTTGGTGGTGAGGTAAGTGGGAGTCAGCATCATCAACCATCTGGTTCCAACCAATCTGGGATCTACATGTTTGTGGGCAGCACACAGTTAGCTTCTCCCACATGGTGGGGGTTTCAGCCTCTGCAAAAGAGCTCAAATATATTGTTCTGTGTATACCTTGAAGGGGAACTAGGACCCTGCCCCAAGGCTGCGCTATTGTTTCTTGACTGCTCCTCCCTTGTCTCTGAATCCCCTCCCTTCCCTGAATAGCAACTGTTTGAACCTGCCCTTTGGAACTCAGGGAAGGGCATGGAGACTGAATGAAGCTTATTTCCTGTAATCAAGAAATGGGGGACACAAAAATGCTTTTGTGCACAGGAGCCCCATAGTGCCCCGCTCAGTTTCAACAGCCAGCCCCCTGCTCCCTCCACCATTCCTGGTAGCCACCCTCAGCCAGAAGCAGAGACCCTCTAAAGCAGTGCCCCCCAACCCGCTAGACCTGGTGGACACCATCAGCCAGCACCAGCATTCCCCCAAATAGGGTTTCAACCTGGGGGTCAACCCTGCACACCAGAGCACCCACAACAGTTGTGACTGGACCTTACATAATCTTTCAAGACTGAATCAGGAAGATAGAAAATCTGACAGACCAATTACTAATAGTTGTCAACTACAAGTTGGCACTTGCCCATTGGCACTTGCCATCTCCCTCGACAAGGATTAAATCACGTGCTGCGGCAGCTGCTGATTTTCAACACCCCCTGGAAGGAGTTCAGGGTGGAGGGCAGAAATGAGGCCCTCTGTGCTCTGGGAAGAACTGGCAGAACAGGTCTTCAGATAGTTAGATATTTTCAGGAGCTGATTTTATGAGTCCAAGTTTTATATCTCTTCATATCTAGAAAAGCACTAAAATCCTCCATGGTGACAACTGCTCCTTGTGACTAGCAGAAACCTTCTCAAAAAACTGTGTGCTTGATGGCATGTACTCCCCCTTCACCAAAATCACATATATACTGACATTTCCCCCTACCTCCTTGGAGCAATTTCTCAGAATTATCTGAAATGCTGTTTTCTGGGCTACAGTTCTCATTTTGCCCCAAATACAACTTAACTCATGACTCTCACGTTTTGTATTTTTTAAGTTGACATAGTGATATTGAATAAGTAATCAAAAGACTCCCAACAAACAGGTGAATTCTACCAAACATTTATTTAAAAAAATTTAATACATATTCTTCCCTAATCATTTCCAAAATTTGAAGAGGAAGAAACACTTCCAGACTCTTTCTACTACAAGGCCAACATTATCCTGATATCAAAACCAGACACTACAAAAAAGAAAACTTACAAGCCTTCATCCCTATTGAACATAGATGCAAAGTTCCTCAACACAATATTAGCCAAATTCAACAATATGTTGAAAGAATTATACATCATGATCAAGTGAGTTTTATCTCAGGGATGCAAGCATGATTCAATATTTGCAAATCAATCAGTGTGATGCAGTATGTTAACAAAATGAAAAATAAAAATCATGTAATCATCTCAATTGATACGCAAAAATATTTGCCAAAACTCAACATCCATTTATAAAAAAAAAAAAAAAACTCTCAACAAAATGGGTATAGAGGGATATTAACTCAAGATGATAAAGGCCGTATGTGACAAAACCACAGCTAACATCATATTCAAAGGTGAAGAGATTAAAGAATTTCCCCTATGATCAGAAACAAGACAAGGTTGCCTACTATCATTACTTTTATTTAACGTAGTATTGGGAGTCCTGATCACAGCAATCAGGCAAGAAAGAGAAATAAAATGAATCCAAATTAGAAAAGATGGATGAAAACTGTTACTCTTTGGAGATAACAGGACACTATACAGAGAAAACACTATAGACCCCATGGAAAAAAAAAACACAACAACTATTAGAACTAAGAAACATAATAAAGTTGCAGGATACAAAATTAATATACAAATATATGTATAATTTTATAAAGTAATCAACCTTTCAGAAAGAGAAATTGTGAAAACAATCTCATTTACAATTCATCAAAAAGAATAAAATGCCTAGGAATACATCTAACCCAAAGAGTAAAAGACATGTACTCTGAAAACTATAAGACATTGATGAAAGAATTGGAAAATGATACAAATAAATGAAAAGATTGTTCTCATGGATTGGAATAATTAATACTGTTAAAATGCCCATACTACCCAGAGCAATCTACAGATTCAGTGCAAGACGTATTAAAATACAAATGGTATTTTTCACAAAAGTGAAGCAAATAATTCTAAAACTGGTGTATAAACACAAAAGACTCCACATAGCCAAAACAATCTTGAGAAGGAAGAACAAAACTGTAGGTATCTTACCCCCAGTTTTCAAACTATACTACAAAGCTACAGTAAGCAAAAGAGTTTGGTACTGGCACGAAAACAGACACAGAGATCAATGGAACAGAATAGAAAACCCAGAAATAAATCCATTTTTATATAGTCAATTAATCTACCACAAAGGGGGCAAGAATATACAATGGGGAAAAGACAGTCTCTTCAATAAATGGTGCTGGGAAAACTGGACAGCTGCATGCAAAAAAAAATAAAACTGAAGTATATTCTTACACCATATACAAATATAAACTCAAAACGGATTAAAGACTTAAATATGAGACCTGAAACCATTACTCTTCCAGAAGAAACATTGTAAGTATGCTCTTTGATATTGCCCTAGCAATAATTTTTTGGAACTGTCTCCTCAGGCAAGGGCAGTAAAAGTAAAAATAAACAAATGTGACTACACCAAACTAAAAAGTTTTGCCCAGTAAAGGAGTCATCAATGCAACCAAAAGGCAACGTACATAAATGGGAGAAAGTATTTTCAATGATATATCTGATAATCGGTTATATGAAAATTATATAAAGAAATTATACAACTTGATCTCAAGATAAACCCCCAAAAATCTGATTAAAAATGGGCAGAGAATCTGAATAGACATTTTTCCAAAAAAGACATGCAACTGGCCAACAGACACATGAAAAGATGCTCAACATGACTAATCATCAGGGAAATCTCCACATCCTTGCCAAAACCTTACACCAGTGAGGATGGCTACTACCAAAAAGACAACAAATAGCAGGTGTTGACAAGGATGTGGAGAAAATGGATTTCCTTCTGCACTGTTGATGGGAATAAAATTTGAGGCAGGCTTCATGGCAAACAGTAGGAGATTCCTCAAAAAAATTAAAAATAGAACTATTATATGATCCAGCAATTCCACTTCTGAGTACTTACCTAAACCAAAAGGACTAATTCAAAAAGATATATGCATCCCAACGTTCTTTGCAGCATTTACAACAGCCAAGATATGGAAGCAACGTAAGCATCCATAGGCACATGAGAGGTTAAGGAAAATGTGACAGATAGAATACATAGATGAATAGAATAGATAGAAGACATACCATAGAATATTACTTAGACACAAGAATGAATGACATCTTGCCACTTGCGATGACATGGATGGACCTTGAGGGTATTATGCTAAATAAAGTAGGTCAGATGGAGAAAAACAAATACCATATTATCTCACTTATATGAGGAGTCTAAAAAACAAAACATAGGAACAAACAAAGCAAAACAAACAGATATACAGACACAGAAAATAAAAGGGTGGTTGCTTAAGGGGAGGGGGTTGGGGGATGAGTGAAATGGGTGAAAGGCATTAATAGGTTCAAAATTCCATTTATAAAATACGTAGGTCATGGGGATGTAATATGCAGCATCAGGAATATAGTTAATAATATTCTAATAATTTTGTATGATGACAGGTTTGCTGGACTTGTCATTGTGGTCACTTCACAATGTATTTCATTGTCGGATCACTATATTTTACATATGAAATTAACATAATATTGTATGTCAACTAAACTAATAAAGAAAAGAAATCCACACACATACGGGAATAGAAAAATAACAAGTAATAAGAGAAATACCAATTTAAGGACAGTGATTGTGTACAGTGGCATCTGGAATTAAATGTGACATTTATTTTATTACTTTTACCTTTTTATGGTTAATTTAAATAATAACCTCTAGTTTTTCAGTCAGAAAAATACATTTATTTAAGTCATATCAATATACATTTAAATAGTTCACAGGCAACTTTCTTTTCCAGTCCATGTAATAACCCTTATTATTTACTGTATTAACTGCATAGCATTGTCATGACCGAACCTATAGTTGAGTCTGTTTTGTGGAAATAACAACATGGATGCATTGAAGATCTTTGTAGTTTTTTCTAGCTATATTTCTGATAATGTTTCTGTAAGATTAATTTCCAGAAATACATTGCTATTCAATGGATATAGATGTTATTTCCATTCCAACAAGCAAAAAAGAAAGATCCTTTCTTTGGTATGTGCATTCAAAGTGTAGAACAATTTAAATTTCTGGGTGCACCATTTTGTGTCTCTCTTTGAAAAATTATTGTCAAAAATCACACTACAGTCTGCTTTACTTTTTGTATGTTGGAAAATTTGGGACAAACAAAATTGGTGAAAACATACTTGTTGGCACTGTAATTTGAAATTCTATGCTTAAATTATATTTTTGCCTGAGTTACCTCAAGAGCTAAAAAGAAGAGCAGTTGCATACAAATAGTAGAACCTCCTACTCTATCTCATGACTGTGCTTAGATTCATGAGGAAGTGTATCATCTAGAAAGAACAGAGAAGAGAGCTAGGTTTTGCTGCATCTTGCAATATAAAAATGCATGCAACCACATGCTTTGATGTGTTATCACCATATTTATACTGCTGGGGACAGGACATTTTTGTTTATTTTTATTCTAATTGGCATCCTTGCTGTTAAAAGATAAGATTTTCATAAACATATATGGATTTTTTTTTTCCTTTCAGAAATAAGATTTTTTTGTTTTGGATTTGGGATCATAAGAGAGAAAACTTACCTAAACACCATGCAGTTCATAATATTATGTGCACATAAATCCCAACAGTAAAAGAAAGTAGAACCGAGTGGAACGATTTTTCAATTATTTGAACCATAAATATGCATAAAATAATCAGTATTTTGTATAATAAAGTGGTTTTGATATAACAGATTTTCAAATATTTGATACAATGGGCATATATATTAACTTTATAAGCATATATATGTATAGCATTGCATGTGAAAGTAAATTACAGACTTTAAAAGTGCAACTCAACTGAATCTTGATCAAAATGAGAGTCTACAGTAAAATTTATTTTTCTAAGATTTAGCACAATTTTATTATGATGAAAAAGGTGATTATAAAATTAATTTTGAAATTCATCCACATTGGCATTTGCAATATTCTCACACTTGCTGTTGAAACCTATTGATTGTTCTAGAATTTAGATAAAAATATTTCAGAAAGTTTGAAGAGAATAATTTTAGCCAGTTTTGAGTTGTTCAACATGAAGAAATGACATTTCATTGATATTTAAAAAAGATTCTCCTTATGAATTCAAGTGTTTGAAAATACTTTATTCTAAAACAGTAAAGTAGGAATAGACTATAAAGGGCTGGTTTTAAATAATATGATACAATTTTCTGAAAGCATAGGCATATAATAATAGCAGCTCTTACAGAATATCCAGCCAGGTTCCACTGAATTGCACTGTCTTGATTTCGTAGGTGTTTCATAATTGATGTTGAATTAAAATTTTAACCTTTTCTAGACATAGGGACTTATTGAAGAATTATATAGAAACTTTGCAAGTATTGAGAATCTACAGTGATAAAAATTATGCTGATTTCACATAATATATTTTATATTAAAGATAAAAGAATGTTCTATATACAGTTTGAAATAAATAGCTGAGGTTATTAATTCAACATTAAGGTTTGGAAAATAAATTGTTTGAAATACTCTAATATTTTTTGAAAACACTTGTGTGTGTGTGTGTGTGTGTGTGTGCACAGTTGTTATTTGTTTTGCTGGTTTTCAATGTGATGGTAATTGCTTAGAAAACTAAAGGAAACAAGAAGACGTTGTTTTCCTAACTGTATAAGGAAAAGAATGTCATTAACTTGGGGGCTAGGTAGATATGGGCTTGAATTTAGCTCTTTATTTTCTAACTATGTTGTTATAATTTTTATACTACAAATATTATATATATATATATAACACATATACATATATCTTTCTTCTTTATTCATTCATCCACTGATGGACTTTGAGGATATATTCTATAACTTGACCATTGTGAATAATGCTGTAATGAACACAAGAGTGCAGATATCTATTTGAGATAGTGATTTCATTTTCTTTGGATATATACCCAGAAGTGGGATTGTTGGATCATACAGTAGTCTGTTTCTAATTTGGGCGGGAACTGCCACACTGTTTTCCATAATAGCTGCACCAGTTTCCATTCTCACTAGTAGTGGCCAGGATTCCTTTTTCTCCAGACCCTCACCAACATTGCTTATCTCTAGTCATTTTATAATAAACATCCTAATGAGAGTGAGGTGCTATGACATAGTTTTGACTTGCATTTCCCTGATGAATAGTGATATTGAGCACCTTTTCATATTCCCGTTGCTATGTCTTTTTGGAAAAATGTGTATTCAGGTCATTTGCCTATTTTTTAATCAGTTTATTTGCCTTTTGTTTTGTTTTGTTACTTGATGAGTTCCTTATATATATAGTTTTTTTTATTTTTACTGTTGTTGACTGACAATATTATTTTAGTTTCAGGTGTACAGCGTAGTGATTCAAACTTTTCATAAACTATATTCCATTTAAATTTATAAAGTTTTGGCTATATCCCCTATGCTGTACAACATATCCTTGTAGCTTATTTATTTGGACTTCTTAATTCCATATCCTTATCTTGCCTTTCTCCCTTCCCTCTCCCCGTTGGTAACCACTAGTTTCCTTTCAATACTGTGAGTCTTTTTCTGTTTTCTTATATTCATTTGATTGTTTCATTTTTTAGATTCCACATGTAAGTGATAACATAGAGCATTTGTCTTTCTCTGTGTGACTTATTTTACTAAGCATAATACCCTCTAGGTCCATCCATGTTGTTGCAAATGGAAGAATTTCTTTTTTTTTTTTTTTCTGTTTTTGTTTTTTTTTATGGCTGAGTAGTATTCACTGTGTTTATATAACACATCTTTATCCATCCATCTGTTGATGGACACTTAAGTTGCTTCCATATCTAGGCAATTGTAAATAATGCTCCTATGAACATTGGGGTGCATACATTTTCAAATTAGTGCTTTTGTTTTTTTCAGATATATAACCAGGAGTGGATTTGCTGAGTCATATGATAGTTCTATGTTTTTTGTTTTTTTTTTTTTTTTGACAACTCTCCATACTGTTTTCCACAGTGGCTGTACAAATTTACATTCCCACCAACAGTGTAGGAGGGTTCCCTTTTCTTCACATCCTCACCAGCATTTGTCTGTAAGCCATCTGTATGTTTTCTTTGGAAAAACATCTGTTCAGATCCTCTACACATTTTCTAATCAGATTGCTTAGTTTTTTGTTTTTGTTTTTTGCAGTACAGGCCTCTCACTGTGGTGGCTTCTCCCCTCGCGGAGCACAGGCTCCGGACGCGCAGGCCCAGCAGCCATGGCTCATGGGCCCAGCTGCTCCGCGTCATGTGGGATCCTCCCGGACCAGGGCACGGACCCATGTCCCCTGCATCGGCAGGCGGACTCTCAACCACTGCGCCACCAGGGAAGCCCAGACTGCTTAGTTTTTGCTGTTGGCTGTATGAGCCCTTGATATATTTTGGAT
Organism: Monodon monoceros; assembly: GCF_005190385.1. Taxonomy (NCBI): domain Eukaryota; kingdom Metazoa; phylum Chordata; class Mammalia; order Artiodactyla; family Monodontidae; genus Monodon; species Monodon monoceros. The sequence goes on along the minus strand of NW_021703776.1, from coordinate 4,397,594 downwards.
ATTAACCCCTTATTAGATATATCATTTGCAAATATTTTATCCTATTTCATAGGTTGCCTTTTCACTTTGTTGATGTTGCCCTTTGCTGTGCTGTTTAATATAGTTCCACTTGTATATAATTGCCTTTTGCCTTTCGTTTTTGGTGGCATATCCAAAAAAATCATTGCCAAGTCTGGTGTTGTACTACCTACATTTTCTCTTAGCAGTTTTATGGCTTCAGGTATTATGTTCAAGTCTTTAATCCATTTTGCACTGACAATGTAAGATAGGGGTCCAATTTCTTTCTTTTGCTTGAGGGTTCCCTTTTTTCCCAACAACATTTATTGAAGAGACTATTCTTTCCCCTTTGTATATCCTTGCCTCCTTTGTTGCAAACTAATTAATCATATATGTGTGGGTTTATTTCTGGGAAGACTAATTTTTATGCTGTCCACTAGAGGTTAATTCAATCTATAGACAATCATTAGTTACAAATTTTTTAAAAAATAAATAAAACATGCAATTATTTATCATAAGAAAGATAGAGGGACATACCAGTATAAGAGAAATTAAACTTCCAAAAAATATATGTAAACAAAGTAGACAGATGATTAAAGCAGTTAATTCATCAATAAAACAGGTAGTTTTTCAATAATATATAACACATCTTTAATGCATATATACCAAAAAATAGATTTTCTAAATATATTAACAGAAAATGAGATAAATGTTCAAAAAGTGAAAAAGAAATACCAATTATTGCTGGAGATTTGAACACTGTACTCAGTAATAGAGTAAATATATAATATAAAATTACAGAAAATTTGAACAGTGTCATCATCCAAATTAGTGTGTAGAACATTTATAAAGCACAATAGCAAAAACTATAAAATTCAAAGCTTTTCAAGCACACAGAAAACATTTACCATTTAGGCCTTACTCTGGGCTCTAAAACAAATCCTAATAAATGTAAATGATCATTTAAAAAATGCCAGCAAATTTCCCAAATATTTGGGAATTAATTAACATTTTGTAAATAGTCTAAGGATACAAGAAGTAAAAAAGACATTGAAAAATATTTGGGAGTAAACAGTAATGGGACTACAATATTTCAATATTTTTCGTGATGATATTAAAACAGTACTTCAGGAAAACATGTAGAGCATTAGATATATTCATTAGACATAAAAAGTTTAGTGTTATTACCTAAGCTTTCACCTTCAGACACTGGAAAATGAAGAAAATAATCAAACCCAAATTAAGTAGAAGGAAGAAAATACAGTAGCCTCCACTTTATCTGCGGTTTCACTTTCTGTGGTTTTAGTTACCTGTGGTCAACTGTGAGCTAAAAATATTAAATGGAAAATTCCAGAAATAAATAAATCATAAGTTTTAAACTGCATGCCGTTTATGAGTTTTATGAGTAGCATAATGAAATCTCTCCATGTCTCATTCCCTCCTGCCTAGGATGTGACTCATCCCTTAGTCCAGCATCCTATGCCCTTTAGTCCCTTAGCTGTTTTGGTTATAAGCTAGGCAGTTGTGCCAACAGGGTGCTTGTGTTCAAGTAACCCTTGTTTTACTTAAAAACAGCCCCAAGGCACAAGAGTAGTGATGCTGGCAATTCAGACATTTTCTTACTGTGCCTAATTTATAGATTAAACTTGATCATAGGTATCTATGCATAGAAAAAATATGGATAAATTCAAGGACTTTACACAGTGTGATGTGTGATTATTGCTGTGATAGACTAACTAGTAACAGGTTTGACATTTCTTTATAAAGAACTAGAAAATGGTAAAAAATAGGGGACACATATTTTAGGAAATTGAAGGGTAAGTGGTCCAAGACGGTGATGACTGAGAGGAAATAAGTAAGGTGAGCCCTAAGGCCACCCCGAATTGCTTCCTGTAGCACACGTCAGACTGCGTGAACAGTGGGGAGGGGTAACACAAGCAGACACACACTGATTCTAAAATGGAAATTCAAGGGGCCTAACAGAGCCAAAATAATTTTAACATAGAAGAACAGGAATGCTTACATGATCTGAATTCAAGATTTACTCCAAAGTTATTCAAATCAGTATGGAGAGTTTAGAGAAACAGACTAATGAAATTGACTAAAGAGTCCACATAAATGATCAGTCCACACATATACCAACAACTAATGTCCAAAACCAACAAACACAATTCAATTAGGAGAGAAAAGATTTCAAGAATCAGATTAATCTCCAAAATTTACAAGCAGCTCATGCAGCTCAATAACAAAAAATCAAACAACCCAATCCAAAAATGGGCAGAAGAACTAAATAGACATTTCTCCAAAGAAGATATACAGATTGCCAACAAATACATGAAAGAATGCTCAACATCACTAATCATTAGAGAAATGCAAATCAAAACTACAATGAGATATCACCTCACACCAGTCAGAATGGCCATCATCAAAAAATCTAGAAACAATAAATGCTGGAGAGGATGTGGAGAAAAGGGAACCCTCTTGCGCTGTTGGTAGGAATGCAAATTGATACAGCCACTGTGGAGAAAAGTACAGAGGTTCCTTAAAAAACTAAAAATAGAATTACCATACGAGCCAGCAATCCCACTACTGGGCATATACCCTGAGAAAACTATAATTCAAAAAGAGTCATGTACCAAAATGTTCATTGCAGCTCTATTTACAATAGCCAGGACATGGAAGCAACCTAAGTGTCCATCAACAGATGAATGGATAAAGAAGATGTGGCACATATATACAATGGAATATTGCTCAGCCATAAAAAGAAACGAAATTGAGTTATTTGGAATGAGGTGGATGGGCCTAGAGTCTGTCATACAGAGTGAAGTAAGTCAGAAAGAGAAAAACAAATACCGTATGCTAACACATATATATGGAATCTAAGAAAAAAAAAAACTAAAAAAGGTCATGAAGAACCTAGGGGTAAGAGATGGGAATAAAGACACAGACCTACTAGAGAATGCACTTGTGGATATGGCGAGGGGGAAGGGTAAGCTGTGACAAAGTGAGAGAGTGGCATGGACATATATACACTACCAAATGTAAAATAGCGAGTGGGAAGCAGCTACATAGCACAGGGAGATCAGCTCAGTGCTTTGTGACCACCTAAAGGGGTGGGATAGGGAGGGTGGGAGGGAGGGAGACGCAAGAGGGAAGAGATACGGGAACATATGTATATGTATAACTGATTCACTTTGTTATAAAGCAGAAACTAACACACCATTGTAAAACAATTATACTCCATTAAAGATGTTAAAAAAAAAGAATTAGAGGAAAATAGCTTTATTTCTTACTATACAGAAAAAACAAATTTAAATTTATGATAGATCATCGAAAAATGTAAACCTAAAATGATAAAACTTTAAGACCAAAATATACACATGCAATCTGAGGATAGACAAAACGACATGAGACACATCTCAGAAGTAATTAAGAAAAAATGACATATTTGTACAAATGAAAAATTTGAATCTTCAGATGAAAATGTTAAGAAAATGAATGAGACAGACACAGAATAGAATAAAATATGGCAAAACATATATCTGATAAATGACTCATGTCCAGAATATATAAAGAACACTTTCAAGTCAAAAAATTAAAAACTATAAACAACACAAACGTAAATAGAAAACATTTTGAATAAGCTCCTTACAAAGATGTACTAAGGGTCAATATTTTCAAGAAAAATATTCTCAACATAACTGGTCATTGGAGAAATAAAAATTAAAAGCACACAAATATTACTACATAGACTAGAAGAGCTAAAACTAAAAAGACTGATCATATCAAAGGTTGGTGAGATACAAAATAAGTGAGGAGGAACATCTTAAGATCTATGAGAAGAAAAGCATGAACCAAAAATTCTACATTCACCTACCTTATACATGGAGATGCACCATCTGATACTCTTTCAAGGAAAAACTTTCTGCACAGGTAAAGAGCATAGTCAGCAGGCGCTTCCTGTTGTCACCTTCTTCATCTAATGCAGTCACCAAGTGCAAGGTCATACCTTTCCTGGTGCCACCTACACACAGAGACTGACAAGGTAGTTAAAAGAGTCTGGCATTAGGACAACCCTGATGAGTCATACTCACACGATAGGATCATGCTCTGTTTTCTGAGGACTTGTGGCTTATATCTCATTCCTTCCTCTTCCTCTTCCTCTTTTTTATCCTGCTTCCCTATTTCTTTTCACAGGTAATGATCCCAGATAAACATCTTGCATCTTGAATTATGTTTGAACACAACCTGCAGGGCAAGCTACATTTCAAGCACTAGGGCTAAAAAATGTAGTTTTAAACATGTAAGTATTTGAAGCTTTCTCTACTCATTTGATTTTCCTAAAAGGTCTACTAGAAGTTCCTCAAGCAACATGTGAGTAGGGAAATTTTGGCAAAGTAATTGATTGTAGTACTGAATATATTTAACAGCAGATCTAAAATTAACTGGTGAACTGAATGGGAAGAGTATGTAATGTTACATGTGTGACAAAGAGAATGTAGCACCTCAAGTCCTGCTTGCTTGGTTACCCTCCTCTGCCTGCAGTCATTTTATTTACTTTGTTCAGGTTTTATAGTTGATTTCATCAAGAAGGTTGGCCTAATATAAGTAATTTTATGACTGCCAGAATGGAAGGTCTTTATTATTGTTTAATGTCTAACACATAGTTTTACAACACTTTTGTTTTCTGGGAGAGTTATTCTAATATATGCTACTCCATCATGGAAGGACTGAAAGTCATTATCATTAATGTGTGTAGTCGCTTGTGGTTGCTCTCTGTTTCTATTCCAGATAATGGATGTGTAGTCTCTTTATTTTTCTTCATCAGTCTCTCTACAGGTTTGTTTTATTATTCTTCTCAAACAACCAATTTTTGGATTTTTAAATATACTTGTCTCTAATTTCTGCCCTATTCTATATTATTTCCTTCATTCTTTGTGTTTATTTTACCAGTTTTCTCTCTCTCGCTCATTAATTCATTTTATATTTTAGCTTCATTAAGCAATTGTTTGTTTCATTTTTCATATATTAATTGTTCACCTTAAAATATATTGTAATATTTATTATCAAACCTTTTGACCCATATTATTTAGACTTGTGTTTTCTAGTTTTCCTTTTTATTATTGCTTTCTGGCTGATTGCTATTTGTTCAGGAAACATACTCTGTATTACTTTATTTCTTTGAAAATTATTGCAATTTACTATATGATCTAGAAAAATAAATATTTTTGTAAGTATTCCTTATGAACATGAATCACACCATACCATTTGTGTTCTCTATATGACACTTCATTAATTTTGTTAATTAAATAGCTTCTTTTAGCACTTGCTGCCTTAAGTTTTTCTTCTATTACTGAAAGAAGCATGTTTGAAACTTCTACAATTATTTGAAGGCTTATCCCTTTCCCATCGCAGTTCCAAAACTTTCCTTCATATATATGTCAGACTAATGCACATCTTCCTAATAAACTTTTCTCATACAGAGTAGACTTCCTTCTTTCAATAAATGTTTTCAACTTTAAGCCTGTTTTATTATTGCTATAAGAAAATCAGCTTTTTACAAAATTGTATTTCTATAGTATGTCTTCTATTGCATAAACTTCAAGTTTTCTGTATTTTAATTGTGTCACTTGTGACCTTCATAGATAGATTAAAAACACACACACACAAACTCTCTTCTGCCAATCTTTGTATTTTAATGAAAACTAATTGTCTATATTTAAAATAATCTTTGATAGTAAATGTTTATACTTATTTTTTTCTTTTTTCTCTTTCTTGCATCTATTAAGCCTTATTTTATCTCATTTCTACATATTATTTCCTCTCTTCTTGTTTTTAAATTATTACTTTAATTTTTTTCCTACATTTTTTCATGGATACAGTGGAAAAATACACAATGTGTAACTTGCCAAAGTTCCAAAGTCTTACATAATGTTATCTTCTTCTCAGACAACGAAGGGATCTTTAAACATTTTACCTCTATTTATTCTTCTCCAAACTTACATAGTGTAGTGTTTATCTATTTTAAATGTTTTAGTTTTAATACCAAAATAATTTTTATTAAGATTTATCCATATATTATAACATATTTTGATCTTTATTCATTCTTTTATTTCAGAACTTCCACCTCTTTGAAGTGTATTTTTTCAGTTTCTTTGAAATTTCTTTAGTGGGTTTCTGCTGGAGCCATTTGGTTTGTCTACAAATGTTTTTATTTGGTCCTAGGTTGATGTATATTTTGCTTAGTTGAGAATTCTAGAATGGCATTTGTGTCTTTTACCTTCCATTCTTTCAGCTAGAAAGTCAAGTTTCAATATATTAAAGGTAATTTGATTTTTTACTAGCCCTAATAAAAATATCTTCTTCCTGGTCACATTCAGTTTTACTATGAAATATTTAGATGTAGGTTTATCTTCATATATCTTTCTTGCAATTGAATGGATTTTTTAATATGTGAATTAGTGTTTTTCAAAAGTCTGGAGAACTTTCAGCCAGAATTTCTTCAAATATTGTCCTTTCCCATTTTTTTCTGGTCCTATTAGAACATCCATTAAATGCATGCTATATTTTTCACTTCATCCGCTATATCTCTTATGATTTTATCCACATTTTGCAGCTTTTAAAATTATCTGTAATGCATTCTGAAATATTTATTTTGGTTTTCATTTCAATTTATTAATTCTCACCTTGGCTATGCGTAATCTGCTAAACCATCATAGATATTTTAACTTAAAATACTATCTTTTATACAAGTTATTTTTCAAATTTGCTAGGTCATTTTTACTCTCCTAAAGATATATTTATGTTTTTCTTTTACTTTTTAAAGCAGACTTACTCTACAATCTAATCTTACTTTACAATCTTTACAATCTAATAATGCTATTGTTAGTAACTGAAGTCTTTGTGGATCCCTTTATGCTTTTTTACTTGCTCTTTTTCTTAATGGTGGAGCATTATTTCCTTGTGTATTTAGATATTTTTGAATGGCAAATGCTCATTTTCCTTAGAAAATTTTTTGTGTGCATTTTAAAGATTAGTGTGAAGACGATTGACCAAAAAATATTTGAATTTGCTTCTGAGAGTCTCCTAAAGGAACTGGGACCACAATCTGGGACCACAGCCTGGGACCACATTGTATTAATTTTTGACCTGTAAGTGTTTTGGACTTCCCAGTGGTATAGATTTGAGCTAAGCATTTAAACAATGCTAAAATTGCTGCTATTAATTCTTAATGATTATTTTTTTCTTTTAATCTGCTCAGTCTCAAATCAACTTATTCACAATTTCTGGCTGTGTGGGATAGAGTAGATTTACTCTGATTCATCATTACCCTGAGGGTATCAGCTTTATGGGGCAAGATATCTTATATGACCCCTATCTTGGGAAAGGCCTGGTGCTTGTTTACTATCCTTTGTGCTGAGACACTAAATAAACCCAAGCCTGTGCATTTCAGCATATTTAGTTCTTACAGCAAAACCAGTTACAGTGTAAGACATTTTTCTCTGCGTCCTTGCATTTGCATAGTTTTCGTTTAAAATTCTTGGGAGAGGGCTGCCCTGGTGGCGCAGTGGTTGAGAGTCTGCCTGCCGATGCAGGGGACACGGGTTCGTGTCCCACTCCGGGAAGATCCCACATGCTGCGGAGCGGCTGGGCCCGTGAGCCATGGCCTCTGAGCCTGCGCTTCCGGAGCCTGTGCTCTGCAACGGGAGAGGCCACAACAGTGAGACACCCGCGTACCGCAAAAAAAATTATAATAATAATTAAAATAAAATAAAATTCTTGGGAGAATATCAGTGCTTTTCAAAAATGTGTGTGTGTGTGTGTGTGTGTGTGTGTGTGTGTTTCAGCTATAGGGTCAACTATATTATCAGAATTAGAAAGATAGAGACATTTTGATTAAACACAAAATCCCATATTCCCTTACCCTAATTGGCTTTTAGATATAAAATTTCTTTCCATTTTTTGGCTACTTCTGCCCCTCTATTTCTGTTAGTTCATTCTTCTCCACAGATATACACTTAAGGAGTTTTGTACACACTTATGTGTCAAGCTTTGATGTTAACAAAATTTATTCTGTGAACTTCCATGTATAGAACGCAAATTTAAAATTTTTTCCCCACACTTTTGCTATATTCTTAGTCTCAACCAACATTATCATTGCCTGTGCAGAAGCACAAAGCATTACTTTAATTATTCACAAACTTCTCACCCATCAGAGTGCATATTCAATTTTCTAGCTCTACTTAAATACTCTAATTTCTCACTGCTTTTATTTTCCAAACTAACTCAGTTCCAAATTTTTCTATGATACTAGTATATTGCAAAAGTTTCCTAATTTTGCTTCTTTGTCCCAGTTTAATTTCTTTGTAGTCTCTTTCTCACCCTGCTAAGCATAAATATTAGATATGCTGTGTAAATAAGACATAGTTTATATGTTAATAGATCATGTGATTATTGTCTTTGGTTGACAAAGCTAATATTTTTGTTCATTTTCTATGTTCTAATTTCCCTTTATTTAGCATATACTATATCTGTCATAAAAAATAAGCTTTTATAAACTAAAGCAAAAAAATCACCTAAGAATAAAATACACAAATAAAATGTGTACAACATACCTATCCAATTTTTTTAGACCTCTAGTTTTAGTACATTTTCAATTAAAAACTGTGCATTATTCATTATTCCTTCTTAGTGATCTATTTCTTTTTCATAATTTTTTTTACATCCAAAAGTCTTCATGTCATTGTAAACTATCTTGGCAGGAGTTGAACTTTGGAGAATTATTCCTGTCCCAAACTGTGTCAATCAGAATATTTCACCATACCATAATTATTTTGATCCTTCTCAGAGGAATAATAAATTTCAAAATTGTTTAAGGTACTCATTTCTAGTTCAAGCACAATTTGTTAGGTGTAAAAACAGTAGGCAGATTATAAAAACATTTTAATTGACTCAAAAATATATGGATTTTTAAAAAAATCTGCATATATCTTGTCAACTTTTATATGTGTTCCTTGTGAAATAATTATTTTTTATTCTTTAAATAGAAGAGTCAGCTTAATCTTCAATCCTTCGGTTTTCTGTTATAAATAAAACAATGTTATATAAAGAGGTGCTTATAAAATGAGTCCACGATGAGCTTTTCAATTCAGAGATATATGTGTAAAAATCTTCACATATGCAGTATTTTCTAAGGAAACTGTATTAATAATTTATTCTGTATGTTACAATTTTTCCTAGAGGCAAATCTTTATTTGAAATAATCATGGGTGTTCAAGAACTCATGTTAAGTTAAAGGAAAACAATGACTTGCTTGGTTTTTAAAAACTTTAAATTTGAATATACATTTTTTATTTATCTTAATTAATTTGACATCATGGATTCACCACCTTAGTGTATTACAACATCCATGGTAGGTATGGTAGAAGATTATGGTTTTCAAGTGTCGTATATTTGTACAGAGAGTTCAAAAAAAGAAATGAATGCATTTGTTTGGAATGTGATCTCAAAAGCAGAGAGGGCATCATGAAAGTAGAACAAGGAAGAGAGAAAAAATAAAACAGGGAAGGTAGAAAAGCTAATAACGCATATGTTAGTGAGTAAGATCTTGTAGAAGAGAGCTCGACTCAATCCAGTTGGAACTGTACCACCAAAGGGCAGGGGGCTGGGCTAGTTCCCCCTCCTTAGTTGTGAGGTGCCCTTAAGATATCAGCTCACGCATTCTCCCCCCCCCCCCCGCCATGCCCAGCAGCAAGCTCTGCTTCCGCTGAAGAGAGTTACTGGGTAGAACTGGAAGTGCACATGCTGGAGATGACGCTACCAGGGTGTCGGGAATCATTTTCTCCCCAGCAGCTGCAGGTGAGCAGATCCAGGACAGGCCATTGGAACATCTGCTACAAACACATCTATATCCTTATCCTGTTTGTGGTGATTCATATTGCATTTTAGAATTCAGACGACCTAGGAATGCTGCAGAAAATAAACAAAAAAAAAACATTTAGTTTATTTTTATTTATTCCATCAATGTGAGGAAACTGTTTTGGGAGTTGCTGGCATAGAGAATGTAGCAAAGACATGTTTTAAGCAGGGGTGATTTCACCAGGGGAGGGCAGAACCTGGAAAAAGCAGAAGTAGCTGCTGGGAATGATGTCAGTGGTTTTCCCATCTTTTCCTGTACATGACTCTGCCATCATGCTGGAGATTTGTTTTAAAGGACTACCTCCCCTTCCTCCTATAAATTAAAAGAACACAAATTGAGAAATTGAGTTTAGGAGAGAGGAGTAAATTACACTGCTCTCAGGTGTCACCTCAGTTTTGGAAAGCAGTCTTTCAAATTAACTGATCCCAGATCATCTGCAGAGAAGTGTGATGCTTAATGCTTGCTTTTGTCACCATTGGTGAGGCTGCGTGGTAGGGAGCACCAAATAGTCTCTCACAGCCTAGTTTTTTGGAATTAACTAAATCTAATAGATTTTTAATTTTGGCTTAGGTCATTGAAATTTTACAGTGTGGATTAAAAGAGATTCTACATTTCTGCCCCTATCTTTTTTATTATTATTGTTATTATTATTATATTGCTATGTAAAATAACAAAACTGCAGAAACAAGAATATCTGGGCTCTAGGAATTGAATTTCATATTAGGTAATTTTTTTTTAAACACTCCCTCAAACAAGCGACATAATTTTCCTCATTAAAAAGAAGAATCAGAATTTAATTAAACTAAATTTTACTGAAATTGATATACACTGCTCCAGCACAATAATAATTAAAATTAATGAGTAATCAAAGTTACTGAGTAGAGAAACTTGAGATGTCACCTATATTAACAAATATATAGCAAGTCTATAAAGAGTAATGATTAAATACTAGTATTATATAAATATTTTATAGCACTTTGAAATAAATTTGAGTACCTGGGGAACTCTTAAATAGTTCAGATATTTAATTAAAGACTTACACAAATAGCTATTTTTTGTCTCATTTTGGATATAATTTAAAAGTAATCTTCAGTTAAATGTGCCCTTGTTATATAAAAATTACAAATTAGTGAATATTTAATGATATTTTTATGTGTCTGTAAAATCTTCAAAAGATTTGCATTTTATTAGCAATCAATGTATGTTTTGTCAACAACAACAAATACCACATGCATCATTTAAATTGAAAATAAGGAAAAAATGTACTTATTAATTAATCTAAAATCATATCCAAAAGTGCAGATAATGATATTTTGAACATGTAAAATATATATACTATGGATACTTTATATGTTAGCCTATGTAATGAAAGAATATAAGTAAGCATTCTAAAACCTATTACTATAAATCATAAATTAGTTAACTTTTTGTAGTCATTTGTCAAGATACTGCATATTTTAATTTAGATGATTATTAATAAAATAAAATAATATATAAAATAATATAAATAAATAAAATAAAATAGTTAAAATATTAATTATCTATTAATAAAATAGATAATAAAGAACAGGACAAGAAAACTATTTATAAAGTGTTTATGATTTTTATTTCTGTTTTACTATCTTATACCCACTATTTCACTTTAGGATGACCTGACTTGATAAATTATTAATGTGTTCATCTTAATAAAATTGTGGTATTTGCATTTATTAAAAAAAATTAACACAAAATTTTAATCATTCACTCTATTTCACAATAGGCTTATAAACTGGGCCAACATCTAATGATTTAATCCTCGTTATCAAGATAGATGGCCCTACTAGTTGCATAAATTTATTGTTTTTTCCCATCTCTATCTTATTAAGGTCATTCACTCATTTTTCTTATTGTCCCTACTGTTGGCATTAACTTGTCTGTAGAGTAATCAGTAGTATATGTTATGGGGTGGGAAAAGCACAGTGATCCACTGGAGCTTTCTCACAAAAAGAAAAGTGACCTTTCAGGGATTAACGTATTGGTGATGAGTGGTTTGATTAAATCAGAACCCAAAACACCCTTGTGATTCAGAATGTATGTGGTATTTAACTTCTTTTAAAGTCAATAATTGTTGGATAACATTAATAAATGTCAATATCTTCAGAAAATGTTCCAGTCAAAATGCTCACAACATGTAAGAGTTTCAGAATCCCGGTTAAAGGTTAGGGATTGAGAAAAATGTTTTTTACCTAGAAGTTTACTTTGTATGTAGGCACCATTGCAGGTTTTGCAAGAAACACTTAAAGTTAGAGAAAGCGAAGATATGTGCAAAAAGTGAGTTTAATAATGCCTGGATATTTTTTACTATTGTATATTTATTAGATAAATGCTTTATATACACATCATCTGAAGATATTAAATGAAATACTACAATATGGTAGGCAAGGGCAAATGTTAAGAGGCACACAATCACATTTTACATATACATACACATGCACACACACTCACAGATATATATGTATGTTTGTGTATGTATAGATATAAATTCACTAATTGATTTTAACTGATATAACAATATGAGTCAGCAGGTTGATGACATGTGCTAGTGAACAAGTAAAATATATATTATGTACATATCTAAAATATAAAAAGAAATACATTGTTATTGAACTGAGCATTAGAAATGCTACAAGTATCCACTTTACTTTTGAATATTTTATTATTTATAAATTCTGGCACTGCATGATATTCATTTTAAAAATATTTGTATGGTTATAAACAAAATCAATAATATGTGTGTGCTTTTGTGTTTTTATTGTTTACTGTTTTATTTTTGTTATATACTAAAATAATCTAAGTATCAAAGCCTTCCCTCAGATTGTCTTGCTGTGAAATATAAATCCCTTTCGCATGGCCTGCTCATATTTGCAAACCCAGAGATTCATGGTAAGGAGGACGTGCTGGTTTCTGTGGGCTGATTTTATTACTCTCCACCAGAGAAACCCATTAATGTCCCAAATACGGACCACTTGCACAGTGTTAAAATATGAGTCTGTCTGCTAGGAATGTACCAAATGGAAGTAGGGAGTGGTTTTCAAAAGATATCTTTGTTAAATTTTAGTTACTACTCATAGGTTCCTCTGAATAGCAAGCTAGACAGCAGTCCTGTCTGACTGCTGTTGGTGAAGTTGCTGAGGTTTAGTGGAAGCAGGATGAGTGAGATGGCCAGCAAGAGCCTACATGGGCCACTTGTCACATATTCACACGTTGCAGTCAGCTGGTTAAGTCTCCCAATTTTGATTTCTAGGTGGAAGAACATGGTAACTGGAGGGAAGGCTTCAAAGATTTAATGAAACCAGGTGTACCAGAGTTAGCCAAATGGGGAAGTTAGCCAAACGGGCAAGTCTGCCCAAGACTTCTAACCCAAATGGCAGAGTTAGAATCCAATAGCAAAGTTGAATCTACATCTACAACCGATCCCTCTTCTGAAATCAACTGCAAGTTTGAGGGTTTCCCAAGCCAATCTCAGTTTCAATAATTCACTATCAAGGTTCACAGAACTCACTGAAAGTTGTTATAGCCACAGATAGAGTTTATTACAGGTCCAGGACCCAAATTATAACCATGTAAAGGAGGAGACTCATAGAGCCAAGTCTAGGTGGATTCCAGGTATTAGGCTTCCTTTGTCTTCAGGGAGCATTACCCTGTTGACCCTGATGTGTGGCAATATACAATATACAATATACATTATTATTACCAATCTAAGAAGCTCACTGGAGCTTCAGAGATATTGTGGGGGATTAATTACATAGGCATGGTTGACTGACACATTGCCTTGTGGTTGAACTCAATCTCCACCCCCATCCCTTAAAAGTCAGCCTGATGCCATGAATCACCATGTTAACGTAAAACATCGGATGTGGTCCAAGGGCTCCACTATGAATAACAGGCATACTGTTTTAGCTTGAAAAGTGCCAAGGGTTTAGAAATTAATTTCCAGAAGCTGGAGATGAAGGCCAGACCTCTCTTTAGGCAAGGCCAAATTCTTTATTACACAAGCTATTTCTACTAATCGAGAAAATAAAGGTGGGGCAAGTATCCCTCACAGTTTCAGCAAGGAAGAGCAGAGAGCTGGTCCTTCACTCCACCCTACGTTCCAAGGAATCAAACTACAGTGCTCCAATTTTCCTGCCAGTGTCACCTAATTGGAAAGGAAGGTGCTTTTCCTTCTGAGCTTTGCTAGGGAGCAAATGTCTCATGATATATTATCTGAATATCTATTATCCAGTAAAACATCACTTACCATACCAAGAACCAGGGAAATTAAAATAATGAATAAGCAAAGAAAATAAAATATGTTAATACTTTATTAAAGAGATGAATCAGATGTTAGAATTATCTGACAAGAATTTTCAAAATCCGTCATAAAAATGCTTCAAAGAGAAATGAAGAATATGATTAAAACAAATAAAAAATAGCAAGAAAACAGCAATGAAATAGAAATGAAGAGGGAGTTATGAGAAAGAATCAAAAGGATATTGTAGAACTTAAAATTATAACCAGAATAAAAAATTGCTTGATAGGTTGATCAGTAGTATGAAGAAGACAGATGAAAGTGTTAGTGAATTTGAGGATAAATACATTTAATCAAACTGAAAACAGACAAAATAGAGCAAAAAAACCCCCAAATGAATAGAGTTCAGGGATTATGGGACAATAAAAAACATCTAATATTTGTAAATTGGAATCCCAGAAGACAGCAGAGAGGCAGTGGAACTAAAAAAAGGTATTCAAAGAAATAATAGTGAAAACGTACCAAATGTGATAAAAGACATAAACTTACAGAATGTAAGCAGACCCCCAAAAGAATAAACCCCAATAAATCCATGCCAGGGTATATCATAAATAAATTTCTGAAGACAAACCAAAACTTTGAAAGAAGTTAGTGAGAAATGACACATTACTATATGAAGAAACACGAATTCAAATGACACCAGATTTCTCACCTGAAAGCATGAAAGACCGAGGAATTAGCACAGCATTGCTTCAAGTACTAGAAAAATAAAAACAAAAGACAACAAAAAAGAAAACCATTGTTAACTGAAAATGTTATATCCTTCAGGAATAAGGGGAATAAAGATTTGCACAGACAAAGGAAAATTCAGAAAATTTGTCAGCAACAAACCTACTTTTAAATAATAACTAATGGAATTTTTTTTTAAAACAAAATGGAAATGAAAATAGAAACCTTAAAACTTCAGGAGGAAAAAAAAGAACATCAGAAAGGGCAAGGATAGGGACAAAATATTAAACTCTATTCTCATGAGTTTCTTAAAATGTAATTTATGGTTGAAACAAAAATTATAACATCTAATGCAGTGCTCAGTGTGTGCATAAAAATAAATATATTTAAAAAGTAGTCAGGGTAAAAGGACTAAAATGGAAATAAGTTTCTACACATTACTTGAAAGGGTAAAATAGTGACACAATTACACTGTGAATGGATATATATGTATCATTTTGTCTCTTTGTCTTTCATATATCTACATCCGTCTATCTATCTATCCATCTATCTAACCTATCTATCTAGTGGAAGAGAGCAACCACAAAGAAAATATTCAAACTGATATACTGAATAACACTAAGTAATAAAAATAAATCAAGATGAAATATTTAAAAAAAATGTTTAGGTAACCCACAGGAAGGCCATAAAAGTTGTTCAATCAAGATACAGAGGAAGCAAACAGAAAAAATAAAATTAAAGACTTAAGAAAGACCTGACGTATCCATAATTACCTCAAATTACATAAATAGTTTAACATACCCCAATTAAAAGACAGAGACTGACAACATTGAAAAAAAATATAACATGACTCATCAATGTGCTATCTTAAGGAAACACTTCAAGTTACAACAATATAGGTAAATTTAAGTAAGAAAAATACATAACACAACATTGTAAACCAACTATACTTCAATTAAAAAGTCATCATGGCAAGCATAATATTGGGAATCACTCTACTGTATACTTATAACTTCTGTAACTTCTGTAATAATGTACAGCAGCAATACTTATAAAAAGGGGGGAAAAGAAAAAAATACATACCATTTAACTTTAGTTTTTTAAAATCTAGACATGTGATTAAATTGCATAAAGCTAAACAAACACCCATAAAAATGACTGCATTTATAATGGATGAGTTGAAAAAATGGATCGATTGCATCAATATCTATTTCCAACTCGTGATATATTACAGTTATGCAAGTATTACTATTGTGGGAAACTAGGCATAGAATATATGGCATCTATCTGTGTCTTTTTTACAACTCCAAGTGAGCCTACAATTAACTTGTAATTTAAAAGTTAAGAAACTGAGGCGTTTGCATAATAAATTGGAAGACACTCCATAGCCATTGGATGAGATTTCAGTTATCGTTCACAGAGTTTTAGAAACATCATGATGTCTGAATTTTTCTAATATGTGAACAATGGAAACAAGTACAAATCAATAAGAAAAAAAAAAGTCATCTGAGAAATTTACAAATTATACAACACTCCCCAAAACAATAGACCAAAGAAGAAATAAAAATGAAAATCAGAAAATACCTTTTGATTACTGAAAAAGAAGATACAACATACCAAAACAGGGATGCAGATAAGGAAGTGCTTAGAGGGAAACTTATTGTTCTAAGTGTCTATATTAAGAAAAAAACTACGTTTTTGCACTGTTAAGGAAATGAAAAGAGAAGCCACAGACTGTGAGATAATGGCCTTTGCCATTAAGACACTGGAAAAATGGAAACAAACTAAACCTAAAACAAGCAGAAGGAAGAAAATAATAAATATTATAGCAAAAATTAATGAAATTAAATTACATATCTAATATAATATGGAATACCAGAGACAACAAAAGATAGTTTTCTTGAAAAGAGCAAGAAAACTGACAAAACTTTATGCTAGATTGATCAGAGAGCGAGAGAACTCAAATTACCATAATCAGCATTTAAAAGAGGAAAATTGTTTCTGACCTTACAGAAATAAAAATAATTATAGGGCTTCCCTGGTGGTGCAGTGGTTGAGAGTCCGCCTGCCGATGCAGGGAACACGGGTTCGTGTCCCGGTCTGGGAGGATCTCACATGCCGCGGAGCGACTGTGCCCTTGAGCCATGGCTGCTGAGCCTGCGTGTCCGGAGCCTGTGCTCTGCAACGGGAGAGGCCACAACAGTGAGAGGCCCGCGTACCGCAAAAAAACAAACAAAAAAACAAAACAAAAATAATAATTATAAAGAAAATCTACAGACAATTGTATGCCAATAAATTAGATAACTGAGATAAAAGGGTTAAATTCTAGAAAGACAAAAGCTACCAAAGCTGATTCAAGAATGTAGACAATATGAAAAACCCTATACCAAGTAAAAAGATCAAATTATCAACTAAAAAACTTTCCACAAAGAAAATTCCAGGTCCAGGTCTTCATGACTTCAGATTTGTCAACAAATTCTTATGTATATCTGTATATATATATCCTAAATATAAAAAGGACTCATAACTCAATAACAAAAAGACAAATCCCAGTTAAAATTCAGCAAAGGATTGAAAAGACATTTGGCTCAGGTAGATATAGTAGTATTCAATAAGCCCATGAAGAGATACTCAACATTATTAGCCATCAGGGAACTGCAACTCAAAACCACCAATACCCACTGGGATGGCTAAAATCAGAAACTGTGG
The DNA here is from genome assembly GCF_005190385.1 of Monodon monoceros. NCBI lineage: Eukaryota > Metazoa > Chordata > Mammalia > Artiodactyla > Monodontidae > Monodon > Monodon monoceros. Next base: position 4,379,970 of record NW_021703776.1, on the reverse strand, counting down.
AAAAGAGTTTAGTGGCTCTTTAATATGTTAAATATAGAATTGCTATATGATCCAGTAATCCACTTGTAGATATATGCCCAAAAGTATTGAAAACATGCATTCAAACAAAGAGTTGTACAAAAATGTTCATAGCAGTAATATTCACAATAGCAAGTAGATGGATACAACCCTAATGTCAATCAAGAGATGAATGGATAAACAAATGTGTTATATACACACAATGGAATATTATTGAACTGTAAAAAGAATGAAGTGCTGATACCAGGTACAACCTTGAAACATTTGTTTGAATGAGAATATATGGATTCAGTCATTATGGATGAACATTGAAAACATTAGGTTAACTGAAAAAAAACACACATGAGATACCACATATTACATGTTTTCACGTGTATGGAAATGTCCAGAATAAGGAAATCTACAGAGCTAGAAAGCGGATTTTGATTGTGGGGTATGGGTGGAGGATGGGTACATAAATTGTTGATAGCCAATGTGTTGGGGTTGCTTGTAGAGGTAATGAAAATGTTCTGAAATTGACTAGTGATGGTTGCACTTATCTGTGACTACGCTAAAAACCATTGACTTGTACACTTCAAATGTATGAACTGTGTGATATGTGTCTGTATCTCAGCAAAGTTGTTAAAATAGAAAAGAAATGCAGAGGAGGGTAAGAGCCGCTCGAGTGTTGAATAAGAGAGGCAGTTTGCAATGTTGTATAAGGTGTACAGAATAGGTCCCACTGGGAATGTGAGACTTGAGTACAGACTTGAGGAAGGTGAGGGAGCTGGTCAATAGGATGTCATTCCAGGGCGAGAAATTAGCTAGAACATTAGACCTAAGGGATTGATTGCATCCACGTGGTCAGGAAGCTGCAAGGGGGTCAGAACCACCAGGAAGATCAAGGGTGGAGTTACGAAGGAAGAGATTGTGGAGTTAACCTGGGGCTCAGGTTATAGAGGGTGTATAGACCACAGTAGGAATTTTGGCTTCTACTCTAAATGAAATGGAGACAAATTAATTGCCTTATTATCAATATTTTAATAAATTTGAAGCATGGGTTAAATTCAGTGCAATTGAATTAATTGGTAATATAAAAATGGTCAATTAAATTTACAAAAATCACTGCAAATTTCGGGACAAGAGAAGTGTGACTCTATCAGTAATGATAAGATAGTCTGGGTGTTAACTGGAATGAGTTAAGATTAATTGCGACATGTCATGCATTATGATATGACAGATTAAAGGAAAATAAGATGTGATCATAGGCTACATCTGCTACTATTTACAACACTTAAGAATGTAGACCAGCTCTATTATTTTCAAAGCCAGTTTATAAGACAGCAACGTGTTATGCAAGTTTACTGTTTTCTGGCACATTGAACTTGCTCAGCATGGACAAGTTGTTTTCATGAGTTACTTGGCCCAAAAATGGATCACAATGGATCCTTTAGAAATAGCCTTTAGAAATATTATCAATGACTTCCAATTCAACATGAACATATTGTCAAAGGAAATGTATAGACTGTAGAAATGCCAGTTAGCTTGGATCTACATTAAACAAAAATGTGCTTTTTATTACATTACGTAATTGCTTTACATGACTTTTGGTACCTCACAACTTTGGACGAAGAGCAAAGAGATATGAAGAGATTAGGTCTTCACATATGAGGAAATGAAGGGAGAAGGAAGTAACCTTCATCTCTGAAGGTTATTGACTTAGCATTTATCATAGGTTGTCACATTTTCCATCATTCCATGTGTGCCTATAGATAGCTTTCACTCAAGTTCATAAAGCATGTAATGACTAGCTATGAGTTAACCCTTATAGAGGGGACTTCATTCCTATCAGGACTCAGCTCATGCATTCTAAAGAGGTGTTTTAGGAAGTGTTTATGTTATAGTGGGCCCTTCTTAAGTATATGAGACACACATGTTTATTTGTTCAATATGGATTAAGATAGTCCATTAAGGAAAAATATTTAGTAAAAAGTTAAATAGCAGGTAACACAATGGAAAAATTATGTTCAATTCCTTTTCCACTTGCTTTCTATATCTCATGCAATCCAACTCGATTCGCTTCAGTTTCCAGTTAACAAGGAAAGTGCCATTTTCATTATTTGAAGTTTCTAGAACAATGAAATAATTTCCTTTTTCCACGAAATGTGTCATAACTGAAAGGTAGGAAGAGTATCCTACATCATATTTATTGTTAAACAAAATACTATTTCTTAGTTTAAATTCAATTTAAAAACTTTATTGAACATATAACACATAAAAGGCAGAAAAGAAATGGAAAGAGACCAGGCTTTTGAGTTATATAGGCTTTAATGCTGAGTTCTCTGTCTTAATTTACTTTGCCTTGCAGAGGCTCAATTTCCTCCAATTTAAGACAGGGATGCTAATGAGGGTATCGTATAGGTGTATTATAAGTATAAAAATTCTATATTTGAGATAACTCTATAAAGCTTAGTAAGAGCCAGGAAATACAGAGATGTAATCTTAATAAACAGCTTATTACATCTGCACACTACATACTGAGTAGAGAAAGCAAGACATACAGTCACTGTGTTTGATCAGCTTTATACTCTCATTTTGAATATAGATATAAAAATATAAACACTACAAGGCTATACATAATTCATTAAAATGAGTTTTCTATGAGTGTTTCTTTCATGGAAATTTCTTCTGTTCTTCTTTCATGGAAATTTCTCTTAGGGATTTTGATTTTGTAAGAAGTGTCATTTTTAACCTTCTGTTTCTAAAGTGTGTTTTTCAGACAGAAGGAAACAATCCCAGATGGAATCTCAGAGGTGCAGGAAGGAATGAGAATTGAAAGCACAATGAATGTGAAAATCTAAATAAATACTGACTGTAGAAGACCATAACAATGATGATTTCTACCTCTATCTATCTATCCATCCATTTATCCATCCATCATCCGTAATAGTAATATGTTATATTTAGAGCACAGAAAGAATAGGAGTGAATGAATTTAAAGGTTTAATATTCTCCAATAGTCTATCATCATTATATAAAAGGAAATTTGTAGGCCAATATAGAGATAGATAAACATAGATAAACTAATTCTACAGAAATTATTCAAGTATATAGACTTGTAGAATGAATAATATATCCCAATCAAGTTGGGTTTATTTTATTCCAGGCATGCAAAAATGAATGTTTAATTTAATAATAGAAATTAATACATGTGAAGATTATATATATGTATAATCTTGTATAAATATTATATAAATTCTATACATAATTTAGAAATGAATTTGTCCAGGCCAAATATTTGTAATGAAATAAAATTGAAAATACTATCATTAGATAATACTTTCCTAATAATTGTGTTAAATAAGAATCAAAATTTCAGGTAAATTAATAAAATCTCTAAGAAATTTTAAATGTTATTTAGTTCTGTATACTTAAGTTCAATCATATTATTTCTTATGTTTCCATTCTATTTCTTCAGGGTTTCTCTCCTGAAATACATACAAGTCTAATATTTGCACACCTTTATCTCATACTTTTAATTTAGTTATACTTCCTTTCTGTATTCTTATTGGAATTTTCAAGCTGGTACTCAACCACTTCTGAGGTTTCACGTTATTAATTCATCTTTTTACCTCTTTATTATTGGAAGATTCTTTTTCTTATCACTATTTTTGCCCACCCAGTTTTGTTTTGTTTTGTTTTGTTTAATTTTTATCTTGGATAAGTGTCTACATTTCATCTGGTTTCCTTTCATGTACCACATTTCTTCTCTTCTTTAGCTATTTTCCTTTTACATTTTGATACTGTTTTGAAAAGACTTTGCTTCCTTGCATTTTACAGAAGCAATCAAAGAGTGTGCTGAAATTTTTTAACAATCCATTGTTAAGTTATTTTCATAGATGCACTCTTAATTTAAGTACTGAGGTAACTGTCTTCTTTTCTATGCTGTGCACTATTGTTGTTCATACCACCTAAGTCAGTTTTTATCTCTTTATATCAATATGCTATCAATAAGAAGACATTTGTCCAGATCCTTGCTTTAGACAAGTCACTTTGGTGATTTCCCATGGCCATGTTCAGATAACATCTGTAGGGTGGTCAAATTTCCTAAATGATAGAAGTGGAGGTTAAGATATTAGCTTGGCTCTGGGTGCTGCCCCACCCCACCCCCACCCCCACCTCCTCTATTTGACAGCCTGAACCTACGCAGTGGATGAGAGGGAGTGATCGTGAGTTGACACTGGGTCAGGATACATTCTCTCTGATCACCAACCAGACCATGAAATGCAGTTGTTGGGATATCCCACTCAGCTAAAATGTATCCTACCAAGGATGTGGGTCTCCCTTAGTTTATGCTTTTTGATTTTCTGCAAATCATCTCCTCAAAATGACCGTGAAAAGAGAGCTTGGCAATCCAGTGCTATGAAATCCTTAAAATATAGCACCCATGCCATTGGGAGATTTACAGATTATGGGACTCAATTCAGGTGCCCCACTATACAAGAGGGAAATAAATGGTTGGGGGTCTCTCAGTTCTCTGTTGAGTATATTTGCTTTTTCCATGACTTTGAAATAATTTTATAAATGTAAGCTTTTTTCCAGTGTGGTATAAGATTATAAGCACTAATTTTCATCTAAGATTTGTACAACATATTTTCTCTGACAGGCCATGGCCAGCAACTCTTCAGCAATTTATAGCATTTCTACAGTAAGTTGAATTATTTTAAATTAGATTGTCTTTGCCTTAATAAAAATGCAAAAAAGCAATAGCTTTTTGCTAATTAGGTTCAAAAGTTGACATACTGTCTCCGGGAAGGCATAATAATATGAAACTTTCAATAGCCTGGTATGCTTTTATAAACACACACACACACACACATACTCACACACACCCCATAATATCCAAAGTTCACTGTAATGTATGACTTCATTTGTCTTGCACAGAATAAAATAATCACAATATATATATTCAGTCCCCAATTTTCTGTATGGCTAATTATAGATACTTTATTTCTAAAACATTGGAGTGCTTTAGGAGCTCTTTCTATATTGCTCTGGAAATTAACTGAACATTGGAAAATAAGTAGGATTTTGCCAATAATAATATTATTACTGTCAAAATAGAATGCTGATGGTATATATAAAAATTAGGAGCTTGGAATCTGTAACCAAAATTCTAGTTCTGGCATGTCATACTATGTGATCTCAGAAAATCATTTTACATATTATCAGCTCTATGTGCAATTCTGTCACTTTTCAATAAAAGTTTGTTATGTGCCAGGGAAATACTAGTAACTATGTAATTATTTTGAGCTCCATATAAATCAAGAACATACAGACTCCATTTGTAAAACATTGAAAACCTAATTAGAGATTGGGGGCATGAAAATAATATTCAAGGAATATGCAAAGCAGTGGGTAAGAAACGTAGAATGTTCATGTTTTTAGCAAAAGGGGCATAATTAAGAAAAGATAATATTTAATAAAGAATTTGAATGATGTCTGGTAGAGAAGTGTCATCCACAGATGCAGCAATAAAAATGGTGTTTGCATCTTTTAAAGAGAGAATTATTGAAAAGAACCACCAAGGAAACTTGTCAATCTAATGTGGAAGCAACATAGCCAGAAACAGTGCCACAAATCATGTGACCAAATTGTCCCACAGAAAATACTCCTAGAAACGCTGCCATGGGTGAGGTCAAGTCTTCCCCCACCTTATATTCATCCCTCCATTCTGCCTCCATCATTGTTTTAATGGAAAAGTGATCTTCTCTCAACCACCTCCATCCATCAGCAAGGAAGAGATTCTCTCCTCTGCTCCCAGCACCAATTCAAAAACAAGGTGAAGGGCTTCCCTGGTGGCGCAGTGGTTGGTAGTCTTCCTGCCGATGCGGGGGATGTGGGTTCGCACCCCGGTCCAGGGAGATCCCACACGCCGTGGAGTGGCTGGGCCCGTGAGCCGTGGCCGCTGAGCCTGCGCGTCCGGAGCATGTGCTCCGCGACGGGAGAGGCCACGACAGTGAGAGGCCCACGTACCGCCAAAAAACAAACAAACAAAAAAAACCAAACAAGGTGAAGGCCTTTAACAGGCAATATTTGGTTACCATATTCGTGAAACAGATGCAAAGGAAGCATAGAGAGTGAGTACCTGCTTCTCAGTGGACTCATGTGAGGGATATTCTTTCCGAGTAGGAAGGAATTTCGATGATAAATGTCCAAAGTACCAAAAAAAAAAAAATTCCCTGTAGTTCACACCTTGTCCACATGATGAAAAACAGTAAGGATTATCCAGCAAATAAACATGGAAACTCATCCAGGAGTGGATGATAAGAAGTTGGCTGGGACTGGGAATCTGCCTTCACTCCAGTATGAGAGGCTTTGTTTCTCAAAGGCTCTCCACACCAGTGCCCCCACCCCAGGCTTTACCCTGAAGGTTTCCAGATGCCCAGATTTCCCAGATAACAATACACCAAATAACAGATGGCCTTGAATCCCACTCTCTAATGCCGCAAGGCTATACTCTGCTCACCACTTAAAACAGGAGTGCAGGAATACGAGCATTTAGTGCCACCCTGGCTCAAACTTGAATTTCCAGATGATGCCAAGACACTGGGTACTAGTGCACCCACTACTTTCTGTTCCTGGGTTCTAGACTGAGGAAAAAGATGCCAATGTCATTTCATCAGACCCTCTTTAACTCCACTGCCATCTACATACACACTTCTTGACATATTTATACTTGAAAACTTAATTCTGTCTATCATCTATCTATCTATCTATCTATCTATCTATCTATCTATCTACCTATCCATTAAAAAAGGACTGCCTTCATACAGATAAGTGTTTTGGGGCACATTTAGAACAATCTTTTTGATATTTTCTTTTGTGAAAAAAAAATCAAAGAACTACTGTTATTCTAGATTTTACATTAATTGTATTTATCTTAATTGGCAATTTAAAGTTAATAGCAGAAGAGCTGTAATCTCTTGTGATATGATTACTCATTTCAAACATATATCAGTGATATGCAGAAGTATACAAAGCTACTGGAAATATTTCAATAATCTATAGGGATGTATGTATGTATTTGAACTTTCAAAGGTAAGGTTACTTTCCTTACAACTAGACATCCACTCAGGCAATTCAAATCTATTTCTAACATCAAGAATATTTCTTGATTAGATAACAAAAAGGGAATTTTGAGTTGTTTACTTATACAGGGTTGTTTCAAGTTTGATCCCATTATGTTCATAGATCATATTCTGAACCAAGTACTTCTGTAAATACCTATATTTATCTATATCTACACTGATAGATTTGTCAATTTTGTTAATCTAGTTATTCAATCATGCTATTTAATCATGCTAATATTCCACATTCTTATTGATTTTGTTTCTGTTTGTTCTATTAGTCACTCAGAAAGTTATATTCAGATTTTCCTGTAGGATTATTGTCTATTTCTCCTTGCAGTTTTATTTATTTTTGCTTTGTATAATTTAAGATATTTTATTTATATATATCAAACATATGGAAAAGTACACTGATCAAATATGTACAACTTAATTAATTAGCCCATTAATTTTCCTACAAACCACAGATGGAAATAGAACTATACTAAAAGAATAATACTACTTCTCCGGACCTTCCTGATCACTAATCTTCTTTCCCAATAGTAACTGACCTCTTTTCTCATAAGGTAAAATTTTTGTCTTCAAATTTTTATTATATGAATCAGAATATATTCTCTTTCAGGCCATGTCTTCTGTTCATATATTTACATGGCTGTTATTTTTACATATATTATTTATCTGTTCTACTGATAATGGTCATGATAAAGATGATTCCATATTTTTTTTAAATTAATAAACTCTTTGAGAAGTTTTAGATTTAGGAAAAATTAGAGCAGAAATTACAGAGAATTCCCATATACCTGTTACCTTGTCCTCAGCTTCTCTTATTAATAATTCATATTAGCGTGATACATTTATTACAATTAATGAACCAATAATAATGCAGTATTATTAACTCAATTGCATGGTTTCCATTAGAGTTCACTCTTTGTGTTGGACAGTCTATGGGTCTTGACAAAGGCATACACAATGTCATATATCCACCATTACAGAATCATATTGAATAAATGCACTGCCCTAAAATATCTCCACACTACACATATTTATCCCTCCCTCCCCTTCCACAAATTCTAATCACTATTTTGTCTATACAGTTTTGCTTCTAGAGAATGACATATAGTTGGAATAACAAAGAATGTATCCGTTTTTAGGTTGGCTTCTTACCCTTAGTAATATACATTTAAATTTCTCTATGTCTTCTCACTGTTTGATACTTTATTTCTTTTTATCACTGAATAGTATTCCATTTTTCCTATGTATCAGTTTATTTATCTATTCACCAATTGAAGGATATCTTGGTTGTTTCTCAGTTTTGTCCAATTTGAATGAACATTTGTGTGCAGGTTTTTTGTGGATATTAAGTTTTCAACTCATATAAATAAATACCTAGAAGCATGATTGCTGAATGATCTGGTAAGTCTATTTCTATCTTTGTAAGAAACTGCCAATCTGTTTTCAAAAGGGACTTTATCATTTTGCATTCTCCCCAGGAATGAGTGTGAGGTCCTGCCCTCCATATCCTCATCAGTTATCTAATAGACATATAGTGATATCCCATTGTTCTTTAATTTGCTCTTTCTTCATAACATGGGATGAAATCTCCATTAGTATATCTTCTTTGGTGAGCTTTCTGATAAGATCTTTTACCAACTCTTTAGTTGGGTTTTTTTTTTTTTTTTCTTATTGTTGAGTTTTAAGAGTTCTGGGTATATTTTGGATACCATTCTTCTATCAGATATGTGTTTTGCAAATATTTAGTTCCTCCCAGTCTGTGGCTTGCTTGTCTGTTCATTCTCTTAATAGTGTCTTTTGTAGAACAGAAGTATGCATACTTTTGACAGTCCTCTTAGGGAGAGGTAGAATCAGTTTTCCTTCTCTTTGAATCTTGTGGTCTCTGTGGCTTTTTGACTAATAGAATATAAGAGTGTAAACCTGGGCCAATTTTTGGTCTCAGATGTGAAGAGACATTGATTTCTTGTCCTTTGGGATGCTCTCTCTGAGTGCCCTGACTACACTGTGATGTGACCACTATGACATAAAGGTCATGTGCAGGCACACAGGTCAGCGGTCCCAGCTGACCCAGCCTTTCAGACATGCCCACTAACTACCATGGGAATGAAGTCATCTCAAACTTTTTAGAATGGCCCTTCAACCAGCTGAATATTTCACAGTTCTCAGTGCACAGCATATAGAGCACAAAAAGTGCCCATTTGATCCCATACTAGATTCCACCCACAAAATTTTGTTTAAATAATTCAGTTTTGCAGTATTTTTGTTGTTGTTGTTGTTGCTGTTGTTGTTTTTTATTGCAGCAATAGATAATTAGAAAAATGGATATCTGGATCATTTCCAATGAGAGGTAACTTGTGTATTAGGGTGTGTGCATCACACACTGTCATTCTATTTGGGTACATAATGCCAAACATTTGTAGAAAGTGCCTTTTTATCATTTTCTTTTCCACCAGCAATATACAAAAGGTACAGTTGATCTACAATCTTGCCAACACTTAGTATTAATATCACACTTTTTAAATATTAGCCTTTATAATGCATAAGAAGCAATATCTCATAGTGATGTTAATTTCATTTTCCCTTATGGCTAATCAGGTTGAACATTTTTCACTGGGCATTTGGATACTTACTTTTGTGAAGTACTTGTGAACACCTTTCATTAAAAAAATATTCGTTAAGTGTTTTGTCTAAAATGGGACATTAGACAATTTGGAATAATCATCTTGCTCAGAAAAAAAATGAAAATATGGATACTTTATAAAAAGATGTATTTGAAGATATCAGAGAGCTACCATCAGCAGAGACGAATTCCATGTCCCAGAGCAGAAGGACTCCTGGAGAGAGGAGATCAGAACTGAGGGCTAATTTTTTTCTTGAATTACTTAACATGTTTGGTCTGAGATGCCAGGCAACCTGAGAAGAATTTTAAACATAATTATAGGTAGGGAAGGGGGTGGACAGGGGAGGACTGGATTACAAGGCCTGTGGTGGAACAGAGGCACAAATAATTGCTTCAAACTTTACACTGAACCAAATTAGCTCGATTATAAATAAGGGTAAGCAGTAAATAGTCCAGCTTTTGCAGGGGCATAAAAATTAGCTTTGAAATATCTCACTCCTTGATTAGTTGGAGAGGAACACTGATTGTCAGACTTAGCCTCCTGTACAAAGCAAATATAAATCCTATTCATAGGAAAATAGCATCAATTTGGTGTCAAATTTTATTTAAAATAATTTATAATAAATATATGGCATGCCATGGAAAAATATCCAGGCAAAGGGGGAGAAAACATAACATGATAAGAAATAAATACAAAGGATAGTCACCCAGAAATGAACCCACATAAGATTGATAGACCAAATTTAGTAAAAATTACTTTTAAATAATAATTTTCATTATAGTTAAGTAAATAAAAGACAAGATTGAGAACTTTAGCTAATATTTGAATATTATATACTAAAAAAGAAATTAAATTTCTAGAACTGAAAAGTACAATGATGAAGCAGCTATTAAGCAACAGTGGATGGCAGCATATTCGAAAAACAAGTGTAAAATGTAAAATCAGTCAGAAGAAAAGCATTCAGATTAATGCACATAATGATAAAAGAAAGGAAAATTAAGAAAATATCATGATAGAGAAAAATTAAAGATGGAGGAAAGAGCATGAAAAACATAAGGGATGTAGTTAACAGTTTACCACATTAGAATCCCAAGAAATGAAATGGCACTGAGTAGAGTAAATTCTCAAGTGGGATGGCATAGATTTTATCAAAACTGATCAACAATATCAAGGCACAAATTTAGGAGGCTCTGAAAATCAAACAAAAATAAACACAGAGGAAAAAGAAAAAAAAAAACACCTAGAAATGTCATTGTGAAACTTCTGAGAAGTTAAAGAAAATATGTAAAGAATAGGTGGGAAAAAAACTTGGACCAACTGTAAGGGAGAAAGAGACTGAGAACTAAAACTTTCTCAGATAAAACAATGAAAGCCATCAAGTGATGTATTGATATCTTTAAAGTTCTGAAATGAAATAGTTGCCAATCTAGAGCTCTACACTTGGTGAAAATGTCCATCAAAAGCAAAGAAAAAATAATAATAAAAAAATTGTCAGCAACAGACCCACAGCAAAGAAAGCACTAAAGATTATTCTTCAGGCAGAAGAGCAATGATCACTGATGAAAGTTTGCAAGTATAAGGAATGATTTTATGGCAGAAATTTAATTGAATAATGATTATATAACAGTCATCTCAAGAAGTTTAAATATATCTAATGTGCAACAGCAACAATGTATAACATATTGGATAAATTGATTTAAAAATATTTAAAACTTAAAAATTAAAAAAAATAAAATTAAAACATTAAAAATTAAAATATTGTGAAGAATTTGTTTCTTTTTAGCAAATAGACTAAAGTATCAATTTATATTAAACCCTGAAGAGTCAACAACACACATTGTAACTTTATTAACCATTTAAAGCATTCAGAGACTGTATTTCTTTGAAGGGACACATTAAACATTTTATAATTTACAGTTAAATTATATATATATATATATTTACTAAATCATGGAAAAACATGAAACTCCAACATTAACTAAAATATAGCTCTTCTTGTAGCTTTATAAACATCAGAAAGTTGGTTAAAGTTAAGTCTCACCAATTCCCACACATGGAGGCAATTGCATAACTAGCATTATACTATGTTCTTTAGCTGATTATCTAATGAAAAGCAGGAGATCACATGAAATATTGGCAGAATGAGGAAACAAGGAATGAAAACTTTTGTTACGGGATGAGATGAAGTAAGTGGGAGTGGATTTACTCGTTCACAGTAAAAAAAACAATTGAAAACTAGACAAAATATATGAAACAATTATTCTGAGATATTGGACATCAAGCAGCATAGGATTGTCATCCCTGGAGAAGGAAAGATGAGTCCCACTTTCCCCTCAGGTTTTTGTATGGGAGGAATGTTGGACCAACTGTTATAGAGAGGAGTCCCAGAGAGGGCAGGGTAGGGTCACTGAGCTGAGAAAACAGATCAAAGTTCAAAGCTTAAGTAGCTGGGATTTGTAGGAAATTTCATGTAGAGAAAAGGAACCAGAGATCATTATAAGGCTTCATCTAAGACACTTGCTAAATCCTAAGCCAAACATACATAGGATGAAATTCCATGAGACTCAGTAAAGAAGAGCCACCAGGAGGCTATAACTTGAACAATTCCCAGATATCACATGGCAGGATACCATGGTAACTTTGACCAGGTAAGGTGGAGAATCCTCACTGACCATCCAGGACACTCAGCAGATACAGCTGAAGGGTCACACCCTAGCAGAGTGTTAAGCCAGCTCTCAGTTAAAACCTCTCTAGACTGATCTAACAGATTATACAGAATAGCCTCCAAAATATAGAAATAAAAACTGATTCTCAAGTGCATAATCTTCTTGCTGAAACAAAGCCAAACACTGTTCAAAGGAGGGCAATAAAACCCAGGTATTCAATAATGTAATGTCACAGTATCTAGTATCCGATAAAAAAACACAAAAATGCCAAGAAACATGAAAATGCAAGCCATAAACAGAAGAAAATAATTATCACTCACAAATGATGGGGAGAAAGAATTTGCAAGATGTTAAAAGCATATATATATATATATATATATATATATATGAAAATGGTAAACTTAATAAGGAGAAAAATATATAAAATAAAAATGCAGCATTTAATGTTGAATAATAAATATTTGAAATAAAAATTTCACTAGATGGAGTTAGCAATGGATGACACACTAATAAAACAAAGAATTTGAAGACATAGAAACATACAAACTGAAGCACAAAGCTTGAATAGGGGAGGAACCCAGAAACTCACTGACATATCAGACAATATCCAGCAGTATAATGTGTGTAATTAGTGTCCCAAAAAGGATGAGAGAAAAAATACAGTTGAAGAAATAATGGCAAAATAATTCCAAATTTAATAAAAAAAAAAAAACATAACACAAAGACCCAATGAGCTCCAAAAAAAAAATAAACAACAACAACCCAAAACAAACAAACAAAAATGAAAAAACAAGGAGGCAAACCTCTGGGAAAAACATACCAAGAAAGTCAGAAAAAAAAATATCCTTCACAGAATAACCCTAGGCTTCTAATCAGAAACTATGAAGCCAGAAGATAATTTAATGGTATTTTTAAATACTGGAAGGTAGTGGTGTGAACACCTACTAATTTGATATCCAGTGAAAATGTCTTTCAAAAATGAAGTCAAATAAGAGAATGAAAAGACAAGGGCTGGGAGAAAATATTTGCAAAACACAAAGAGGACAAATATCTAAACAGACATCTAACCAAAGATATACAAATTGCAGATAAGGATAGGAAAGGATGCTCAACGTCATATGTCATTAGGGATTTGAAAATTAAAAAAAAAAAGGAAGATACAAGTAACATCTATTAAAATGGCTAGATTCCAAAACATTGCCAACACCAAATTCTGACAAGGCTGTGGAGCAAGAGTAGTTCTCAATCGTTCCTGGTGGGATGCAAAATACACAGCCATTTTGGAAGACAGATTGGAAGTAATCAATACTTACAAAAGCTAAACAAAGTCTTGCCATACAAGCTGGGAATCATGCTCCAAATGTTTGCCCAAATGAGAAGACCTATGCCCATAAAAAACCAGCACACAAGGGTTATAGCAGTTTTATTAATAATTTCCAAAGGATATGATGTTCTGAAAAGGTGAAACTTTGTAGACTGTGAAAAGATCAGTGGTTTCCATTAAGTTGGAGGGCAAAGAGAAAGGGAGCAAAAGGGATTTTTAGGACAGTGAAACTAGTTTGTATGATCTGTAATAATGGAGCCAGGATTTGATGCATTTGTCAAAACCCACAAAAATGTACAACCCAAAGATTGATCATTTTGATCCTTAATGTAAGTTATGGGCTTTAGTTAACAGTAATGTATCAGTAGCTCATCATTTGTAACAAATGCACCACACTAATGTGAGATGTTAATAACAGGGATGGTGGAGAGAGGGAGAATCTGGGGAAATGTCCTTCTCATCAGGTTTTCTGTAAACCTAAAACTACTCTAAAAATAAGACATATTAATTTAAAAAAATAGAGGTAAAATAACGACTTTTTAATTGACTAACATCAACAACTAAAAGTTGAGAGTTCCTCCCAACTTGTATAAGAGGAAATGTTAAACAAGTTCTACAGTAAGAAGGGGAATAGTATCATATGGAATGAAGTCAACAAATGATAAATAAGAGGGGATCTAGAAAATATTTTTAATCCTTTTCTAACTTTAATTTAGGATAATTGACCATTTAAAGAAAAAATAATATATTGAGCAGTTTATAATGTATTTAGAAGAAAAAAATGTGTGGCAACAATAGCGCAAAAGGAAGAATAATTGAAATATACTTCTGTTAGAGTTTTAGATTATGTGTGAAGCAGTATAATATTTGAAGGTAGAATGAGAAATTTAACATAAATATTGTAAACCTTAGAACAGTCACTAAAAATAAAACAAAGACGAAGAGCCAAACCAAAATTAAAAATTTAAGGGCATACTAAATTTTCATTCAACTAATTCAAAAGGAGTGTGAAGAATGGGAGAACAAAACAGGAAAAATATCAAGATGGCAGTTGTAATTCTGATCCTATCAATAATTACAATAAATTTAAGTTGTTCAAGCACTCCTATCAAAAGCCAGAGATTATCAGTACGGATAGAGCAGAATGCACTACCAGCTGTCTATAAACAACCACTTAAACATAAAAATGAATAGGTTAAATATTAGAGTGGAAACAGATGGATGCTCTTATCACACACACACAAAGCTTGTTGTTACATTAATACTAAAAAAGTAGATTTCAGAGCAAGAAATAATACGAAGGATAAAATAAAAAAATAAAATACCAATAATACCAAGGAAAAAGAGTGACATATATTAATGATAAAGGGATAGATTTTCAAGTAGACCTAACCATTCTAAGTTACCAGGTGGAACAAAAATTAAATTACCTTTAAGGAAAAATGAAGTAACAATTATATTTGGAGATTTCAACATTCCTCTCCCTGCCACCATTAGAAAAAGTAGACATACAACCAGTAAGAATATGGAAGATTTGAACAACACTGTTGACCAAACTGGCATTTATTGAACACTCCAGTGAAAAATGGCAGAATTCACATTCTTTACAAGAGCTCTTGAAATTCCTACCAAGATAAGCCATATACCTGGTCCTAAGACAAATCTCAATAAATGTAAAAGAATCAACAAAAATTAATTAAATATAAATACAATAGCAGAAAGGCACTTAGGAAATCCCTACTTGGCAATTAAAGAACAGACATCTTATTGACATTGAGTTAAAAAAGATATCACAAGAAAAATTAGAAATATTTTGAATTGACTAAAAATGAAAATACAACAGGTCAATATTAGTGGGATGTACCTAAAACAAAGCTTATGGGAAAATTGCAATATTTTATGTTTATATTACTTAGATATATTCTAAAATTAATGATCATTAAATCATTCTGTTACTGACCAGGGTTCTTGGCCTCCTTAATCAATAGAAATTGATAAGAGACCAGACAAGAAATTCCGTCAAGGCTTTATTGGGGCCCCTGCTGCAGCAGGGAGGAAAAAAACACAAAACAGTTTCCCTTGCTCACTTCCTGAGAGGGTGAGAGCTGGTTCCTTATGTGGGGTGATGGTAGGGGTAGGGTCCAGGGGTCTGGCCGGAGGGGTGGCTTTGGTTGTGTTGAGTGCAGGAGACATGCACAGTACCCTGCTTTTGTTCCTGATGACCTGCTTTTGCTCCTGGCTCTTCAGAAGTAGAAGTTGGGTTTTTTGGTCTTTCTGTATCTTGTTGTCCATAACTTGCTCCAACTGCATATGTGCACAGTTAGTTTTAGTCCCTTATAGTTTCTTTGTATTTTTGTCCAGGTGCAAGCACTGCAGCAAAGTGTCCCCAGGTGCCCGCTCTGCCCTGTCTCAATTCTTCTGTCTTTTTGACGCTTCCAGTGTATTTCAAATCTTGAGTTTAAACAATTCACTTAAAATTCAAGAGGCAAGAGTAAATGCAGTATCATATCTAAGATGTGTAGAACAAAACAAGACAAAAACTAAACAACAAAAATTAAATCAGAGATATTTTTGTCTACCAAAATCTTTGACTTGAATCTTGACTTAATTTGTAACTTCATATCTGATCCTAAAATAGCTTATTGATAACATTTTACTTAGCTGTGAGCTGTATGGAAAAGTATTTGGAGATTTTATATAGATATGTGTCTGTATATATATATATTATATATATACAATAATGGGATCTATAATTATATGTGAAATGCATAATCTATACTATATGATACCTACCTATATATTATGTTGATAATATTTATATTAATAATTTAAAATATATTATATACATATATTAACTATAATCATACATAAACAGCATTATTAATATAAATAATATAAATTAGTATATAAATATAATACTATGGAAAAATAAATATAATGTTAAGTAAAATAAATACATTATATATATATATGAATAGATTTTATATATCTATATAATATAGATTAAAAATCATATATATTACCTACTCAAATATTTATTAAGAATATATATATAATTTATATTTATTTTAAAATCAGTACTTCTGTTTCTGTGTACTTTTTTGATCTCAGTGAATTCAAACACATCATCTACTAATTTCTTTTAAATTCTGGGATTTTGATGATATTTTATCACCCTCTACCCTGCACAAATTGCAATAATATACTAAATTTAGAAAGTTCCTAGTACCAACAGACCGATGGTCTGTTTTAGTATGTACTGTCTTCCACCAATGTGGGTCATGAATTTTGTTGATCTCATGAGGCTTTAATATTTTTGAAATCTCTTTATATGGGGATTGGCAAATTTAATAACAATGTATAACTAAATATATACACCTATAGTATATTATACTGTATATATAGTATTTTATCACATAATTTCTTAGGTCAGATTCATACTTACAGATATGCCAGATATTTGTTTTTAATATAACTTTTATATGGGTTAAAGTTTTCAGCTCAGTTCGGACAAGCTCAGGATTCCAAATCTAGCCATCCAGTATAGTAAGTAGTGGAAGAAGTGTAGTGCCTCCCTCTTAGGAATACCTTTGTGAATATTCACTGAAGCTCCTAATTCAACATGAAAGTGTCTAGACAGGACACAGTGAACATAAAATATTCTATAGTTTCTCTAGCTTTGGTTTCTGAGTGTTGGTTAGATTTTTGCCAAAGATACAGTGATTAGCAATATTCCTTGGAAGCAGCATAAAAGTGGGTTCCCTCTGTTTACTCCTTTGTGAGAAATAATATTTTTAAACATACAGTGCATCATGGCAGCTGAGTAAACAGGAAAATAAGATTCATTTATTATTAATTAATTCACAAATTCAAAATAATTAGTGAGTTGATGTATGTTAGTCACTGGATGTAATGTGATGAGCTCCTCACTCTCTTAGAGTTTAGAATATTGTGGGAAAGAAAGATAAGTTAATAAGAAATACCTATGCTTAATAAAACAAACAAATATTTAAAGAAAAATCTAAAATGCAACGAGGGAAGTAAAAGGGAATTAACATAGAGAATAATATGATGTGATGGATTTAAAGAGTGAACAGAGAGTGTTATGCTGATGGGAAGTTGTTTCGGGACCTATTGAATGTGAACATTACATTATTTATATTTTGAGCATTTAAAAATTCCAGTCAGCAACTATTTATTGTGTATATACTATGTATCATCTCTGTCCTAGGTGCTGGAAATGCAGAGGTAGGGAAGACTCAAAGTCTCTGCTCTCAAGTGGCTTACATTTTAATGAGGAGACAAAAGGATGAGCATAAAAATGCAATGAAATCTATAAAGAAAGTAATATATTTTCTCAAAAGCCAGTGTTCTTAATCACACATAACTAATCCTTATGCAGAAGAACTATATGGCCTCCTAATGAAATATCTCTGATAGCATCAAGGATAGTAGTTAAAATTCCATTAAAAATCACTAAAATGAATCAGTTTCCCCATAGATAAAACCAAATATTACACCTGATCTTTAAAGAGCATACTCATAGTTAAACCAAAGACCCTTGTCTCTGGGAGGTAGATTTAGTTAGGGGTATACAATTATAGCCAAAATAAAGCAGAATAATGGATAGAACAGGTGGGTAGCAGAAACACCAACACATTGTATTTTCAAATCTAAACTTTGTAGGAGAATTACAAATTGCTTCAACTAACTTATTTCCATCAGGTTGAAGAATTTTTGAGTTTTTTTTTTTTTTTTTTCTTAAAACATAAAAATGATCCAGATTATCTGTGGTCTGCAAAGACAGACTCAGAAACACAGCATTCTCTGGGCAGAAAGCAGTGTAGATACAAAGCCACTCTCTTCACCTTTTCTGTGTCTCAAAGACACACTGGTTTACACTCTGAATCACGTGAGGTACAGAGAACAGCCCACCACCTGACTCTCTTATTTGGAATTCCAGGAAAAAAAGGCCAGTCAACCGACCAATCCACTGAGTATGCCAAACGTTTACCACTAACAGGGAGCTAGACAGATATTTGTTTATTTCACAACATCTGTGAAGTTGGAGGATTTTATCACTACTGCTCTCATATTTAAACGTGAAGTCTTCTAAATCTGGTAAGATGGATATGAAAGAGCATTTCCTCAGAAATGAAACTATTCACACACCTGCGAGGTATATAGAGGAAAAATAAAAATAAAAGAATAATAAGCTTGAGTTCTTGCTCTTGACAAAGTAACTCACTAAAAAATATACAGAGAAAAATACAAGTTTAAAATAATTAAATGCAAGACAACTGTAGATATTTTAAAATGCTGAGAAGATTTTAATTTGCTTCAAGTTGAAAATAACTGTATTTCTGGTGTTTGAAGGCACATAATGAGCAATTATATCACACACGATAGATTCAGCAGTGAAATATTATCAGTTAACAGCTGGAACTCATAAAAGCATAGCACAATGTGAACATGAAATTTGCTAGAATAAACCATCTGCTGAAAAATACTATTCTGCAAAATTAAAAGTGAAGTTAAACTATTATTTGCCTTGTTTAATGGATTTATGAAAAAAATGATGAGGTATTGAAAAGGTTAGGTGCCACCTTCATTAATTCTCCATTGGTTTCAGTAATGCACAGTAAGGTACCGTATATCAATGTTGCCAAACTAACTACACATAGCATAAATAGTCTGAAGATAAATTTTGTAGTTAAAGTAGTCAACATATTTTCAAAGCTTTTGACACAAAATGCAAATATAGCTTTTTAAAAGTTTCAGCAATTTACATTCTAAACAATAGTATTAGTCATCCATATCACCTTCTTTTCATCATACCTGCAATACCTGCTACTTTGACATCTAATCTTCATTACTTTATAGAAGAAAAGACATGGGTTCAATTTTTATTTGCATGATTTCTAGTGTAGCTGAGTATCTTCCCATGTTTATTTGACTGTGTTGCACTGTTTTTGTCTCTATGTGTGTAAACTTGCTGCAGATGTTCTATACTTAATACCACATTTTCTCACTTAATTACTAAAATAAGAATATTAACTACTGATATTGGAAAATAAACATTTTGCTCTATTCATCCATGTTATTATATGCTTGTTAATTACTTTAATTATACAACTATAATGCATATATTTTAAATTTTATTTATCTATGTCTCTCAGTCTCTTTATTTTGGTGTCTGTATTTGAACCCATGCTATAAAGGTCTATAACTGCAAAAATTATATACATCTTCACATTTTTAGGTAGTTTTCTGAATTCATTTTTCATTGTTATTAAAGCCAGTTTTAATTTGGGTTTATGTTATTATCTGAGTTAAGAATCTAAATTTTTATTCTCTTATAAGTTATCATATTATCCTAGCACCATATAGTGCTTTTTATATGATATGCATTATAAGAACTTAGGACTGATTAATTTATAAAGATGAAAATAGTAGAAGTGCATGTATAACCATAACATTTAATAAACTATTTAATAATCTAGAATTGAAAAAAATTCATTGGGTTGAAAAATCCCTATAGTAAAAAAAATAAATATATATATATATTCAATACATAAGGATGATACAATTATCAGAAAAATGAGTAAGTAAAATAAAAATATTGCAAGTGAAACAGGCAGAGTCACTTTATTAGACTACAATTTTGAATTACTAATAAAATCTTACAGTAACTGAAATATAAGTATGAATAATGGAAGGTGGAAAAGTGTCAAGAATTTTTTTTTAAGAAATGAAAAAGTCACAAAGGCAATAAATGCTAGGATAAAAAGTATCAGAATTTTGTAGCTAATCATGTTGTCTAATTAGATAAATGCACATTTAAATCCCCTGAAATTTGAGAATACACTGTTATAAGCACATGTAAAATCTATAAAATTATCCATGTATTAGGTCCTAAGAAGATATTAATCAATTCTTGAAAAATCTACTGAAGTAGAAAATACCCTCTCTGTGCTTGGTGCAATAACCTTAGGAATGGAAGTAACAAATAAAAACTTAGATATTTAAAAAAATAAAGAAAACATTTGTTTTGGGTAACATAAGAAAATCTACAATTGCCAAATATCAAGAACTGTGGTTCTCATCTGGTGGGGATTTTATCCCAGGGACATTGTACAATGTCTAGAGATATTTGGGGTTGTCAAGACTGGGGTGGGGGGGTACTGAAATCCAGAGGGTAGAGGTCAGGTTAAGCACCCAACATTGCAACGGCAGTCCCCCACAACAAGAACTATCTGTCCCTAAATGTCAGTAGTGCTAAGGTTGAGAAACTGTAATCTAGAAAATAAAAGCAGTTTTAGTTGTTTGAAAAACTCGGGAAAAAAAAATCAGTGCCCAGAGGGGGAAAAAGTGTAAACATTATAATTTCCACATAAAGTTACACAAATCCATGCCACTACATGAGATGGAATAGACATAAAGTAGTATTTTCTAGGATTAAGTAAGTGGAGTTTAAAAAAAAATTCCAAGTTGAATAGAATTCATAGAAGAAAAATTTATGTCATAAAAATATATATTTTAAAAATATGGATTCAAATAATTTTATGAAAAAATTCTTTTAAACTATCAAGAATCAAGTAAGTTTTTTGTATGGTAACAGAAAATGGCGAAATAATGAATTTTTTTTATCAATTCCTCTACCAATCTGACACAGCAGTAATTATGAAATGCAACAGATACTGCAGAAAAAAATAAATATGTAGAGTACAAATCACTTATAATCATTGATACAAAAGTGTCAAATAAAATATTAGTAATTTCCAATAATATTTGAAACATTAATGGAAAATAATACTATGATTAAACAAATTTCCACCTTAGGAATAAAAGTGTGATTCCAACTCAGATAATCAAATGATATAAATAATCATATTATTAGTCCAAATTAAAAATAAATATGAGATTATCAATACATGCTGAAAACATACTTATTAAAAAAGTTATATTCATGTCTTTAAAGATTCTAAAATCTATAAAGCACCTGATATTTTATACACACGTGTGTATATGACAGAGTGAAAGAAACATCTAGCTAGAGACAGAGAAGTGAATATAAGACATTAATTTGCAAATACAGAGAAAGAATATCAAATAGAAATTATTATCATATTTAATGGAAGTTAAAATCAATTAAAATATTCAATGGTAAATAAAATAAAAAGTATATGCACTGGTATAAAAATTGGTATAAATTTTTGAGTTTATACTGTTATATTTTTAAAAGAGGAAAATTCAAGCTTAATGTAAACATTTACAGAAAACAGAGAAATAATTTAACGGAGTTTTTTAATAACAAATATATGCTATCCTCTCTCTATATATATACACACACATATATATATACATATGTATGCATGTATATGTTGTATATATATATACAGAGAGAGAGCTTTAACTTGTTATATTTATACCTGTATCTACCTATTTAACTATCTCTATATCTATTAATCAGGAATATAAATGTAGACCTGAATAAACAGAAAGGCACAAATGATCCTCAGGAAAGAAAGAAGGATCAAAGACAAATTCTTCCCAAATTATTCTATTAATTTATTGGAAGTTCAAAGAAAATTCCATCGGTATGATTTAGCAAATTTTAAAAACTCTAAGGCTCATTTAAAATAATAAATATGTGTACTAGCAATAAAGAGAAATAAAAGTGTGCACTAAACTCAATATTTGTTGAAATAAATTTTTAAGCTCTAGTAACCATTTAGGGATACGTATATCAGAACCCACAATAGAATAAAAGCTAAAAATAGACTCATGGACGCTTATGAGTTTAGGATGTGTTTCAGATGACATTGTCAAAACAATGGACAAAAGTTGTGTTATTCTTACAGTTTTACTGGCTTGAAGAACCAGAGAAAAGGGTTAGGACAACAATATGACAGCAATAGAATAAAGGGATAGGAGAGGGTATAAAGAAACATACATTTCACATACAATTTTGTAAAAGTCATTTTAGCTAAACTGAAAAGTTGAGGATATATATTATAATCTGTAGAAGAGTCACTAAATAAATAAACAAATAGAAGAGTATTGCTAAAATGGCAATAGAAAATTAAAAGCAATTTCTAAAAACATTAATAGCACCTATGATTTCTTAAATGTATTTGGGAACAAAAAGCCCTTTTGTTTTAGATTCACTTGCATTTGTATGGTTAAAAAAATGATAATAATAGCAATGTCTTCTATCCTTTTCTGTTATGCATCTTTTTTATGTTCCAGAATTTTTTATAAATATAAATGCCTGTTAAAATATATAATAAGCTGCTGTTTTTAAAATGTGTGATTGAATATCCTTCAGATCTTTTCACTTTTCACATAAGTACTACATCTCTCATATTTACCTGGAGAGCATAATAATTTGGATTTATCTTACCACTTGATTAATCTAGTACAGATATTTTACTTTTCTACACTGTGTATCTTCTCCAGTTGTTGATATACCTTTGATGAAACTCCATGTCTGTTTTCTCTGTGGCCTGGTCTCTACGCCAAGGATGTAGTATGGCTCTCTCTGGGTTTTGTTCTGGGACTACTTACTGCCTGGCAGTTTGTGGCCATGTCTGGACCCATCTGTAGGGAAGCCCCTTGAGGGAGAACACTGCCCATTTTGGAGTGAAACCGCCAAGTCTAGATTTCTGAGAACAGCCTCACTGTAGAAGTGTTTTATTTAATTTTTAAATATGCTCCATCTTGTACAATAAATGTTATGTTCATCTAAGTAAGAGATATGGTCAGGAAGAAGAATTACCACACACCGATTTTCAATTTGGTGATTCACATATATCTTCCGCACTCGCCATAGTCACCTCAAAATCCCTCCCTCCCAACACAACAAACAGCGCTGAGAATGTATATTCACCACTGGATTTGTTTTTGCACCATTAACCGTAATGCTTACTGAGGTTTCTGTTAGAATTTTCACTATTTAATTTCCCATAAAATTTTAGTTTTTCTTAGTATGAGATCATGGGTGATTTTCTTCAAACTGGTTCCATTTATACCATATCAGTTTAAAATTACATGATTATAGAACATGAAATGTACCTTTTCTAATTTCAGTAATGAAGCGTTTCCATCAGTTTTTAGCATGTGACTTGTGAGAGTCATCACTTATATTTAATTAATGGGGGAAAGAGAGAATGCATACTTTGTATTATCTCATACTTTCATCTATCGCCAAATGAAAAGAATAGTTTTAGTTAAAATATTTGAGCTTAACAGAGGCTTTAAGATATGATGTGATAGAGTATTGCAATACTACACTCTTCATTTCATCTCTAGTTTTGCACATGATTTTTTTTTTGAATTTTGCCTTTTTACTTTTTAAAATTTTATTTATTTATTTATGGCTGTGTTGGGTCTTCGTTTCTGTGTGAGGGCTTTCTCTAGTTGTGGCAAGTGGGGGCCACTCCTCATCGTGGTGCGTGGGCCTCTCACTATTGTGGCCTCTCTCGTTGCGGAGCACAGGCTCCAGACGTGCAAGCTCAGTAATTGTGGCACATGAGGCTAGCCGCTCCGTGGCATGTAGGATATTTCCAGACCAGGGCTCTAACCCATGTCCCCTGCATTGGCAGGCAGACTCTCAACCACTGAGCCACCAGGGAAGCCCGCACATGATTTCATCATTGGTCCATCCTTACTCCTACTAAAGTGATTTTTCCAAAATATGTATCTTGTCATCTACCTGTCGTTATCAGTAAGTGAGTAAGTGGAATGAAAAAACAAAGTATATATCTTTATCTGGAAAAAAAATATGATCAAATTCAGTAATAAAACCAACCGGTCAATTACACAGCTAATCACTGTGTATTTTGAAGACAACATGAACCCACTGTCATAAAAATTATCATTTCTATCTATATGAACATCACCTATGCAAATCTATGCAGAAGTCAGTGAGAATTGATTTTTCCAGATACTGAATTGTATAGATGACAGTACAGAAATATTAGAAGGCACCAACCTTCATGATAAAGGACATGGGAAATTCATGAGAAGATAAAATTGGAGAGGAGAGAAAATTTAGCAAAAATCCATGAGTTAGAGCTGTTGATTCATACTTGTTGATATTCCAATGCAAATTGCATTTAACAAATGTTCTCTGGGCTGACACTATATAGGTTCCCATGATATCTCTGTTCCAGAGGTATAAGAGGGAAACTTTTCACTGAGGAAAGTATTCTAAGATTGAAATTAAACCATACCTGGTTTGTAAAGGGAAAGCCCAAAAAATACTGAATACTTTAGCTGTCAGATAAAAGAATGCCAGGTATGCTATGATAATCAGCAATGATGGTTAACACAATATATCAAATCAGTATTTGAATTAGCTTTTGAATTACAATGACAAATGTATCAAGTCTAAAGTCTTTAATAGATTAGTCTTCTTATTATGCTGCCTTTTTCCCTGTTTTTCTACAAGGAGATTACAAAGTTGCAAACCTCAGCTCCTCTCATTTTATGTTCCTGCTAAGCCAGAAGACTTGCAGTTCATCAATCAATGTCCTAAGTGCTCACAAGTTATATAGTTTTGTAGCTTAAGCTGCCTTTCCAACTCCCTAAATGATCACCTTCATTTATTCTTGTTCTTTTTCACGACAGCATCCTTATTGACCCTATAACGTAAATAAAAAATGTAAGCTCCTATGCCCTCATTCTTCATTTCATTCTAATATCTCTAAAGTTAATCTTTTAATTGTATTTGCTTTTAAAAGATTAAATTAAACCTAAGTGTAAATGAATGTGTGCATTCCATTTGCATTATTTTAGTGTGAATTTGCTACACTCCCCTACACACATGAATAGAGATTATATCTATGCCCACGATGTCAAATATCCAACCAAGAAGACAAGAGAGTTGAAGTTTTAGGACCAGTGATAAACTATAGTCACCTCTCTTGTGATAAGATTAGGGTATTAACTTCGTGTTGCCACTTTAACAAATTACCACAAACTTAATGGCTTAAAACAAAGCAGTTTTATTATCTTACAGTTCTGGAGGTCAGAGTCTGAAATAGGACTTGGGGTCTAAAACCAAGTTTAGCAGCAGGACTGCATTCCTTCTTTACAAGAATGCAGCCTCGTTATGAGGCTTTATGGGAGAATGTGTTCCTTAATTTTTGCAGTACAAGGAGGTTGCCCACATTTCTTGGCTCATGGACTCATTCCTCCATGAAAAACTCATCAGTGTTGGGCCAGGTATTTCTCATCTGTCTCCCTCTCTCACTCCTAGGGAACCTTGTGATTACATTGTGTCCACTCATACAGGATAATCTCTCCAACTCAAAGTCCGTTGATTAGCAACTTTAACCCCATGGGCAATCATTTTGGGTTGCCATTATTTTATCTATCAAAAATAGACACAAGTCTATTTACCTAAAGTCTAAAACGATCTTTATTATTCTGTCTCCCATCACTCCCCAAAGAATCTTCAAAAATAACATAGATGGTGGTAAATATATATATATATATATATATATATATATATATATATATACTAATAAGGAAGTTAGGTATGAGGAAAGCAAATGTTAGAAACTCCAGAATTAGTTTTTAAAGATATTTCTATTGTTTGTTGACTTCTTGCCTCTAATAAGCAAAATGCACAAAGATCATTTATCTTACCCTCACACAGAAACATACACAGGCACACACATGGTTAAAGAGGTAAGAGAAAGTCCTAAAGGTTTCCTCAGATCTCCTCTATGCCTCGCCCATGTCTTCAGAATAAATTATTCGCTAATCACTACATAAAATGCAAACAATATTCTGGGAGATTTTTTTTTTTGTAGAGTCTTTGAGATATTTTATGTTGCCAGTCAGGTTTTTATGTGAACAGAAAATTTATTACTCCTTTTTGATCTGTAAAAATTAGTTTTATTTTTTTTTCTGAAATTTACTTCTTAGTGCTTATTTAAATTTATTTTGTTCTTGTTTTTCTAGCCTCTTAGGAAAGATGTTTGAGTTACTGATTTGAGAAATTCCTTTGCTAATATAGCATTTAATGCTGTAAAAATACCTCAAAGTGTCACCTTAGCTGTGTCCTAAATTTGGACATGCTTTATTTTTATTTTCATCTAGTTCAAAATACATATTTTTAAACTTCCCAAAAGGCTATATCTTTAACTCATGTGTTAGTAGTGTTTTATATGATTTCCAAATATTTGGAGATATTTTTGATATCTTTCTGTTATAGATCTTTAATTCTCTTATGGTCTGAGAGCATACTTTTTATGATTACTATTCTTTTAAATTTGTTAAGATGTGTTTTAACCCAGAATATGATCTTAGTGAATGTTCTATTTATACTTGAAAATAAATTGCATTTGCTATTAATGTTTGGATATCTTGTTGGTTGATACTATTGTTCATGTGTTATGAATCCTTACTGAATTTGTGTCTATTTATGTCAATTATCGAGAGAAAAATGTTGACGTCTCCAAATATTGTGGAATTTTCTATTTCACTTTTCATTTCTGTCATGTTTTTCTTCGTGTATTTTGAAGGTCTGTTCTTAGCTGAAGGCACAATTAGGATTTTTATGTGTTCTTGAAAACTGACCCTGTTATCATCTGTAATATCTCTTTTTATCTCTCATAGTATTCCTTCTTCCAAATTCTACTCTACTTAACATTAATATTAATAAAGAGACATTCATAGTTTCTTATTGTTAGTGTTTGTATAATATGTCTTTCTCCATTTCTTGATTTCACTCTATCTATATCTTTATATGCTGGCATTAAGATAATTTCATGGATATAAAATACTAAGTTAATAATTAAAAAAACATTTTAAAGATGAAATTCTTCATATTTGTCCTATTTGATATTCTCTGAGTTTCTTATATCTGGGGTTTGATGTCTAATTATAGACCCTTATGTTTTTAAATATTCATTCTAATCCATTCTCTTTCTCTCTTCCTTTTCTAGGATTTCAATCATAAGTATGTTAGAATGCTTGTTATTGTCACATAGCTCTGGAATATTTGGTTCTGATAATGATAGGGTTGATGATGACAATTATAATTTTTATCTTTTAGTTTGCATAATTTCTCCTACCTTATATTCAGATTGCTGGATCTTTCTTTACCTGTGTTTTGTCTACTGGTGAACAACTTATCTAAATTACTCTTCTTTGTAACTATGATTTTATTTATTAACATTTTATTTTATACTTGTTATAGTTCCCACTTCTCTGCTGAAATTAATCCCTGATCTTGTATGTTGTTCACCTTTTCCTTTGGAACTCTTAACATTTTGGTCATAGTTATGGTAAATTCTTTGCCAGGTAGTTTCAACATTAGTGTTGTAGCTGAATCTATTTCTGAGGGGTTTTTGTTTGTTTGTTTGTTTGTCTTATGGGTATATTAGAGTTCTCAGGGATATAAAACCAATAAGATGTCTATATATAAAGAGAGAGATTTATTTTAAGAATTGTCTCGCTTATGGAGACTAGCAAGTATAAAATTCACAGTTTAAAGGCTCTTGGGCTGGAGAACTAGGAAAAGCCAAAGGTTGAAGTTCAAGTTTGAAGGCATCTGCAGGCAGAATTCCCTCTTGATCAGGGGATCTCAGTCTTTTTCTTCTAATTAGGCCTTCAGCTGATTCACTGAGGCCTACCCACATTATAGTGGGCAATCTGCTTTACTCACATTCCTTCAATTGAAATGTCAATATCATCAAAAACACCCTCACAGAAACATGCAGAATGAGTTTAACCACATATCTGGGCATAGTGGCGCTGCTAAATTGACACATAAATTAATCATCACAATGGGTGTGTGTTTTTTCTTGCTTACCTATATGCCTCATTCTGGTTATTTTTATTGTTGACATTTGGGGATCTTGTGTAGGATAATGAAGACTGAGATCAATAATTTTTATGCCTGAAACTGGGTACATATTTTCTTCTGCTAGGCTTTTATTTTGGGGGTTTGAATTAATCTAGTTAGGACTTGGGCTGGCTTTGAGGATTATTGTTGCTATGGTTACCCCTGGTGTATTAAAATTTTCAAGTGCCATCAATACTGCTTTGTCTTTACGGTGAAGGTTGTTTCCCAAAGTGTTACTTCAACCCTGACCTGTAGGTCTTTCTTTTTGCACTGTGCCTAAAGGAGGATCTCTTTGTTTATTACTGTCCCTCTACTGCCTTTTTCCCAAAAGTATTCTACTGTCACTTATTATTCAAACTTGTTAGTATAGTGGAGGGTGCACGCATTCAGGTGGGCCTTTTCAGTTCTGATTTCACCTTGTTTTTGTACAGGCATCTTATTCTTTGCTCTCAGGCTGTGGACTGCTGCTCTTCTGGTCCTCCTCTGGCTGTATTGGTGGGCTCAGTGCTATTCCTGCTTTACCCTCAAAAGTAGTTTTTCCCTCTTTCCATCCCTCCTAGCTTCAGGAGTTTTCAGGAGTTCCCTAAGGTGGGGATATTTGCTGCCTCCATCCCAGATTAAGGCTTTCTCCCCCATGGTGGAGGTTTAAAGAATGGTCATAGAGGAGATTTGTGTACCTCTCATCTGATTTCTGTTCCACTTTCCTATTACAATGAACATATTCTTGGAGTTCTTACCAGTCATTTGTGAGCACCCAGTGGGGTTTGTGGAGAAGAACATTTCAAGATGTTGGATATTTCCCAGTTTCTGACGCTTTCAGTGGTTTCATACTGTCCAGGCAGTGCATACCCAGCCTTTGGGAATTTATCAATTATTCAGGTTAAATTCCTCATACAAATGTCCATTTGCACCTATCCTCTGTAAGGACGACCTTCTGTCTTATTTCTCCTTGCAGGTACAATATTTAACTCCCTTTATATTTTGACCCAATTTTCAGCTCTCTGGAAGGTATGAAGATACAGTCATGAATCTGAAGTTAGTCTGGCTTTTTGTTGTATGATTAAGGATGAACCTCCTTCCCCATTCTCTACAACCCACAAAAAAATAATGTTGTCAGCTTTTTGAATTTTAACCTTTCTGTTTGAACTGTAGTTTTATTTTATTTCAGTTACAACCCACATTTTCATAATGATTAGTAATATTGAGCCATCTTCATGATTTGATTGGACATTTGAATTTCTTCTTTCCCAAGTTGCTGTTCACATCATGTCTCCTTTTGGGCTTTGTAAATTTTATTGTATATATTGTGGCTTGTTTTAAAACTTAATGTTGTGCTTAATGGAGAGGAAAATATCTTTGATTTACCTATGTTATCCTTTTTCATTACCGATTCTTTTGTTCTGCGTAATAAATATTTCATTATCCTAAAGTTTTAATCATATTCTTCTTGGTTGTTTTTTAGATATTAATCATTTTGTTTTTCACATATAGATCTGTAACACACCTTGAATTTACCTAGTGAGCTTGGGATCATTGTTCTTTTCTTTTCATTTCTTTTCTCTTGAGATAAATTTCACAAACATGGAATACACAATTTTAACTGTTTAAAAGTGTATTCTTCAGTGGCTTTTAGTGTAGTCACAATGTTTTTCAACCATCACTACTACCTAATTCCAGTACAATTTCATCACCCCTAACAGAAATCCCACACTCATTAAACGGTCAACCCCTATCCCCCTTTCCCTGGCAAACACCGATCTGCTTTCTGTTTCTATCAATTTGCCTACTCTTGGCATTTCATATAAATATAATCAAGCAACAAGTGCCTTTCTGTACCTGACTTTTTTCACTTAGCTTAATATTTGTAAGTTTCACTCATATTATTATATCATGAATACGTACTTCATTTATTTTTATGGCTAAACAATATTCCACTGTGTAGTTATTACTCATATTTTGTTTACCCATTCAAGTTGATGGGCATTTGGGTCATTTCCACCCTTTGGCTATATGAATAATGCTACTAAAAATATTCAGGTGCAAGTTTTTGTTTGAACACCTGTACTCAATTTTTTGGGTTACATACCAAGATATGGAATTGCTGGATCACATGGTATTCTTTGTTTAACTTTTTGAGGAAACAGAGACTGTTTTTCACAGCTGCTGTCCCCATTTTATATTTCCAATAGCAATGGGTAAGTTTCCAAATTCTCCATATCCTGGCCAATACTTGTTTATTTTCTGTTTGTTTGTTTGTTTTTAGAAACAACCTGGTGTATGTGAAGTGGTAACTCATGGTAATTTTGATTTCCATTTTCCTAATAACTGGTAATGTTGATCATCTTTCATGCATGGACATTTGTATACACTCTATGAAGAATTATTTTTTGAAGTCTTGTGTCCATTTCTTATTTGGGTTGTCTTTGTGCTGTTGAGTTGTAAGAGCTCATTATAAATTGTGGAAACTAGATACTTATCGTTATATGATTTGCAAGTATTTTCTCCCATCTATAGGTTGTATTTTTCACTTTCTTAGTAGTATGCACTAAAACATGGAAGATTTCTAATTATATATATATATATATATATATATATATAACTTTTTGTGATTTTGTTGTCATATTTAAGAAACTATTACATGAGATTTATTTACAACATGATAGCGTGAAGAATTCTGCTGATCCACTCTCCAGATAATTTGGTAAGAAATATATTAAACACACACACACACACACACACACACAACTTTTAAAGCCTCTAGAAATGACCTGAAGGACAAACAGCAAACATTGAGAAACATATATTTAAGAACATCTATGAAAATACAGTAAAAAGGCAAGAATCTGTGGCATATGAGCCAAGATAACTCCCTTCTCATCCCTTTTCTGCTCAGTGAGCTGGAGACTCCACTCCAGACAGCTGCTTCCAGGAACACGGGGCTCTCTCCCCTCAGCACCTGGATAGAGCACTTCCTTTCCAGGAGGAGTAGGGCATCATTGTTTCTCAACTTGCCCCCAGCCACATGCTCCCCCACTTTGTGATAGAGATAGGTGCTCCCTTCTTCCACCTAGTGTGGGCCAGTGGGAAAGAGACCCTACATTGGACATCATACACTGGATTCCTGGGGCCCTGATCACTTTGCCTTAGCTCTTGAGCCAATGGTTCCACATTAGGAGAGGAAGTTAGAGAGGACCCTAGGCTGGCAAAACTGCACAAAGCATCCATCTTCTAGAGTGAGGATGTTAATCAGAGAAAAGCTTACCATCATCCCCACCCTCAGTTCTAGAGCCCTGGCTCAAAGAATTTTCCTGGGTGGAGAATCAGGTTATAAAAGACCTACCTTCCAATTTCCTTCTGAAAGAACTTTCTCTACTTCTGAGACAGAGTTAGAACTTTGAATCCAAAGGCATTCATTCTCAAGAACAATGTAGTGAATACAATTGGGAGGAAATTCAAGATACAGATTAAAGTATAGGCCAACTTCTTTGCTGTTTAGAACTGGCAAATGTGACAGATGGGGAGTGCCTTCTTGGGATTGGAACAAAAACAATCATTGAACTTAGCCAAAAGACTCCATCATCATTTCCAACAATTGTGTGTGCATCTAATTTCCCTGATTAAATATGTCTATGCTTAAACTAGTCAAAACAGTTTCTGTATATTGAACAGTGTATTTTAGTTGCAACAATTATGCTAAAAGGGACTGCAGCTAACAGACCATAAAGAATGAAAATCTAGACTTATCTGACCTAGTTAGTTTTGAAGACAGAGAGGATCTGGGTATAACTGAATAAGAAATAGGTCACCTGGAATGAAGTGCTTATAGAAAACACAGCTTTGACCAGCCCAGTTTTCTACCAAGGCACCACACATTTGGCTTGAATGCAGGACCTGTGGGAACTTTGGCTGCTTCTAACTGCAGTGAAGATGAAGAAAAGAGAAGAAAAGAATAAATGACCATCTCAGGTCTTTGTATTCTCTGCTCAAAGCAAGATCATAACTTGATTTTTCTCTTCCATTCTCAAAAGCACACCAACCGTCTTAATAACTGGGCAAAGTAAACTATGTAGCAGAGAGAGAATATGATCTTGAAGACAGCAAAATTACAACAGTAATTCCCAAACTCGCCATGTCTCTGAGTCAAAAATTAGGTCTTTATCTGGGAATGAATGATACTCTAAAATTTTGAAATAGAAAGATTTCAGGGGACTCTTTAGTCCCTAAGTACTATTGAGTTCTTTGTCTGCAAAAGCAGACATTTGAGAAAAAGCTAGTCTTTCTGCTTTGAGACTATATATCTGCCATGCAAAGATACATATATTATCTTCATGCACCAATCTCTCCGAACCTTAAGTAGCTCTCAGATTTCTATGTAGTGCCAGACAGCAGCATATGTCACTGCATATTCAAAAGAGGCTGATTACAGGGTCAACTTGGAATAAGAAATCTTACCAAGATAAGTACAGACATTATTTACCAGTTATACATATATATATATATATATATATAAACCTCTGGATGTGTCAGAGAATGTATTGTGAGGATGCTCAGCCTGGAAGGGAGAAACATAATTTTAAATCAAGGGCTGGAACATCCTTTTCCTAACAAAGAAAGAAATAAAAAATAGAAAATAAAACATGATATCACATCACAGAAGGGAGTTCATAAATTAGTGTCAATATCAAAACCTTAAATATGAAGGATAATGTTTCCTAGCAGATACACATTTAACTCCTACTTATTTTATCTAAAGAAGGTATGGTTCTGGGAGAATGACAGTGAATTAACCCAAGTTGGTTTAGTTGTTGCTTTCAATTACTACTTCAGATGTACTAATGTTGTGAAACAAATTAACAAGGTTCCTAGCATGTGGCATGCAGTTATTGTTAAGGTTATTGCTTTTGTTCTCTAAACTTGCATTGTTCAATATGGTAGATTCTAGACAAATATGGTTATGTAAATTTAAATTAATTACAATTAAATCAAGTTAAATGTTTATTTTCTCAGTCACTGCTTGGCTCATTAAAAAAAAAAAATGTCTTCAATGATAGCCTGCATAGCCAGAGATTCCTCATCTCAATTCCACCAGAGATTTTTTAGCATGCTCTCTCGCATATATTGAGGCTGTTAACTCCTGACATATCATCTTGCTCATAGAATACTTATGACCCTCTTCCTGAAATAGACACCCGAGGGATTATTTTATAACATGGTTTGCGTTGAAAATCTATACTCTTTAACTTTTGGAAATATTAGCTTCCCAGGAGTGAAAATCAAAGTCATAAGGTATCTTAGGACAATGCGACTGAATATGTTCGAAACTGAAATGATCTCTTCTACAAGGTGGGAAAACCACCCTCACAATCACGTACGTGATTAAAGTCCTGCCTTTCCCTCATCCCCTCAACTAATCAATTTTTAGTTATTTTTCATTTTACTTCCAAATGCTTTTCCCCCCCGACCTGGTTTTGTGCTCCTAGACTAGCTTTCTAAGTTGTTACTTGTGTTTCCTGATTTACTTCTCTGCAAACACCTGCCAAGTGTGAGTTCAAGAACGCTGCCACGTTTTAGCTGGCATATAAGCTAAGCTTACCTGCATCATTTTCATCTTCTGCTAATCCCCTTTTATCATATTATACTCTAGGGATGCTGGGCTGTGTGGGGCTTCTGTTCTATTTTCACTATGTTATCTGCTCAGGACTCAACCTTGAAACACCCCTTATGCTCCTACTCTCCCAGTTGACTCTTAACCATTGTTCATGATCCAACTGTAACATGTGGTTGAGATCTTATCTTCCCAAAGCCCTTTCTGCAGACTCACCCCTAATCTTTCCAGTGTCCAAAGCAAGGCTACACAGAAAACCACATATCAAATTATTAAAATATTTAAAACTATCAACCAAACTAATAAAGTCTCAGTTAAAAAAGTATCCCACCCTATTAGGATAACCACAAATCCCTACATATAAAAAAAAATGAAAAATATGTGCAGATCTATACTTATGTCACCAAAAGTTGGAAAAAATCTAGGGCTGTTACACCTATTTATTATTTATTTATTTATTTATTTATTTCATGTGTCTGGGTATTATATTTTTGAACAGGAGATATTGGAGTGAATAGTAAAATAAATACCTACATAATTCATAAATGTATGTATGCTTATTTCATATAATTTATTCTTGCTACCTCCACTGTAGCCAATTTACAAATTATGTTATTTTTATCAAGATGCTCATGTAATGTGTATTCTATTAAAACTAATGGCAAAAATAATTAAAAATGCAGATATAGTCCAAGTGTGAAAATCTGGATATATCTTCAAAAATACAGCTGTTAAAGACTTAAAATATTTTATATAGGTTTCCAAAGTCATTTTTTTCTAACATTCTAAATTATTTATTGTATAGAAAGGCAAATACACGTCTTAACTAACAAATATTTAAAATTAGAATTGAATGTAAATAAAGCTAACACTTTTTTATACTTTAATTAGATCTTATTATTTTATAAAAATAAAAATAGTCACATTCAATGTCAATGTGAAGTCTTGTAAACAATTGGTATGACCCTTCAAACATGTTAAACGTGGAACCACATTTATACAAATTTAATAGTATACATATTATTATATTAAGTATATGTATTTATATTATTAAACAATAATCTTCGGGGGTATTTTTCACAAATACCATAAATGTACTAGGTTCTTAATAATGGATCATTTCAGAGGAAGGCACAGCACCCATTTTCATGCTTCTCTACACTTTCCTATTTGTGAGCTTCTAGGAACTCAGGAGTTGGTGTGGTCATCACAACAGTTGTGGTGAAACAGAATTTAACAAGTTAAATAATTTATCTTTCCTCTTAAACACACCTGCCATTCAAAGCTTCTCAGTGTTCTCACACTGCCCACTTTATGAGCCTGACATACATAGGTTTATAAAATTAATTGTAGGTTGACTAGACCTTCATGTTATCATCTATCTGTGTTGGTACAGGCACAATGCCCAAACTTTTATGGCATTCTTTTTTCTTTAGGGGACATAGGGCACAAGATGTGGAGAAGCAATCACCTGGGGACTGAATGGTATTTCTCACTGAGCTAGCAGTGAGCATGAGATGCTGAGTAATGGTACTGCCTGTGAGTTCTATGTTATCTTATTATTTATTTACTGGCTTATCCATTCTTTCACTTATTTTTCATTTATTTATTTGCATGAGGAGTAATTGGTGGTGATTGGTGGATAAAGTGCTATCAAACAGCATTGCATTCTACAGAGAAATTATTTATGAAAGGAAGAGTCAACTGATGTGTCAAACTTCTTTGCTGTCTTATTTTAAGAAATTGCTACAGCCACCCCAGCCTTCAGCTGGTGTGAACCCTGATCAATTATCAGCCACCAGCATCAAGGCACAACCCTCCACCTGTAAAAAGATTACAACTCACTGAAAGCTCAGATGAAGGTTAGCATATTTTAGAAATGGTTGTAAATTTTAATTAAGGTATATGTATTAGTTTCTTAGACATAATGCTATTACACCCTTAATAGACTACAGTAGAGTGTAATCATAAATTTCATATGTACTGGGAAACCAAAAAAATTCATGTGACTCCCTTTATTACAATATTTGCCTTATTGTTATAGTCTGGAAATGAGCCAGCAATATCTTCAAGGTATGCCTATATTACCACAGTCCAAAAATAAATAAATAAATTTGTGTCCTGCTGATGCTAGATAAAATCTGAAAAATATTATAACACCAGGAAAAGTAATTTATATACATACAACACACTGTCTTTATCCCACTGTTATCTAGGAGCTCTCAGCCTTTCAAAGAGCACATGCATTTTTAGGCTTTTGTTTATTGGTTTGAGAAATGATATCAGCCATGATATATAAGTTCCAACCAGTCAAACTTATAGATGTTTCCTGTGCACAATATATGGACTTTTTGTTCCATTGTTTATTAACTTTTTGTCTCAAGTGGTCTCTTACTTTTTCCTACATGCCCTTCTGTGTCCTACTAATCTTTAGGGATTATTTCAATAAACTTTCACAAGATCATGAATTTTTGACTTCACATTGAACTATCCAATCTCAGAAAACCTATATTAATCTGATTTAATTTTAAAAGGTTATATGTTTATATCACATATATGTGTATATATACATATATAGGACTATGTATATATAAACACAATTCTATTATGTATATGTGTATATGTGATATTATATATACATTCAGGAGCCAAAAAGCAGATTTAACAAATGTTAAATTTATGTCAATTTTTTATTCAGATAAATTGATTTTAAGGAAATAAAAAATTACAGAGACATTAATGCTTTTTTGTACCCCTTCCTCATTTTACTCCTAATCTCAGTTCCCTGTGCAAACTTTAGGTTTAGATAACTGATTAACATAAATATTGTTATATTTTCTACATAATGTGATACACAACCAAATACTTATGTCACTATGCTATTAGATTATTAAACTTTTGTAAATAAAGTCATAGTTGACATGTCATCGGGAAATAATTGTTGAATGATAATGATATTTTCAAGATTTAAAGTTGACACAGACATAGTTTGTTATATTATACTACTCTATTGTAATACAATATTTTAATATTAACATTTAGAATTTTGCTAAATTTGCAATTGCTAGAATTGGAAGTTTGAGGTAATAGTTACTTTCATCTTAAAAACATGTATTAACTCTTGCTACATGGGTCTTCAAAATAGCCCTCCCAAATTACAGTCCTCTCCACAGAGTATATGAATTTCTACATGTCTGAATCTCTTCCAAACTTATGCATGTGGAATGGAACTGCTTTTTGCTATGTTTTCATTTTCTGACTACTATTAAGTTTAAGCATAATTTCATAGGTTTATTGGCCATATGGTTCTCCTTTCCTATAAATTATATGTGTAATAATAATCTCATTTTTCTAGAGATGGTATTTTTTCTTATTAGTGTCATTTTTTTCTTTATATATTCTGACTTCATTATATAGATCATAATGATATTCTCATGTTTTTTTCTAATATTTAAAAAGTTCACCAGATATTTATGTCATTAATTAGTCTATAACTCATTTTTTAAATTGTGTGAGGTAGGAATTATACTTCTTTTCTCCAAAGGATAAAATTTTCACAGAAAAAATGTATTTTACTCTCCATTTTTAGCAGCAGTGCATATTTCAATATCTGGTAAAAAACAGCTTTCCATTGTTTTACTTATTTCTATGACAATTCCATGCTATTTTAATAATTAAAGCTACAAAATAAGTTTTATAATATTGTAGAGCAATTTGTAATGATGGTACTTTAGACTAAGCTTAATATGTGTGTGTGTGTGTGTGTATATTTTAAATCTTTAATAGGTTTACTAATTATAAGTCTGCTTGATCTATAAATTACTAGGAAAGCAGATTTAAATTTCTGCTACATTTATTTATACATTTCTTTTCATTATTTTGAACATTATCTATTGCTTCTTTACATATGTGATTTGAGGAGGGTCTGGAAGCTTAGTCTGACCTGTTGCCTGATGTCTCACTCTTATCTTTTATACTAGATGTCTTGGCTCCAAATATGATATTATTGCTTTCCATATGTCTATAACTCTTTTCCCTAAATAAACATTTAATTTCTACAAATCTGGGGTCATATTATCACACTCATATTGCCCCAAAGTTTTGCATATACAAATTACAATTATATACTTATTATATGGTTAGATTACTTGAAATGTAGACCACAGAAATAAAACATTGGTCCAATTCCTGTTCTGTAAATATAGTATTGAATCTTCATTATTTTGTTTGGTATTCTACACAGTTAAGTTCCATTGGGATATAATATAGCTATATGGATATCTGGATGTAAGCTTCATTATTAATTGCAAAATGAAGTGAATTGGTTTTGTGTACATCACACACATACTGGATATAAACTGTGATAAAGAAAAAAAAGTAAGGTGAGCAAATATTTCATTTAAGACAAATTAACACTCAGCACAATACTACAGAATCAAAATTTCAAAATAAAGAAGTTTTTTTCCCAGGAATTGGTAAAAAGTGTTCTTATATTAATCTATCCTATTTAACTTGTGAATTGGTAGGAATAGGGGGAAATTATATTTTGCTTCCTCAGAGATGAAACTCCTCTATACAAAATTACCTTTACAGAACATTTCACTTTTCTTTTTTATCTTCTTTCATTCATCTAGCTGTGTTTCGCAAAGCTGATACAGTCGTGATTAAAACAAGCAAAGAAACAAAAATCTATTTCAAGCACATGCTTCAAATCTGTTAAAGACAACGAGTTAGAGAACAGATCCCTTGGCCTGGTATTTTGGGATCTGCAAACTTCATCTTCTAACACCATTGCTGCAGATAATTTAGATTCCAACCCCACACTATCCTGACACATTGCAGGACACACTCCCAGGCCAGGGTGCACTTGGTGGTGATGAGTTTGCCAGGGTGAATTTTGTTCACCCTGTCACCCCAGAATGCACTCTAATAAGTAGTAAGGTATAGATTAACATCAAAGATTGCCATGAAAGGGGACACATGCCCACTGGAATGGCCAAAGGTGTGTCAGATGAAGAGAAATTCATCCTTTGCCAATTTTAAGCTCAGTGTTCCTCCTCTGGAGCCTTTTAATTGCTGTTGTCAGCCATGGACATGCCCATCACAGGCCCAGAGTGCATGGGGTCCAGAGGGTTTGGCTGCCTCCACCTAGGTTTCAAGGGACAGGACAGCATGTGAGAGAAATGGCGTCCCAGCAATGAACATCGAGGTGGGCAGGGCCCAGGAAGAGAGCCTTCCCACTGAAATATGAGGGTGAGGTACCACCTTGGTAGGTCCAGAACATCCATGCAAAGAGGAATATTCTCAGGCCTTAATATTGTTTGCCCTGTTAGGTTTTGAACTTATGTGGGAACTGTTACCTCTTTCTTCCTTCTTATTTCCCACTTTTGGAATAGATAGGTCTATCTCATATCTATTGCACGATTGTAATTTGGAAGCACATAACCTGTTTGGTTCACAGTGTCACAGTTGAAGAGGAATTTGCCTCAGGATAAATCACACCTCCAGTCTCACCCATACCTGATTTAGATGAGACTTTTGACTTAGACTTTAGAGTTGATGCTGGTACAAGGTAAGAATTTGGGGATTGTTGGGATAGAATGAATGCATTTTTCATGTGAGAATAACATGAATTTGAGGGTCTGGGGTGAAATGTTATAGACTGTGTCCACTCCCCTGAATATATAATTCCCAGCATGGTGGTATCAAGAGGTAAGGACTTTGGAAGGTGTTCAGGTTCTGATGTTACAGCTCTCATGAAGGGGATTAGTGCCCTTACAAAAGAGACCCCAGAAAGCTCTCTTGCCCTTTTTCTTCTGTGTGAGGATACAAGGGAAGGCCTTGCATAATTTATTTATCCATCTATTCTGCAAAAGGGAGGGCATACTCTTATTGGACCCTTGAAAATAATTACATTGCCATGATGAGTAAGGAGACTTAGTAAAAGTCTTTGAATTCTGGAACAAGAGTGAGAATCAGGTCTCATTTTAAAATCAGTTATTTTAGTTTACAAAAGTAGACCCTACTAAATTACTGTGGGTTACCACCAGCTTAAGAAGAAAAAGGGGTCTTTCTCTTATACCCAGAAAATAGAATCTTAAAACAAAATCAACTGTATTCCAAACAAATATATTAAATTTATTTTATTCCTCAGTTCATTCAGACTTCCACAATTAATTCTTGCCCCACTGGATCTTGGATTAGTAATCTTCTATGAAAGCCCTGGAAAAACTCACTCAAAACCCACTGTTACAATGTGAAAGCTGTGTAAGCATACTGACTCCAATCTATTATTTGAAGGGCCAGTAGCTTGGAGTAGCTGGGACTGTCACCTTCCATGGGGCTCTGAGCTAGTACTTCGTTGAAGACAAAAAATCTAACCTATAATTTATAGCAGAGTGTGCAGGAAGCATCAGAGAAAGTTAAAAAAAAAAATTAAGTCCCATTCTCCCAGCTTATTAATGGAGGTAGTTTATTCATTACCATAACTTCAAATATTAAAACAAAGGAAAGTACAGTATCCTTTTGGGAATCAGAACATAACTATTCGTACAAGCTTTTATCTATGTTTCACCTTGGGGCATAAACATGTTATAGATAGTGAGGATACTGAGAAATCTCTAGGGACTTCCCATGAAGCAGACAATCTCTGAAATATTCATGTTAGTAAAATTTTGCCTGTAGAAAATTAGGGAGGGCTGAATATCTCTTCAAATTTAAAACTTCCTATGCATCTCTTATACTAGTAACATGTAAAACAAAAAAAGCCTAATTTTTGTAGCATCTCTTTCTATGAGGTGAAAGAACAAATCTTTGTTACATTTAGATGCCATCAGGGAAATCTCAAAGCTAACTTTAAAAAAGAAATCCAGAAAGTTATTATTGTTATTAATAATATTATTATTAGAATATGAAGATATTAACTGTCAAAGAACATGTGGGCAGTGGACTAAGAAAGGTTCACAGGTGCTAGAGAGAAAAACACTCTCACAAGTATTGAATCCATGTGACAATAAACAATTAAAATTAACATAGACTCAGATAAGACAGATTATGCTTTGCATTCCATAGGACAAATAGGTTTTTTGTCTGGTTGTTTGTTTGTTTCTATTTCAAAATAAAAACAGAACTGAAGAATTTAGAGTAAAGGTGAAAAGGAACTATATGTTGGAAAATAAAATCCCTCTCTATAATATAATCTATATATAATATATGGAATATATTAACGTTCAACAATATTAAATATCCATGTTAATAGTATTTCTTAAATATGTGTATTTCTTTTCTTATTAGCCCAGTAAATAGTAAAATAAAATATGACCAATGGAAATAAAATATGAGCCACATATGCAATTTAAAATTTTCTCATAAGAATGTTTTAACAAGTAAAAGGAAATGGAAAATTATTTTTTATGATATCTTTTTAAAGTTTATCCTAGTATATGCAAAAATATTACAATTTCAACAGTAGTTATAAAAATATAATAATAAAATATTTAACATATTTTGCACATCTCAATATTTGGTCTGTATAGAGATTTCATTGATTTTACAGTCGAAAAAGCAGATTAGCATACCCAATTTTTTCCAAACATACTTCAAAGTTTTCCAGTAACTGAAATGAGTATTTGTTTTTAAATTTAAATTAACTAAAATGAGAAATTCAGTTCTTCAGTCACAATAGTGAATTTCAAATGTTCAGTAGCCAAATGTGCTGGTAGTTTCCTTTCTGGATGACCCTGAGCTGTGCTGACTTCCTTTCTCTGTGTCTCCTTTATCCCTCCCCAGCTGAGTGCAGGGGCCAGGCTTCAACAATCTAAGAAAAACATTGTGAATGAAGCAGAGAGCATGGGAGAGAAGAAGTGAAAAAAACAAATCCATCTAATCCACTTTAAATAGAATAAAACCCAGCTTTTTGCAAAGTCAGAGGATGGTGAGGGATTTTCAAATGTGGGTGTGAGTGGGCATGTGCGCTGTCCATGCTTACACTCTGGGAACTGCTTCAACACAGGCAACAACTCTACACGTGAGTCCATGGATGTGGGTTTGAAGCCCAGCCTGCCCCACTCTAGCTCTCTGACCTTGGGGAAATTAATTGTGCTTGTCTGAGCCTTAGGGCTCCTGTCTGTAAGTCGAGGACAATGATATCTAATTCTGTAGTTTGTTTTGACAATTAAATGTGATGATAATGACCTGGCTTTGTAAACTGTAAATGCCTCTACAATTTCGTTAATGCCTTTATAATCTCCTACTCCTTAGTCACTCTTTTTTGTGAATATACAAAGCTCTTGGGACAAAGTGACACCTCATGTCCCCCAAACTTCCCAATAATTTCTCACCTCTTTCAGCAGGACTTTTGATTCCAAAAGAATCCACACACCCCTTCAGTACAAATGCATAATTTCAGGTTCTTCAAAGGGAAGGGAGACTAGGAAAATTATACCATTTGTTGATTTAACTGTTCTTTTAGTCACTAGCTAATAGCACTTCCTAAATATCTCTCAAGGCTTTAGGAGACACTTAGAAAACAGACTCTTGTCTCCCCTCACTGAGGCCACTCATGCAGTGGAAAGAACTTGCATGTGTAAGGCATTGGGAGATCCTGGTCCGCAGGCTCTTTGTTCATGATTGACTTTGTGATTTAGTTCAAATAACTTAACCTCCTTGTGAAAACAAGCAGGACTCTGTGGGGCTCCTGCACATGGAAGCCTTTCAAACAGCTGCTAATCAAGGAAGGGAGGGGATGCAGAGAAAAAGGAGGAGCAGTCAAGAAACAATAGTGCAGCCTTGGGGCAGGGTCCTGGCTCCCCACAAAAGGATACACATAACCATATCTTTGAGCTATTCTGCAGAACTAAAACTCCCACCAAATGGAAAATGTTCCGGAGAGAAGGTCACAGTTTGCTAACCTTGACCACCAGCATCCAGGTTAAAGGAGTGCAGGCCCTGCACACACCCTGATTCTTATCAGCAACCCCACCCTTGAACCATTGCTATAAAACTCCTCACCAAATCCAACCCGCCTCCCGCACAGGTTGGGACACACTGTTTTCCAGGGCAGGAGTCCTCTGTGTTTCCCTTTGCCTGGCAAAGCAATAAATCTATTCTTCTCTACTTCACCCAAAACTCTGTCTCTGAGAACTGATTCAGCACTGGTGCACAGAGGCTGAATTTTCAGCATCACCTGGGCTGCAGCATTTGTTGTTCATATGTGGTGGTGGTGGTAGTATTTGTATATTAAGAAAAGTAACAACTGTCCTCTTTAACTCTTAGAAATAACATGAAAATCTGATAAGACGGTGGATAACAAAGTGTGTTGCCTGTTTGTAAAGCCCTCTTCAGGAGGACACTTTAAAAAAAATTTCGTTTTAGTTGTATCAGAGGCTCCATGAGGGCACCCACTACGTCCCCAAACCAGACAGCCTCTTCTAAGACACAGTACAGACAATGAACAGAAGGTGGATTATAGCTCTACAGAATAAATCAACACAGGGCCTCTGTCCAAAGGAATGTCACAGCCTGCTCTAGGCTCTAGATCCTTATCCATATGCTTTTTTCGATGTAGCAATGAAATGAAAACTGCTGTCCAAAGCACTTCAATTGCAAATGGACTGCTACTTGCATTGTAATGCTTGGTTATAATTTTTTCAGAGCAAAACTTTATCTATTCAAATGTGTCTTTTATAAAAGTTCATCAGTGAAGATCATTATAGTCTCCTTAATTGAACTTTTAATTAGTCTGCAGAGATTATTTTAAATGTTTCCTTTGATTATGTGTTGAGTACTGTGACTTGTTGCCCTATAGAAATAGCAGAATTGACATTTCCTTCCTTATCTCCTTTAGAGCATTCAGATAAGGATAATTTCATTAGTTCCTGTCTAAATGATGTTTGGATCTAGGCCCTAGAGCTAAGAAAATGATTTTTAATAGGCTGTACCATTTAATCTATTCATGTAGACAAATTGGATTAAGCACAACCTTTTTGAAAAGCCTCTAAAAATCCATAATTATGAACAATAAAAATATTTTTTTAGGTTTTCTTTGCAAAAGACTATCACATAAAGAAAAACAATTACAACTGATATTCAGAAGAAAAGTTTGAGTTCTTATCAATCTATAAAG
Source organism: Monodon monoceros (assembly GCF_005190385.1). Classification (NCBI taxonomy): domain Eukaryota; kingdom Metazoa; phylum Chordata; class Mammalia; order Artiodactyla; family Monodontidae; genus Monodon; species Monodon monoceros. Next base: position 4,335,629 of record NW_021703776.1, on the reverse strand, counting down.
AGTGTGCCAAGGGGAAATGTCAATTGCATGCTGTTTTTTTTTATCTTTAGATAGTTGCTTCATTATCCACATAATCAATTATTTATTCTGTAGCTCAAACTAATTAGCCTTTTCATAAGAAAAGTATCTTGAAGTTGTAATATTCTTCTAATATTCATGTGATTATATCAAACATATCAAGCCTGCATGTGTTGGTGAAACATGGGAGGTTTTGCATTAAGTGATGAACAATTAAAAGTCTGTGAAATCCGGCTATCAAATTGCCTATGACACATTAAAGCAAATGTGTTCATTGAATTTTAATGAGTTGTAAAGCAAAAAGTAGAAAACGGTTTAATCTATTTTGCTTTATTTTGACTTAGGGGTGAATTGTTAATCATGAAATCAGGAGACATTCTGGGTTCAAGTTGTTATACAAAATATTTGAGTCAAGATATTTAACCACAAAACTTGTACTTAAAATTAGATGCCATGACTTAAAGACTTAAATATAAGACATGACACCATAAAACGCTTAGACGAGAACATAGACAAAATATTAGCTGACATAAATTATACCAATGATTTCTTAGGTCAGTCCCCCAAGGCAATAGAAATAAAAGCAAAAATGGAACCTGATTGAACTTATAAGTTTTTGTACACCAAAGGAAACCATAAACAAACAAGAAAAGAAAACCTATGGACTGGGAGAAAATATTTGCAAATGATGCCACCAGCAAGGGCTTAATTTCCAAAATATACAAACAGTTCATACAACTCAATACAAAAAAACAAACAACCCAATCAAAAAATGGGCAGAAGACCTAAATAGACATTTCTCCAAAGACATGCAGATGGCCAACAGGCACATGAAAAGATGCTCAACATTGCTAATTATTAGAGAAATGCAAATCAAAACCATGATGAGGTACCACCTCACACCAGCCAGAATGGCTATCATTAAAAAGTCTACAGAAAACAAATGCTGGAGAGAGTGTGGAGAAAAGGAAGCCTGCTTACACTGTTGGTGGGAATGTGAACTGGTGCAGCCACTACGGAAAACAGAAAAGATGTTTCTCAAAAAACTAAGAGGTGCCATATAATCCTGCAATCTTATTCCTGGGCATATATCTGGAGAAAACTATAATTAGAAAAGATGCATACACCTCAGTGTTCATTGCAACACTATTTACAATAGCCATGCCACAAATGAATGGATAAAGAAGAAGTGGTATATATATAGTGGAATATTACTCAGCCATAAAAAATTGAAATAATGCCATCTGTGGCAACATGGATTGACCTAGAGATTATTATACTAAGTGAAGTAACTCAGAAAGAAAGACAAATACCATATGATATCACTTACATGTGGAACCTAAAAAATGACACAAATGAACTTACCTATGAAATGGAAACAGACTCACAGACATAGAGAAAACAATTGTGGTTACCAAGGGGAGTGGTGGTGGAGGGATGGATTGGGAGTTTGGGATTAACAGATGCAAACTATTATACAGAGAATGGATAAACAACAATGTCCTACTGTATAGCACAGGGAACTATATTCAATATCCTGTGATAAACCATAAAGGAAAATAATATGAAAAAGAGTATATATATAATGAATCACTTTGCCATACAGTTGAAGTTAACACAACATTGTAAATCAGCTATAATTCAATAAAATAAAATGAAAAAATCAAATGCCATTATATATATATATACATATATACATATATATGTGTATATATGTGTATTTATATATCATATAAACATATGTTATATATATTATATGTAATATACATAATTTATATATATTAAATATATAGCATATAACACATATAAATAATATATAATTATATATTGTATAATAATAATTATATGACCATATAATAATAATATAATTATTATTTTATATAATTATTATATAAAATATAGTATAATATAATGCATTATTATTATATTAAAATATATCATAATATAATATATAATATAATAATTATATTTTATAATTATAATATATATAATTATTGTATGTTACAATATATATACATTTTGAAATATGGGCATCTCTATAAGAAATAATTATAATAATATTTATACTAAAGTCATACAAGAGTAGGAAAGAAAGACGGAACAAAATAAAACATATCAATTTTCATAAGAAATATTGTTTCAAAATAGTAAAGAACAAAAGAGAGAGAGAGTGAGAGAGAGGGATAGAGAACAGAACCAGTTATGAACGAGTGAAGTTCTTCCAAGAGTGAATGGAAGTTTCAATATTAAGAAATCTGTTATTTTAATACAGTTAAAATCAAATATACCTAAAGATGCCCAAAGGTCTGTGACAAAATTAAACAAAGATCCCTGATTTAATTTTAAAAAATGTAAATACAATAAATATATTGTATGCACATTGTTAAGGACAAATGGATATGCCCATAACATGAAAGAATATACCTGTTAACCCAAAGCTAGTAATCTGCTTAATGGGGACACATTAAGCAAAGTCCCGTGAAAGTCAGAAAGAAGAACGAAACACTGATGCTGACCACAGCTATTGAATGTTCACTGGAAATTTTAGACAATCAAACTAGAAAAATGAAAGGTATTGGAGTATGAAAATTGCTGAAGATATGAGATTTTTTTGCTTAAAAAGAAATTCAATAAAATGCTAATATTTAGTGAAAAACAGGGTACAAAATTAATGTATTTAAATCTATAGCTTTATCAATAGTAAGGTATCAAACAAATACAAATTATAATTCAACAAAAGATTTTAAAAAAACTACTGAAGGATGAAAGTGAAATAAATTTAAATACATCATTTTGCATAAAAATTTCCTCTTTATAAAGATTAATTTGTAAATTCAATAAAATCCCAATGTAGATAACAAAGGTATCTTAAAATTGGAACTAGAAAATCTTATCCTAAAATCTATATGGAAATATAAGTAGAAGAGAACAGTCAGAGAATTGTGAAAAAGAAGATCAATAACTAGGACTAACTCTATCATCTATGAAGACATATTAGTAAACAAACTGTCAAAAGAGTGTTGTACCCGTGTACAAAAAGAGGCAAAGACCAAACAGATATAGCAAAACTTCAGAATTATACACAATTACTGATAGGAATTTATGGTATGATAATTGTGCATACAAAATCTTTCAGTACAAGACGTAAAGATAACCAGATAGTAATTTGGAAATTAAAACAAAGTGAGATTTATATATCATACCATGTAACAAAATAAATTCTTGACTGCATGAGCAATTTAAATATATAATATGAAGCCATCATATTGAGGAGGAAAATTTGGGAAAACTTCTTTATGACATTGAAATGGGGAAAACTTTTCTACTATGACACACAAGTCCAGAAGCCGTCAAAGAAAATGATGGCCTCATTAAAACAGAAAACATGAAAAAAAAAAAAAACCCACAAACTTTCTATGTGTTAAAAACACTATTGACAAGAGACCTTCAAGATGGCGGAAGAGTAAGATGTGGAGATCATCTTCCTCCCCAACAGATACATCAGAAATACATCTACACGTGGAACAACTCCTACAGAACACCTACTGAACGCTGGCAGAAGACCTCAGACCTCCCAAAAGACAAGAAAGCCCCCCACGTACCTAGGTAGGGCAAAAGAAAAAAGAAAAAACAGAGACAAAAGAATAGGGACGGGACCTGCACCAGTGGGAGGGAGCTGTGAAGGAGGAAAGGTTTCCACACACTAGAAGCCCCTTCGCGGGCGGAGACTGCGGGTGACGGAGGGGGAAAGGTTCGGAGCCGCGGAGGAGGGCACAGCAGCGGGGGTGCGGAGGGCAAAGCGGAGAGATTCCCGCACAGAGGATCGGTGCCGACCGGCACTCACCAGCCCGAGAGGCTTGTCTGCTCACCCGCCGGGGCGGGCGGGGCTGCGAGTTGAGGCTGGGGCTTAGGTCGGAGCGCCGGGAGAGGTCTGGGGTTGGCGGCGTGAACACAGCCTGAAGGGGTTAGTGCACCGCGGCTAGTCGGGAGGGAGTCCGGGGAAAAGTCTGGACCTGCCGAAGAGGCAAGAGACCATTGTTTCGGGGTGCACGAGGAGAGGGGATTCAGTGCACCGCCTAAAAGAGCTCCAGAGACGGGCGCGAGCCGCGGCTATCAGCGCGGACCGCAGAGAAGGGCATGGGACGCTAAGGCTGCTGCTGCCGCCACCAAGAAGCCTGTGTGCGAGCACAGGTCACTAGCCACACCGCCCCTCCCGGGAGCCTGTGCAGCCCGCCACTGCCAGGGTCCCGTGATCCAGGGACACCTTCCCCGGGAGAACGCATGCCGCCTCAGGCTGGTGCAATGTCACGCCGGCTTCTGCCGCGCTGGCTCGCCCCGCATCCGTGCCCCTTCCTCCCTGGGCCTGAGGTCCAGCCTTGCGGGTCTGCAGCCCACCCAGCCACAGGGACAGTGTCACCCCAGGGTGCAGATGCTCAGCTGGACTGCTGGATGCAGCCCCCCGCTGGGGCCTCGGGCAGTCTTCCAGAGCACTAGAGTGCACTCGCCCAAAGCATTGTTTAGCCCTAAGGATGCCTAGCCGGCTGGCCCCTTTGGCTCCCAATATTCAGTACCCTGCTATCCACCTTCTGAGACTCAAGTCTACATATCTGTTCTCATCTTGCAGAACCCTTGTTCTACCCCAGCATGGGACTCTGACATTGCTGCAGCCCCCACACCGGCCAAATCCCCAGAACCCCAGTCCTTATTCTGCAGAGCCCACGCTGAGGTCGTTGATATCAAAACCCTTGCCTCCCCCTGCCTGCCCACTCCTTCGTGCCTCTCTTTCCTTTTCAGGAAGGCATACTTCATTTCTATATACTGAAAACAAACAAGGGGAAAGGAAAATAAAAGATGCAATACCATTTACAATTGACCCAAAGAATACAAAGTGCTTAAGTACATATGCCATTGACATATATACACTACCAAACGTAAAATAGATAGCTAGTGGGAAGCAGCTGCATAGCACAAGGAGATCGGCTGGGTGCTTTGTGACCACCTAGAAGGGTGGGATAGGGAGTGTGGGAGGGAGATGCAAGAGGGAGGAGATATGGGGATATATTTATATGTATAGCTGATTCACTTTGTTGTACAGCAGCAACTAACACACCAGTGCAAAGCAATTATGCTCCAATAAAGATGTTAAAAAAAAAAAAAAGAAAAAACACCATTGACAATATTAAGATAAAATGGCAAACTAAGGGGAAAATATGTTCAAATATATCACCAAGAGATGATTCCTGTTTAAAATATTAAGAGTTCTAGGGAATCATCAGGAAAACAAATGCTCCAAAAGAAGATCAAGAAAAATACATGAAAACAGCTCACAAAGAGGTAAATAGCCATGATATTTAAATATGATATGATACTGATCTTACTACATAATAAGAGAGATGCACATTATGCTCACTCAAGGATATAAAGTGGAAGGTAAAATTGAAATATGTTGTTATGTGGTCAACAAATATTCTTATGCTTTGTTGGGGATGTAAAGTTTGGCATAATACCTGTAGAGAATGAGGGGATCAAAATTATAGGTTAATTTAATCTTTAGCTTAATAATCTAACACTTAGGAATTGACTTGGCGGAAATACATTAACGCAAAGAAAATGACATTTTGTTTAAGATCATTCCTTCACAACCTATTCTAATGGCAAAAGTTGGAAACAAAATATCTATCAAGCATTGATAGGTTAAACATTTTTTGTTCAGCCTTACAATAGAATAGGAGAATATGAAAGGTACAGTAAGGTTATGGAAACTCTCCTTGTAATGTGTGTTCTTGTTCACGTGTGTGTGTGTGTGTGTGTACCATGTTATAAATAAAAGGGTGTGAGTGTGAGCATATGTGGTACTGTGGGAGCTTTGTGAAGAATGCATTACAAGGAGGTGAGAGCAATCTGATTGGGACTCAGAATTGATTACTGAATTGAACAACACAGAAGTCATTTGGGAATATTATCACAAGAGGTTTCACTTGGTTATTTCAAAGCTTTAAGTGTAATGGCTTCAAGAGAAGTGAGGGAGAGGAATTACAGAAAACTGGTTAGACAGTCCTTGAGAGGAAACTGGCCAGAAAAAGAAGGAGAAAATGGGGCAGGGGCTGGAGAAGGAGGTGTGGACAAGACAGAGATTTTTATTTCATAAAAGACGTTTACATGCTGAAAGAAATGAATCAGTAGACAGAAAGAAAAGTGGTGATGCAAGAGAGAAAGCTATCTATGTTTGGAGCAATGCCCTTGAGTCGGGGAGCTAGAATGTTACCACTAGATATCATTCCGCTGAGTGGACTGGAGTGGAGAGGTTGGTCTTAGATTGGAACATTAGTAGCTCTCCTGAAGAAGCAGGAGGGAAGGCCAAGTTGATGAGCTCATATGCCTGTAGTGGATGATGGTGTGGTGGAAACTGTGGATTCCTTTTGTAATTGCTTCTGCTTTCTTGGTGTGATAAAACGTACAGTTTGCATCAAGAGGAGGAAATGAAGCAGAGAGCTTATCACTATTATTTTGCTTCTTTCTGTACCGATTTATGGAAAATACACTTGAATTTTAATAAAAAGAAGATTTTCAATGAGAGAAAATAAGTCTAAAGATTTTCAATGTGAGAATTACATTCTGAAAAAATCTGGTATGGTTAGGTAATTGACATTTATTTTTAAACAAATTATCAGGATTTATCCTCACAAACCCTTCCACTGGCCCTAATTGTTTACTTATTTTTAAATAAATGAAACCCACACATCAATATAATTCTATTTCAATTAATAGCCCACCATTCTTGTTAAGCTTTTACACTTAAAATAGTTAAAACATCTTTCAAGTTATCTTTACTGAGCCTATTAATAAAAGAAACTGTCAGTGTGCTGTGTTCCATTCTTCTTTCCATGTGGCAGATTCTCAACAGTAGACAGAGTTGTATAATATTTGAGAAGCTCTCTCTCTCCCTCTCCATTTCTGCATTCCTTTCCCTTCTCTCCCTCTGTGTCTATCTCCCCAGTTTAATATTTCTTAATCTTTCAGCAAACAAGCTCTTCTCTAGCCAAGGTAGACCCTTAGTTAAGAACCATATCTCAAATAGCATATTACACAGAACACAAACTTGAATCCTCTGCGTCTTACTGAATACAGTTCTCACAATGGTGTGAGAACATCTTAGCAAACATTGTTTTTCCTTCAAGAATGCGTGTTCACGTGGACTCCGGAAAGGCACACAAACATCACCAGTGTAAAACATCATTAATGTAAAACATGATGGAGGGGAAACTGGATTTTGCTTAAAGTTTAACCAACTTAGCTAAAGAACTTAGGGAAAAATTAAATCTCAAAGTGGAAAATAATTTTATCTGAGCACTACCCTTATTAATTGATTTTATTGCATTTAATTTTACTTGATATTGAAATTAAATGTAAGAATTTCCTAGAAGACAATCTCTGACTGAGAATATTAGCTATTTTTACAAACCTTGTACTGTAAATTTGAGTTCAAAATTTAGAATATGTGATTTTGGTCTCTCTAAGTAATACAGGTAAAGCCCACTTTTTGAAAGTTTGCTTTATACCACCTCACTTTTATGAAAGACCTACTTTTATTAAAGTACCTGTTTTTGCTAAGGAGAATAAATCCAAAGAGGATTTCACTTTTATGAAAAAAGGTGAAAATAGCATTGTTCAGCTTTTGATGTGAAGCTGACACCTAGAGCAGCCAAGCTCCTTCCCTGGGAACTACACTCAGCATCTCAATATCCAGCCACCATTGCTTTGAATTGTGTGAGCATCTCTGCTTTATCTGAACTTATTTTGTGCATCCATTAGCAAAACGTGTCCTAAGGGAACTGCTTCTTTGCTTTACATCATTTGGGTTCACGAAAGTTCTCCCAGGAACACCCTACTTTCTGATCGCAGGGGAAACCTGTATGTTCAGTATTCTAGTTTTTAAAATACCAAAGAATTTGAAACAGCATTTTAATTTAGAACTTAAAAACAATCAATGATTAAGAGTTAAATAAATACAATCTGAATTTCATTTTTCTATTTTGTATATTTCAATTTAGTTTCTATACGAATGAATGCATTTCAAATGTGTCCATTTTTTTTTTTCATTCTCAAATATCAGCATTGTTCTTTTGAAAATATAAAATAGCTTCTGGAACTTTTAGTCTATTGAGATAATGCTCAGTCTGACTCTCCATATTGTTTTTGACTATGTCACATATTATCTGTGTCATTTAGCAATCAAGTTGTGAACATAAGGGCTGTCTCCACAAAGATAAGAATTATTATGGGTTATTTTAGTTTTTTCTACATTTTCAGAGTGCCCAGAATCTTGCCTTACTTTCTTTGCCATCTTAACTACCTTTTACTTGCTTTATCATAGGCCCAATAACCATTTGGGTTTGCTTCTTGTTTTACTCCACTAGTATACTAACACTTTTTTTCAACTGAAAAGTGTTTTATTTTTAATTGAAATATAGTTAGTTTCCAATGTTGTGTTAGTTTCAGGTGTATGGCAAAGTTATTCATATATATATATATATATATATGTATGTATATATATATGTGTGTGTGTATATATATAGTATAATTATCTCTAGGTCCATCCATGTTGCTGCAAAGGGCATTATTTCACTCTTTTTTATGGCTGAGTAATATTCCATTGTGTATATGTACCACATCTTTATCCATTCATCTGTAGATGGACATTTAGGTTGCTTCCATGTCATGACTATTGTAATTAGGACTGCAATGAAGTCAACTGAAAAGTTTTAAATAATGCCCTGAGAACATATTCTGGACTTGCCTGCCTGCTTATATGAAGAATATAACGATTCATATAAAGAAAGGGGACCGGAACATAAGGCACAAGTAGCATATATTCTGCTCACATGACCTAGCAGAAATCCCCTAGATACTTCCTAGCTGATACGATGAAAAGCCTTTGACTTAAAAAGAAACTAAGAGTTCATTTAATCCACCCAGAAGTAGCAATAGTTTGTATTTACATAAAGATGCTCCCAGCTCCCCACATCTTTTTTCCAGGGACACATCCAACGCTTCCTCTCCTCAAGAGACTAATTTTTACCAAGAGGGAAGCAGAGAGATAGGTATACGAGGGTGCCACCCCACTGAATTCATCCCAATGGTCCCTGAGCGTTCACCGAGCTTAGGCGCCTCCTTACTAATCCAGTCAGTTTGTGTTTGCATTTGAGCAATTAGATACATCATCAAAAAGAACATAGGGTAATAAATAGATCCTTACAAGGCAATCACAGTGTATACAAGAGAGTAGAGAAAGAAAGACAAATACATTGCGAAACTGAGCAATGATCTGGGGGCATAGTCACCTCTGGTGCAAAGAGCCAAATCTCAAATCTAGTCCACTGAGTTTGAATTCCTACTAGTCACTTACCCTTTACTCTTTTTTTTTTTTTTTTTTGCGGTACACGGGCCTCTCACTGTTGTGGCCTCTCCCGTTGCAGAGCACAGGCTCCGGACGCGCAGGCTCAGCGGCCATGGCTCACGGGCCTAGCCGCTCCGCGGCATGTGGGATCTTCCCGGACCGGGGCACGAACCCATGTCCCCTGCATCGGCAGGCGGACTCTCAACCACTGCGCCACCAGGGAAGCCCTTACCCTTTACTCTTGCGCAAGTTTCTTAACCTGTCTCAGAATCACTTTCCTTCTCTATAAAGTGAGGAAGTTAATAAATACTGGTTTTGAGTGTTAAATAATTGTTTGTAAAAGTTTAGCACATTGTTAAAAAAAAAAGCTACTCAATAAAATACCACTTTGCTTTTTAATTCAAGGTTATTCATTGTGTCTGAAGTAAAGCTAAAATTATGCAGTGCCCCTGATAATGATGAACTTCTCATTACACACAAAAAAATATTGACAAAAACTATGTAGAAATACATGTGTCAACTGGAGCACAAACTCTGTAAGAAGAGTAATTTGGGCTCATGCTGTATCCCCAGCACTCAGCCCTAACAAACACACAGTAGGGGCTCAATAAATATTTATGGTCTAAATGAAAGACTTTGCCTATGTAAAGGATCCACCAGTTTGTCTTTGGCATTGGTACAGATACAAATTGGTATCTGCTCAAGCAAAGAGCTTTCAGAGACAAATTAAGCAAGTACATAGATTTGTCATTAAGAACTCTGCCAAGACAGGGACTAAAGGAATCCTTGGGTTGAACAGAGCGGAGGGTTGTAGGGATTATATGCCACAGAAATAAATTGCATTTACATCCCTAAAGAGACTAAGGCCAGCTGTTAGTCCTGGTTGCAACAAGAAATACCACTGCATTCTCTCTACATCAGGGATCTGCAGCGACACATTTCTCCCTCTCTGTCTCTGTCTGTTTTTCTCTCCTCCCTCAACTTTCCTCCATCTCCTTCCCTTTCCCTTCCCTCCCTCCCCCTTCCTTCCTTTCTTTGTTTTTCCTTTCCTCCCTTCCTCTCTCCCTCCCTCCCTCCCTTCCTCCCTCTTTCCCTTCCTTCCTTCCTTCCTTCCTTCCTCCCTAATTATAGTTTCCAGAGCTATAAGGTGTTGGGGGAACCAAGAGAGTGTGGCTGCCATAGCTGCTTTGGTGTTAGTGAAACTAGGAAACAGAAAATCCAAAAAGACCCTAAAGCACACCCAGGGAGGAAGTTTTCTGCATGTAGCAATATAATTTGTGTCAGTTGTCCTAAGATACTTAACTAGACAAAACAGACTCTACCCTACAGGATAAGGCTTCCCAACTACAAGGGGAAAAAACAGGTAAGCAAATAAATACATAAAGAGCTAATCTGTATGCTGGCTAAAAATTTAGAGAGGTTTCTTTCTGAAGCATCAAGAGAACTCACGCAAACAGGCTTTATATTGTCATCTTCTGAGCTTCTATAAGAAAGGGTATTCTTAGTGTTTTAATCAGGAAAAATCTACAAAATTATGTGCCTATAACATAGTTTCTCTTCTAAATTTTTGTAATAAATAAAAAATAGAAAGTATAATAGATTTATTCTAAGATTTATATAATCATGTAAGCTCTCCCTTAAGTACATAAGTTTTAAGTTTCTTCATTTAATATACATTCTTGATTTCTCATGTAGACAATTCCATGAAATATATACTTCTTTTAAGGACTTTAAAATAATCATTATATATTTTTTATAATATATATTTATTTTTTATAAATATATTTTATATAAATATATATTATTTCATAATACATAATATAGAATATATAACATGTATATAGTGTATTAATATTAAAATGCATTATATACAACATATAAGATAATATATATGATATAATATATAAAATGATACCTATATTAATATATATTATATTATATATACATAATATATAATACGTATTATATATATTATATATTTTAAATTATACATAATATGTATTATATAATGTATATATAATACATAATATAGGCATAATATACTATATACATATATAATATACATACATATAATATATGTATATTATATACATATATACATATAGTATATACATACATATATAAAATATTATCTATGTATTTATATTATATGCATTTATATATATATTATGTGTATATCAATATATATTTGTATATTATGATATATAACATATTTATATATATTTCATATTATATTATGTATTATTTATATATAATATAACATTATATTAATAATTATTATTATATAATGACATTATATTATATTACATTAAAATAATTATTATATTATTATATTATATTATAATGAAAATTAGAAAATCAATCTTTAATAATGGAGATTAAGGATAAAAGGAAAGTTAAAATCTGTCAAAATGGTCTGGTTTTTAAAAATTTGTTTAAAATCCTCTTCTAAAACATTTGGTCCTGCTGCTCCTTTTATGAAATAGATCTTAGAATATAGGTTGATTTACAGGATGAATTTATATACATTCATTTTTTTTGAGGTAATTGCAGACTTACATGCATTTTTAAAATTAGTTTCCTATTGCTGATGTTACCAACTATCACAAACTTCCTAGTTTAAAACAACACAAAACTTACCATTCTACAGGTTTGGAAATTAAAAGGTCAAAATGTATCTTGCAGGGTTTAAATTAGTCTATTCTGTCTATGATTAGTATAGCTAGCCAAGTTCTCTTCTGGTTACTACTTACATGAAATATCTTTTTCCAACCTTTCATTTTCAACCTATTTGTGTCTTTATATCTAAATTCAATCTCTTGTAGACAGAATATATTTAGATCTTTTTTTTTCAATTTATTCTGTTAATATCTGCTTTTTTATTGGAAAGTTTAATTCATTTACATTTGAAGTATTTACTGATAAAGAAGAGCTTACTTCTGTCATTATGCCATTTGTTTTCTGTATGTCTTACAGTGATTTTGTCCCTCATTTCTACCATTCCTGCCTACTTTTGTGGTTGATTTCTTCTGTAATGACATGTTTTGATTCCCTTATTATTTCCTTTAGTGTATATTCTGTAAAATTGTTTTGGTTACCATGGGGATTACATATAATATCCTGAAGTTATTACACTCTTATTTGAGTTGGCAGCAATAACATATTACAGTTAGAATAACTTTAAAAAAGTAGTAGTAACAGATGTTAGTCTAAGGTATGATGTTCTGTGGGACTTTCTGTGAATCAACAGTACAGATGACAATTCATTTTAATGTTCTTACACAGTGTCCATGTGCAACAAGTTATGATTCAGCTGCCTTAACTTCTGGGTGCATGTTTCTTCCATGACTAATCATCTCTTCTACATCATATCAAAAATTTTTCATTTGAACAAACGGGGAAAACGTTGTTCTTCAGAATATAGAAAAATATAATGTGATAAAACAGATCTTTTCAACCTAAAAATTGTCATAGTTTTCTCCTTCCGTATGATTACATTTTGATGTCAAACACAAATTATTTCAACAAAACAGAAAGAAGAAGACGGTTGTACACTGTTGGGAGATAAATCTCTCGTTTTCTCAGAGCATTGGTTGCCTTTTGCTCAACACTATATTTTCAAGAGTATTTGTATAGTGGAGAGCTTTAGAAGATAGAGATAGTGTCTTCCCCAGAGCAAAGGATAAGCATGAATAATGTCTAATATAATAAAGTTGACGTCTTCCTCCAAAGTGAAGGGTAGGCATGCTTAGTTCCCATAACAAATAATTCCAGTTGTTCTCCTGTAATATAATTTACTGTGGGTGAAGATGTCACTTGCTGTTCTTTATGTCACTGTGGGAGTGGGGGCTGGAAAAACCAGTGCAAAGCAAAGAAAATATCTGGTGTTCTGGCTGTCACCATTGCAGTAATAAAATCATTTGTCTCTGATACAGAACTCTTGTTTCTTCTAATAGCACCAATAAAACTGTGGCAGTTAATTTGTTAGCTTGAAAACAATGTAAAACATCAAGGCTTTCATAGGTCTTGACCCTTTTGTCAATAGAGGGTGGTACTGAGAGAAACACGACTTCCTGGATAAGGAAGGATGAGCATCCAGTGGACATTTTCATAGAATTTGAGGAAAGTCCATGGGAATCAATAGAAACAATGTAACCAAATTTTATGCCAAACTGGGTAATAAGTGATTCTCCCCTTATCGCCTCTTAATAAGAAAGAATGAGGAAGTGCTTGGAGCTAAACACAGGGGAATAGGTGCAAAGACAGCTGTCCTAACTTTCTCCTGGTTATTGTTCACCTACTCCTGGCAGGAGGACTTTATTACCAAGCTGGCAGACAGACTCAGACTTGTCTTTATGTAACAATTAGTGCTGAGAATTGCCCTGTGTGGGCAGTAGGTTCAGACTTCTTCCAGACAACAGTTTCTGAAATGCATACCACACTGAGCTTTTAAAAAAAACAAAATAAAAAGAAAAAAAAATGTTGTGGGGGAGTGGATTTCAGTAGAAATCAAGCAAATTGTTAGAACCTTGGTTCGCGGTTTGTTGACCTGGGAAATGATGGGCCAGGTCACAATGCTTGTTAAGGAAGAATGGCAATGCACGGGGCCATCTTCAGCGCTTTCTCCCATCCATCTTACAACCCTTAGATCTATTCAGATAAGAGATCAATAATTCTCAAAGTTTTGTTATTGTTGCTGACGTTGCAGTGGGTTTCAACTGTAAGGGAGTTTGACCACTGCAGTGTGATTTTCCTGAAACAGACACTCAGCTGTGGGAAACCATACGTGAAGAAATGACTAGTCCTACTTGTTTACTTTATTATGATGCCTGTGCTTTAGATGTCAATCCAAAAATTTATTTTCAATACCCATGTCAAGGAGTTTTTTCTTGTTTTATCCTAGGAGTTTTATGCTTTCAGGTCTTACATTTTAGTCTTTGATCCATTTCAAGTTCATTTATGTAAGTGGTATAAGATAGGGTCTAATTCCATTCTTTTGCATGTGAATATCCAATTTTACCAGCACCATTTTATCAAAGAGGCTGCCTTTTCTCCACTGAGTATTCTTGGATCCCTTGCCAAATAATAGCTGACCTTATATGCATGGGCTTATTTCTGCACTCTTGATTCTGTTCCATTGATCTATGTGTCTAGCTTTATGTCAGTACGATATTATCTTGATTACTATAGCTGTATAATATAGCTTGGAATCAGAAAGTGTGGTACTGCCAGGTTTGTTCTTCTTTCTCAGGATTGCTTTGACTATTTGGGGATGCCAACTAGTTCTGAGCTCCCTGAATCTTAAGATGGGAAGGGAAGTAAAAAGACAGTTTTCAAATTCCTCACTCCATCTGTCCTTCAGCTTAAAGTCTATTTCAGTGTTTACAAATTCCAGGCTTCTTCCCCTCAAAGGCATTCTGGTCTAGCCAGAGGCAGACAGAGGCAATGGAAACCACATGCAGTTTGATTTCATACTGATAGGTTGAGATCCCCGCTCTGACCTCACTGGCTACCTAAATGCTCACATGGCTCAGTTGGTTTACTAGAAAAGAGCAACGAACAGCAACGTAAGTATAAGTAAGCATTTAAGTATTTTATTTTATTTTTTTAACATGAAGGCAGCTACTTGATTTTGAACAAGAACATGGCATAATCAAGCAAGGGTCCCCCTAACACACCAGCTCATCCCCCACGGCACCTCCACCCAGCTTCCTCCGTGTTTTGGGAGAAAAGCATCTTCTCTCTGCCCAGTCCTGTCATCCACAGTCACTCCTCTGCACAAAGCAGGCATGGCCTCGCCTAGTATCCGCTTAACGTCCAAGAATCAGGTCCAGATGCGGGCAACCAAGTGGCTCCGTTTGGGGAGCTGAAACTCACCAGGTCACAGCTGAAGCCACGAGCTGACACAGGGCCACTGACCACTGATCCTGAATTGGAGAAAATGAGCGGATTTGCCCAGATTTCCACAGGTGTTTCCATGTACAAACCGGTTCTATAGCTACTTCCATTAAAACGTATTCTGATCAAATAACCTTGCAGAGGAAAGCTCACCTAGCCTCAAGTCTACAACACAAAAGCAAGGAGAATACGACAGATTTTCTGCTGCCATCACGTCCCGGACCTTCACAAGGAGGGCCAGGGTGCGCGATGCCCCAGGGCACCGCTAGGCCGTCTGCGACAGAAACTCCAGGTACTGCCCAGGGGCCTCGAAGTGGTCAGCCAGCCGGTTAAACGCGGGCCACACAGGGTCTCCCACAAACAGCCGCATGGCCTTCAGGTAGTTCTTCTCGTCCAGCATGAAGCGGTGGTATATGCTGGCGAGGAGAAGTCATGTCTCCTTTCTCCCTGAAGATCCGGATCCACCTGTCCTCTTTATCCCTCACGTCGAGGTACCCACTGGCGTCCAGGATGCAGCGAATCTCGTCACCCAGGTGTAAATGCTCCTCGTAAAACATCTTAATCTTTTATTCATAATTTGGTACTTTGTCTTTGCATATGGTTATTATATCCATTCAGGAGTAGTTTCTCTCTTTTTGGATCTTTTCTAATTCCGACAGGGCACGCGGGCTGCGCATGGTGGAGCCACCGCGGGTTGTCGGCTGACTCAACCAAGTACCAGGACTGCACCACGGTCGGGCCGGGGATGCCGCGCCTGACCCCGGACCTGCTCGGGCCGGTCTGACCCTGGGACCCGCGCAGGCCCCCCCGACCCAACGTACTATTTCAATATTATGTGAACAATAGCTAATAATAGTAAGCCTAAGTATTTATTGATTATTATGTGTGAAGTACTGTGTCAAGCATGCATTGCACCTTAGGAGATCAGTAGACTATTTCCTCAATTTTGTATTTTAATCATTTAAGTAACTTTTTAAGGTAAGAGGATAATTTTGGGGGGATAGCATGGACTTGAGTTACGGGTCCGTCGAGACGTGGAGCGCCTCTGTGCCCTGCCTCTCACAGGGCATTTGACACAGGTGTTTGAGACATGGCATCTTCACCTCCTTCCTGCCCTTCAAGATACTTTGACTTAACTCTGAAATACATCAAATCAGAAGAACATTATGCTACTTTTTTTCACAGTATTATCTGAACAGAAAAATGAGATATTATGTCCAAGTCTGTAAAGGTGTCTGATTTTGTTTTTAAATTTTCTCTTAAAGAAAGTATTGTTTTTGTTGTCTATTACCCATATACATGGATCCAATAACACTATCCTTTCAGAAGATACTTATATTTCCTGATAAGGTAATGTTCTTCCCTATGACTCAAAAAACGCTGAATAATATTGATGGTTATCTCTAATATTACCTATTAACCCTAAGTAAGATAAACTTATACATTGACAAAAGCCATAGACTTCACATCAAGCATACAGAACTGAGAAATACCGTCTTTGAATTGAAAACATGGTTCTCTCTTTAGCTCTGTGTGCATGCATGCGTGTGTGTGTAAATTTAATGAACCGAAAAAACGCTCCCATCCTAGGCATGCTCCCCTAACCTTTTATAGGTGCTGTGTTGGTGTCTTCTATTATTCATTTAACATAACATGGGTTATCTTCCTTATGAGCACAGGCTTTAAAGCACTGCACTGAACCTTGACATGTTGACACTGACACATGACTTGTGCCTCAAAATGTCCAGTAACAGAGAAATGCACCCAAATATCTCAAGGACATCACATAAAGAAGATTAAGTGATTCTTTTTGGTTAGTTTTGGAAGAGAAGAATGTAATGAACAAAGACATTCAAAACATTAAAGAGTCAAGGAATTTCTAGTACAAGGTGCTAGAGGAACTAAGCCATGCAACATGACACTGTGCTTTAGAACGTAAAGCCCAGCACCCAGTCAGGCAGGTGGGGAAAATTTGGTTGGGGCCCTCCAGAAAATTTAGAGGTTGTCCCTGTGTCATGAATAAACAGCTTCACTTTTTTACATTCCTGGAGAATAGCCATGGGTTTCTAGCACAGTTTGGCAGCTAAGAATAGTACAAAAAGATTCATTTTCACAAGTCCACTTGGATTTTTTTCAGCATCAGTGATTTCTGCAATCCTGTGGAATCCTAATGCTGATTCCGACAGCAGTTATGCAGGTAGCTAGGATGAATTTCCTCCAAGGGAGGGAGTCACTGAGTGATATGAGATACACGTCACTTTTCCTTAATTTATCATATACATGCATATACTAATCCTTTAGTGAATGCATTTGCAGTGTTAATGATAAAGGGAATACAAAAATGAGGTTGATAGGATGGAAGTTTTAAAGTGTGCTGTTTTGTGAAAAGGAAGTGCATTCAAACAGGGGACTGCTATTTTATACTCCCTTTGGTTCATAACGGTCACTCACTGACTTATCTCTTCCCAGGTTTCTTCTAATATCAAACTGAAGCCACAGGACACCACTTCACTGGCCAATGAGAATTCTCTCATATTAGTTGTGTGTGCTTAGATGTGTATAATTACATACTTCTTATCATAATAATATCAACTTGGGAAATTTTATGGGAAACTTTACTAAGAAAATAAAGAACGACTTTGATACTCAAGCTTCCTGGTCTAAGGCTATATCCTAAGTAATCAGATAAATGCACAAATATGTGTTTGGGATGTCTAACACAAGAACGGTAAATGGATAAAATGAAATGCTAAATAGGCATAAAATACAATTGTATGCAGCAATACTTACAGGAAATGAATCAACAATGTACTGAAAGGTAAGAAAGGTAGTCTATAAATTATTATGTATTGAGACTCTATAATTGTTAAAATTATATATGTATATACATATATAGTGATAGAGATTGAAAAAAAAATACTCACCGAAATGTTAAGAGTTGGTAATAGAATTATGGATGATTTTTAAAAGTTCTCCATTACACATTTAATGTACTGTTAGAATTATAATAAGAATACATTAGCTTTGTAATCAAAAAATTAGAACTATTTTCATTTTCCAAAGCCAAAAATTAAAGAAAATAAAAGTAAATAGGTATAAAAAGATAACCACTGAGTAAAAATTATGATCTTTAGAGTCAAAGACATCAAAATCTCTTCTCAAGTTGAACTAATACCCACAGATATTGATGTCATTTCCACGGTGTTTCTGGTTTTATATAAAGTACTTGTACAAGGATGAATTGAAATTGTGTATATGGGTTTTCTAACATGAACTTGGGAAACAGAGCATTGTTCCCTTATTTACCTGCCATGTGGGATCCTGATCTGTACTTTTAAGCCTGAAAACCTCTCACTATGGTGATGACCAGTCTCCTCACCTCCTCCCAAGTCCAGATGACAATTCTGGGTCTTCTGGCCTTTCCTGATTACCCCTGTTCCTATTATCTTTGGAGACAAACTTTCATAACCACCCTAAGCGGTCCACGCTTGAACTTGATGTCACATTTGACCATGACTTCCAACGTACCTAAGAACTCAGAGGGTCTTGAGCTTGCGCTCAAGTTCTTGTGAAACAAGAACTCAGACAAAGGTTTCCAAAAAGAATGGAGCTTTCCAGAGAATCAGGAACAAAAGTAAAAGTAAAATTCCAAAATGAGGATCAGTTATGCACATATTTAATCATAATTTTGGACCATTTTCCAGGGTCTGGAGAACAGATGCTAAGTGAAATTTGAAGGGAAATTTTTCTGATGATATTTGGATCCATTGGCTAATTATTAAAGAAATATTTTTTAAAAAACTCTAACTTTCTAGTTTGCCTCAGATCCCTACCTGCAGCTTCCAGGGAGAATCAACTGGTCCTCATGAAGTAATAAGTGTGAGAATAAGGAAAGGGTGGTATGATGATCTTAATTAACTGCCTTGATTGGGAGAGTCCCCCAGATAAGCTCGGAAACCCCTGGAAATGTTGAAGCAGGGCTGCAGAGCAGGGCAGGCACTTGTCAGTCAAATATTCAGCAGCCATCAGAGAGAAGCTGGTCCCCTTGGCCATGCATACAGGGCTAAAATATGCCTCCCATTTATTCTATTCTGGCTCAAATGGAGGATTGCAAAGTGAAAAGCCCTCCCAACACTAGATATTTAGAGGAAATATCAGTGTCACAGAGGATTGTCAGACTCATTACTTCATTTTAAATGATCAAAATTACTAATGTCTAGAACTTTGATAATTCATTCTTTGTAGAGTTAAAAATAAAGAAAATATACAATATCAAAATTACAGAAGGAAGCTTTATTTTAAATCCCAATGCTTAATAAAATAATATTTTGGCTTTCCCTACCATTTTGATATGCTTATCTCAGTAGCCTAATAAAATGTCTTTGGAAGCTCTTTACCTGTGATGCATATTTATACTTCAATAATATCTTCACATTTCACATGTGCAGATTAGAACAGGTACAAGAATTGTTGATTAGAATGTCAAATGGGCTAGTGATAATATCCTATATGATGCATTGTCTCTGTTAATACCTTAATTACTTATGCAAACTAAAGCTCTGAAATACGCAAAGTAGCATAAGTGCTTCTTTAGCTTTAGTGTGTGTGAGAACCAACAAGGAAGCATGTTTTCTAGGCTGCACTCTGAGATGCTCAATTGGCAAATCTACACGAAGATCCTGCAATCTGCAATTGTAGCAGCACCTTTAGGTAATTCTAAGATGGGAATTCAGAAACCAAAGTTTGAGAAATGTTGCTATATAGATTGATATATGATTCCTTTCTTGAATGTATCCACAAAGAAACTTTTATTAAAATGACATGCTGGGCTTCCCTGGTGGCGCAGTGGTTGGGGGTCCGCCTGCAGATGCGGGGACACGGGTTCGTGCCCCGGTCTGGGAAGATCCCACATGCCGCGGAGCGGCTGGTCCCGTGAGCCATGGCCGCTGAGCCTGTGCGTCCGGAGCTCCGCAACGGGAGAGGCCACAACAGTGAGAGGCCTGCGTACCGCAAAAAAAAAAAAGATATGTAATATTCTTTCTTCATCGTTAGTCTCTTCTTTTTGTTTAGGTACATATTATGAGCAAGGCATTGTGTGGGAACCTGGAAGAAATACAAGGAGAAAGTCTTAACTATCTAAATTACTCTGTGTAACTTATAAGTTAGTGCACACACTATAAGGTTTTATGAGTACAGTGAGTTATAGAATAAATGCCATGGAGATTTAGAGATTGGTTAATTCCACTTGATTAGGAAATAACGGCTCCCTGTAAGAAAGAACACCAGATGAGACCTTCATTCATGGAGGTTGGATTAAATTTTGTGGAAGAGATAAAGTAGGTGAAGAAGAATGCAGAGACTGAAATTTCAGGGCGGGTGTGGGAATTGGATGTGGTCAATTGTGTCAAAGTTATATTTAGAGAGTGGGTTTAACTGTGATTTGTAACAAGTGTCTAAAAGAACTTTAAATGCAATATTCAAGAATATAAAATTTATAGCTTAGAAAGTGCGGAAATATCAGATATTTCTTAGCAGGAAGGTGAAAGATTCCATGTTGTGAGATTTCTCATGTGAGAAGAAGATTTCTCACATGTGTGTAAGAGGGATTAGAAAATAGAAAGACTAGAGAGCACAAGTGGAAAGGGGCTGGTGGCGGCAGTAAATGTGGGGGTATAAAAGGGAAAATAAACATCGGTATTCAATTCTGAAGCAGAGTTGAGGCATGCTGTGACTGATTGAATGTGAAAAACATGCAAATTTGGCAATTAAGATATACTCTTAAGTTTCTATCTTAAGTTTTAGAAAAGATGTGTATGCCATTAATCTAAATAAGGGAGCATTAGGGGGATTTGGAGGCATGATGACAAACACAGTGGGGCATGCTGCCTTTTGACCTCATGCCTTTTGCACTATTGCAACCCTATCATGTGTAACTGAGCATCATTTCATTATTCAAGACCCAAGCTGAAGGATCCTCTCCTCTCTGGAACCTTTGTTATCCTTGCATATCTTGATTGAGAACCTGGATATCAGTGCACTCACAGAGCAGAAATAAACTTTATAATAAACTCCATGGAAGAGGATACC
Source organism: Monodon monoceros (assembly GCF_005190385.1). Taxonomy (NCBI): domain Eukaryota; kingdom Metazoa; phylum Chordata; class Mammalia; order Artiodactyla; family Monodontidae; genus Monodon; species Monodon monoceros. Next base: position 4,314,229 of record NW_021703776.1, on the reverse strand, counting down.
ATGTAATGAATGCTGAGGATTTGTATACCTCAAAATCATCACATGAAATATTTTTCTCATCTTTGCAAAAACTAAAGAAATGAGAACTGTTAGGCATGGTTATTGTGTATATCTCTTATAAGTAGTTTCTCTAATTAGAAAAACACAAATTACATATGTATACAGTTATAAAAACTTACTGTTAGTTTCCCATCTTCTGAAAAGTAAGAAGATGTCTATGAAGATTTTTTTTTTTTCATTTTTAAGTTTCTTATATTGCTGTGACTTTGATGTCAATATCCTGTAAAGCACCTTCTGGTGCGTGTGATACGAAAATGTGATTGCTATTGAACATTAGACAAGGGATGCTGGTAATTTTATGACAATTACGTTTTAGCTTTCCATACAAAAACAATGGTAATCAAATCTCATGCTTGAGAACTTTAGCTGATTGTCACAGGGAGAAGCATCCTGCCACCAATAGTGTAATTATAGAGCAACATTAACGGGACATTTCACCTTCCTTTGAAGGGTAGGGTGAATAATTGTAACCGGTACAATGCAGCTATGGGCTGATAGGCTGATGTAGCTTATCAAATCTCGTACTCAGATGTACTGGCATTATATTCCATTTAAATGCTATGTATTATAATTAAGTTACATTTCCATGTTTAAGAAAATGAGCTTGATACTCCCATCTGCTACAGAGTGGATGGGTCTTCTGAGAATAGAAAAGAAATACTTTTGTGTGCCATTCACATTTCCTTGGAGTGAGACTTGCTGTCATGTACGTAGGATTCTAAGCAAAATGTCTGCTTGTATTGCTTTTCCTCACCTCTCATGCCAATAGAATTCTTAAACCCATCTCACTGGAGAAGAGAGACCTTTTCTGTTGTCCAATAAATGCTTCAGATCCTGCCAAGACACTGAACATGTGTGAAAGCTGTGTAGGAATCAACACCATACAACCCAGAGGTTACCACAGAATCTATTTTCATAATAGAACAAAAATAAAGCACGCAAGAAACCATTTGCCAAGGCTTGGCCTGCATTTTAAGTGTCCCCATGAGCCCGTGTACACCCTTGTGACAGCAGGGCATGAAACTTGGCACCACACCTGAACAAAACAACAGGGATTCTTGTGTCAAATTTTAAAGGTGATTTCAGCCAGAGAAGATTTCAACTAGTGAGTAAAAGGAAGGTTGCACCATACATACACACATGTCTCAGCCTTTAAGCAAAAAATTTTAAACAATAGATCTATATAGTGCAAAAACATGTCTAATCTTACCACACTTGTCTTTAAAATGTTAGAGGTAAAATGAAGGGCAAACACATAGTAAAAACATTATTTGGAATGATTCAATATCTAAACTAAAATACTGAGGCTCCTCTGCTGTTTCTTGCTTTTCTTCTATAGGTTAGATTTTCATGAACTCAGGTGATTCCAAGGTACACAGAAGTGAGGACCCATAAATTAGGATTAGTAGTCATTATAAATGGCAGCTCTTGCCCTATGCATCTTAGAAGGAAAGGAAGACCATATCCTATCAGTACACTTATATTCTTTGGCTAAACAGTGGAGAGTAATTATTAGGAAAAAGAAAGAAACTGGATACACCTGAGTGCTAACTTTAGCAAAGGAATTAAAAAACTCTCATAAGAAAAATAATCCTAATAGCTAAGATTTAAGAATTGGCAATGTATCGTACAATTGACATCATTGTATTGACATTACAATACATTATCTCATGAAATGACCCTATGAATCCTATGAGATAATTATTATTTGTACCCATTCTATAGATATAGGAGCTGAGGCTCACAGAGGGATTAGTAATGTGATGAAGTTCATTCAGCTTATGTGGACAGGACTCAACCACAAGCCTGTCTCACTCACTGGTATAATGCAAAGTTAGTAACAACTCTCTCAAAAAATATCTTTTTTATAGGCCTTTGCCAATTTCTATGGTGTAAACACTCTTACCATGACCAATGAAAATAAGGAAGAATTGCACAAAATCAGCTCTCCCAAACTTTGAGTCAGTCCTTACACCATTGAACTCTGACTCCAAAATCCCTAATCTCCACCATTAGGTTATAGCATGAGTCATAAAAGAAACAAGACGAAAGACAGAAACAGCGAAAGAAAAAAAGAGTAAACTCTTAGGTGGGCTTCTGGCCATGTTTCTCCTCACACTAACCATTTGGGTTACAATCCTTAAGAATTAATATATATTGTAGAAAAAGATGTCCATTTATTAAAGATAAACACATATAGGAGATAAAAAAGTGGGTCAGTGAAAAAGAAAGGGATAAAACTTGAGAAAGCCTTCCTAGAAAATTATCTATGATCGGGTTAGAAATGTTTGAGCATCGGGGATGTAAAGGTGATATTTAACTGATGCCACTATTTATTGTAGGCCCTTTATATTGATTAGATAATATTTAAGGTATATATTATGAGAACGAACTTTATAGAGAAACAAAATGAGGCTTAAGGTTATAGACTTAGGAAAGTAGCAGAGACTGTCTCAGATTTGCCTTAATCCTCAACAGTGTGCATTGTAAACCTAACAAAACCCAAAGAATCTTTCCAGTTTGTGTTGTGTTGCATCCACACTCTACATTCGCCCACATCTACTTCTTTCCGGTTGCTGTTTACATTTTTTTACCTCTTGATGCAACTTGGTCCAAGGTTTATGTAAGGTTATCTCCATTCCTTTTCAGAGAAACCTTGTGTTATAGCATTCTTCTATTTTCCAATTAATAAAATGAGTAAAAAGTACATGGAAAATGTACAACTATATTCATTAAGTGGATGATTTTTCTCCACTCTGGTCTTCATTCCATCAGTCTTCAAAGTAATAGAATTTAATCTCTCCAATTACAAATTCCTTTCTATTTGTACAGCATCATAGTTTATTGTAACATCTGTAACAACATGCTCTCATTTATCTGATGAGATTTTGGTCTCCTGTGCTGTTAGCCTGACCTCATTACTCTTTCTCTCCATCCCTATCCCCCATCTTAGAGTCTGTAAATATATATACAGAATGTGCTAAACAAATGCCACCTGGTCAATATGAGACTAATGATTAAACATTGAAGAGAGGATGGAAAAACTATTAAAATGCAGTGTATTTTAATGGAATCATAGAACATGCTCTGTCAAGGCAAATGGAGAAAGCCTGTTTTAAACTTTTCATTGAATATTGAGGAAATGGAGAACAGGGAAGGTTTTCTTGCTACAAATTAATTTTAAGAATATATTGCAAAGGATTAAAGATTTCAAGAGGGAACTTTTAAAAGAGAACACGAATACATATAATTATGAAAACACATTTTTCTGAGATTATATGTATTTGGGGACAAAATGAGATCATGATCTATATGTGAAATGTATTGAGACTTTATTATTTGCCAGACACAGGATGGGTCCTTTAAAGGAAGTGCTACTATTTTAGAGTACGTCTGCTGGCAACACATTCTCTTAGTTTTCCTTCATTTGAGAATATCTTGATTTCCTTTTCACTCCTGAAACACATGAAGTATTATTTTATCTTCACAACATGGTGGATAAGGTTATTATCCCTTCCTTTAAAATGCAGACACTGAAGCTTAGAGAGATTGACTAAACCCGCAGCGCTTAACCAGATCATAACTGGCAAAGCAGGTATATAAATCCTCATCTGACCTCCAATCCCTGATTTTGAGCACTTGTTAAAGATGCTACATTTTGTTTGTTTTAACTACATTTGTTTGAAATCCAACATCAGTTAAGTTCTTTCTAGATGATTCTGGGCGGCTCCAGGAATATGCCTACCTGGAGGCTTTGGTCTTGACCCTGTTCCCTATCTCCAGATTCTCTGATGACATCTCTTACTAAAGTGAGTTCTAATGTCAGAAGTGTTAAGTGTGTCATCCGTGCCCACAGATGGGTCCTCACCAACACAGACTCTGTTAGAACCCTACGCAGGTAGCCAATCCTCATGGTCTAGAGGCAGCCGATGCCCCGTACTCTTCTAAGGGTGATGAGAAGTTTGCCTCCAAGCTTTGCCCAGCAGTCTTCCCGGGAAGAAGCTAATCTCCCTACTGCAGCCTTGGGGTACAGAGTCAGTTTATTACAGTGTTCTTGTAGTCAAGGACTCAGGAGCCCCTGGACCTGCTCTGCTGGTACACATACCTGCGTTCCAAACCCAGGCAGCTCCCTTTGGAGGCCTTCTTATTGGGGGCTCAGCTGGGACACTTTGCTTCATCCTGACTTAGCACTTTTCCACCCCTGGGTCTTCTTCTCTCCTTCTTCTTGGCCCCCCACCCATAAAAAGGCCTTTTGTTGGGGTCTCCCTCTGCAGTGAGATAATCCCCGACTACATCATGTGTCACCCATCAGGTGCTGTCCACGGAGAGCAGTGGGACACCGGAGAGCAGCACTTCCCCTCTGGCTTCTCCCTGCACCGCACTGTCTGCAATACGGGATGGGGGCTTGACTGATGCTCTCAGTTTAGCTTGTACTAATTGACACCTGAGGCTCTACAGGTGATACCACCGTTGCCCACACCTGCTATCTATGCCTAGGATTTGCCACCTGTGTCTTCAACGCTTTTGACGTGAGTGCTTTTGAAAGCTTTTTCTTCTCCATATCCTACGACAGTTCAGGGAAAATCTCTTTCTATTTTACTGACTGTTTTATTGGTCACCTTCCTCACCCTGAGACTCTCAGGACCGGCGGCTGGAGCAGAGGCCAATCTGTTTGGCAGATCCAGTTTTGTGTTTGAACCACCCCTTTGCTCTGGCCCTCTTTTTCTTGAATTTATGTGTGCTTTTAGCATTTTCCTCCCTTTGGAAGTGCTGTGGCCAAGAGTTTTCATAGGAAAGATGTACTCAGGATCGTCTGGTTCATTTGGATTCAACAGTTCTCCTGTTAGGTTCATCCTAGATCCAGGGGAAAATTAGCTCTGTGCAAACCCGGATCCCTACTACATTAATTAATCAAAATTAGTGTGTTCTTATATAGCTTTGCCATTTGTTTATAAAGCTCTTTCTACCGTTTTCTCGTTCAGCTTTAAAACAACTCTGCAAGGGAGGTAGGAAAATATAATTTTCTATAAAATTGCAGAAGGTAGGACCAGGATCAGTGCTGTTAGCACATTGCTTATAGCCTCACAGTTTGTGAATAACGAGCCATGGGTTTGAATTCGGCTCTGTTGAATAAAAGTCCATTTTTATTCCATTTCAAGGGAGACTTACACAGCAAGTGGAAGATATGATTTCATTTTCAAATGGTAAAAGAAATGCCGATAGTAAACACGGAGTGAACTCCAGCTATTGGAACATACAATTGCACCCGTGTTAATGCTCATTGACTGATGGACGCTTTGAGGAATTGGATTGTAGGTAACAAGTGCAGCTCAACGTGCACATTGAGATCAAAAGGAATAATTTTGATTTTCCAACTCTTTCCTGTTCCCACAGCTCATGTCCTACGAAGAAGAGTAAATTGGTAGACGTTGTGAGTGTCTGAGGACACCTCTTCCAAGCTAAGTTCTAGCAACTCCCTCTGTCATTTCTTGGTTAACCTAGAATACCAATACATTATTCTCAGTAATACACATTAAATCAAGTCACTGTTTTGTTCCTTATGAATATAGTAAAAATGCAAAAGGGACATTGTGAAATAGAATCACGTGAAATTAACCTTAGCTTTAAATTGTCTACATTTTACCTTGCAATCACATTTTAAAAATATGTCCAATGAAACACATTATCAAAAATGGTGAACTACTTGGGGGTCCTTAAGGATAGATGTTTTGTAAAGTTTCCTTAATAAAGCACCTATTTTAAACATTAATTGTCCTTCTTTCTGGCAGATTAAATGATGTATTAGACCACTGAAGGCTATACAAAATTGTCAGAGATATGAACTCATAAAACTAACTAGAATAAATGTTTCTAGCATCTGTTCATTTTTCTCCCTACTCCTCCCATACAAAGCTAGACATATGAGCCATCTAAACTCTTTATTGTATAAAAAAATACAAGTTTTAAGGAGGAAGAAGCATCTGTTGCTATTATTCTGTGACTGTGTTAAACAGATTTAACTAAATAAACTATCTCTAGTTTTCAGGGAGCCAACTTATTAAATAGTTCTCAGTAACAACAGGCTGGATTATTTAAACCGTAAGGTAGATAGCTAGTGGGAAGCAGCCGCATAGCACAGGGAGATCAGCTAGTTGCTTTGTGAACGCCTGGAGGGGTGGGATAGGGAGGGTGGGAGGGAGGGAGACGCAAGAAGGAAGAGATATGGGAACATATGTATATGTATAACTGATTCACTTTGTTATAAAGCAGAAACTAACACACCATTGTAAAGCAATTATATTCCAATAAAGATGTAAAAAAAAAAAATAAACACTGTATATACTGCTATTCCCATCACGCCAGACACCAGACATTTTTTTCCCAACTTTTTAGTTTGGTATACAGCAGACCTGAAAAACAAGATTTTAGCTTTAATACAAAATGATAGAATCTGAACAAGGAAACGAAATGATGAATACATAATTTGTTTTATCAATTCATGCTTTGAATGTCTTTTATGTCCCCCAAATTTACTTGCCCAAGTTTATAATTTCTCTAAGTTTAAATACTCAGAAAAGTCAACAAAAATATTACAATGAGCTCATACTTACCCTTCAAACATACACTAATTATTTTTTTCTCTTTCTCTTAGATATTGAAATACTTTATTTTCTGCATACTTTAGGCTTTATATTTTAAGAATAAGTATACCCTCCTACAAAACCATGTAAGATTCATAGGGAGTGGCAAAAACCTATCATCTCATGAACCCTTCGCCCAATTTCTCCCCAATGGTGACATCTTGTATAACTGAAGTTGAATATTAAAGCCAGGAAATGGACAATACTGTTATGACACTGGTACAATACTATTAATGAGATTACAGACCTCATTCACTTTTCCCCAGATTTTACATGCAAACATTTCTGCACATGTGTGTAGTTCTATGCATTTGCTTCCATGTATAGATTTATGTAAACACCACAAACATCAAGTCTCATATCTGTCCCATCCCCACAGTAGAATTCCCTCATATTATGACAGCTCTGTACCCTGGCAAGCAATAGTAGTTCTTCATCTCTATGGTTTTGCTCACTTAAAAAAAAATGTTATATGAATGGAATCACACTGCATGGAACTTTTTGAGATTGGCCTTTTTTTTTTTAACTAAGCATAATGCCCATCCAAGTTATTGCATGGATTAATAGTTTGCTTCATTTTATTGCTAAGTATTATTTCATTCTATGACTTTTTTAATATTTGGATTGTGTCCACTTTGAGGTGATTACAGCAAAATCTGCTATGAACATTCACGTACTGGTTTTGGTGTGAATATAAGTTTTCATTTCTTCAGGATAAATACCAAAGAATTTGATTGCTGTTTATACAGTAAGTACATGTTTAGTTTTATTTTAAAGAAAAAGGAAAGCCTCCCAAACTATTTTCCAATGTCACTTTTACATTCCCACCAGCAGTGTATAAGATATTTAGTTTCTCCACATACTTGCCAGCATTTATTATAATTTTTAAAAAACATTCTCATGTAGTGATATTTCATTGTGGTTTTAAGCTCAATTCCCCTAATAGCAATGTGCTTATTTGCTATCTGTATACTCTCTCAAATGAGGCGCCTGTTCATATCCTTTGTCCATTTTCTAAATGAGTCATTGCTCGTTTTTTAACTGTTGGTGCTGAGAGTATCTATGAATCTAAGATTTGCCCTTTGTCAGATAAATGATTTGAAAATGTTTTCTTCTAGTCTGTAGCTTGTCTTTTTATCCTGTTAACAGTATATTTTTCTTAGATCAAAATTATTAATCATTGTACTTTATCAATTTTTCTTTTAGTGATTATGCTGTTGGTGTTATGTCTAAGAAGTTTTCATCTCTCACTTTAGGTTCTAAAATTTTCTTCTCTGTTATTTCTAAAAGTTTTACAGTATGATCCATGTTGAATTACTTTTTGTATGAGAGTGATTTTTTTTTTGCCTATAGATGCCCAATTGTTCCAGCACCATTTATTGAAAAGATTATACTTCCTCTGAGTTGCATTTGTATCTTTGTCAAAAATCAGTTGGGCAGGCTTCCCTGGTGGCACAGTGGTTGAGAGTCTGCCTGCCGATGCAGGGGACACGGGTTCGTGCCCCGGTCCAGGAAGATCCCACATGCCGCGGAGCAGCTGGGCCCGTGAGCCATGGCCGCTGAGCCTGCGCGTCTGGAGCCTGTGCTCTGCAACGGGAGAGGCCACAACAGTGAGAGGCCTGCATATCAGTTGGGCATATTTATATGGTTCTATTTCTGGCTTTCTCTTTCATTGACCTATGTATCTATACATTCATCAATACCATACAATGTTGATTACTGTAACTATGATAAGTCTTAATACCAGTTGAATGATTTTTCCCTATTTATTCTTTTTTTCCAAAATTATTTAGCTATTTAATTCCTTTGCTTGTCCATATACCTTTAGAGAAGCATGTCTGTATCTGAAAAAGAAAACCTTTCAAGGATTTTTAAAAATCTATGTAAATTTTAGATTAATTTTGGGAGAATTAACTGTATTATCATGTTGATTTTTCAAACCATGATTCTCTAACCCATTTATATAGTTATATAATCTCTTTCATGTGTGTTTTATAGCATAAAAGTCTTGTACAATTTTAGTTAAATTTATACATAAGTTTTTATTGGGGGAACGATTTTAAATGATACTGTGTTTTTAATTTCAGTTTCCACATGTTCACTGTTAATATAGAGAAATAGAAATGATTTTGTGCACTGTTTCATGTGTTGGTTTGTTACCTTGTTGAATTCACTTATTATAAATTTTCTTTCATTTTTTGGAAGATTTCTTGAGACCTTATACATACACAAATATGTCATCTGTTCACAGGGACAGTTTGTTTCTTCCTTTTCAATCTGCGGGCAATTTATTTCTTTTTCTTGCCCTATTGCCTTGACTATTACTTGCAGTATTATGTTGAGTAGGAGTGGTAACAACATACATTCTTGCTTTGTCTTCACATCAGTGAATGGGGAGATGCATTTATTCTTTCATCATTCTGAATTATGTTAGCTGTATATTTGTGCAGATGTTCTTTATTAAGGTGAGGGAATCATCCTCTATTTCCAGGTTGCTGACAGTTTTTAACATGAATCAGTATTGAAATGATGGTTTTTATGATCTGATCATGTGTTTTTCTGCTTTAGCCTATGAGTATGGAGGATCATATTGACTGACTTTCAAATACTTGAAAGGCTTGAATACCTGGGAGACAACCCCACTGATTGTGGTTTATAACCATGTTTTGAACTGATGAGTTTTATCTGTTAATTATTTGTTGAGAATTTTTGTGTCTAGGTTTTTGAGAGTTATTGGTTTGTAATTTTCTTCTGTGTATGTATGCAGTCTTTGTCTGGTTATGGTAGCTTCATAAAATTATTGGGAAATTAATATTTCCTCATATTTTCTGGAAGAGACTGTGTGGAATTGACATTAATTATTTTTTTAAGTTTTTGGTTGGATTGAATTTCTTTAATAGTTATAGAACTGTTTACATTACCTACTACATATTTAGTGAAATTTGGTATATATCAGGCATTGGTTCATTTCATTCTACCTGCCACATATATGCATATAGAGCCATTTATAATATTCTAGTACTATCTTTTTAATAACTAAAGGACATGTAATATTTCCTATTTCATTTCTGATATTGATAAATTGTGTCATTTCTCTTTTAATCCTTGTCAGTCTTGGTAGAACTTTATCAATTGTAACTGAGCATTTCAAAGCATCACTTTGTTATTATCTTTTCTATTATTTTCTGTTTTCAGTTTAACTTATTTCTTCTCTTATTTTATTATTCCCTTTCTTCTGTTTGCTTTGAGTTTATTTTGCTCTTCTTTTTCTATTTCCTTCAGGTAGACACTTACACAATTGATATGAGGCTTTGCCCTTTATCTGGTATAAGCATTTAGTGTACAAACTTCTCTCTTTTCCCTTTTTTAATGGCATCCCACAAATTTTGTTGTTTTATTTTTATTCATTACTATGCATTTTTCCTTTATTTAAATTATTTTTTTGACTTATTGTTAACTTTAAGATTCTTTATATATTCTCAATACAAATCTAGATGCAGAGATAAAAAACACTACATATACTGTAACACCTCTTACAACTGCAAATATTCTAATCCCTGTAATAAATCCTTAAATCTAAATCACTCATAGTGGCTCTTCTCTGATGAAACTGTTAATGATATGTCATATTTTCTTCAGACACCATTCAAGTTTTGCTAGTTTTCCAAATAGTACTCTTTAAAAACAAAAACAAAAACAAAAAAACACACTCCAGAATCACATATAAGTTTTTAAAATTATCTTGAAAATGTATTCTCCACCAGGTTGGAATAGTTCTATGATGTTTCCACAAATTTCAAAGCTGTATTAGTTTGGTATTGCTGTGTAACAAATTACCGCAATGCTCAAATTACCATCATGTTCACTCATCATGACCTGACAGTTTCCATTGGTCTGGCATGGAGTAACTAGGTTCTCTGCTCAGGGTCTAGCAAGCTCGATTCTCAGTGTTGTGTGGGCCATGCTCTCACAGGACCCTGGGGTCTTATCCTAGGCCTATTCTTGGTAGAATTTAGCTCCTTGTCCTGTTTATAGGATGGAGGTCCCTGCTTTCATGCTGCCTGTTGACCCAGGGCTGCTCTCAGCTCCTAGAAATCATACAGGTCCTAGTCACATGGTCTTCTGTGACCATGTGACACATGGCCACTTCTTTAAAGTTAGCAGGGGAATTTATTTTTTAAAGTCTTTCACGTATTTAGGTCAGACCCACTCAGGATTCTCCCTCTTTTGATGAACCCAAGTCCACCTAGTAGGAACCCAATTACAACTGTAAAATCTCTTTATGTTTGTCATATTCTCTTTGCTAAAGACCAATCACAGGTTCTGTCTGCACTCAAGAGCAGGGGATTATATTAGGCTGTGACTCACAGGGAGCCCCCTTATGGTATGTCTGTCATGATAACCCTGAGTCTTCTTAAGATTTCAGGCCTGCTACCCTTCTATTTACCTCTTTCCTCTCACATTTTACTATAAGCAGTAAGAAGAAAGAAAGCCACTTCTTCACAGTTTGCTTACAAACCTCCTAAACTAAATACCTAGTTTCATCACTCACACCTTCTACCTTTCAAAGAAAAAGGCTAGAACACAGTTCAGCCAAGTTTGTTGACACTTTATTACAAAAATCATCCTTTCTCCATTGTCCAATAACATGTTCTTCATTTCTGAGGGCTCACAAAAAAGCATCTTTAATATTCATATTTTATCAGTGTTCTACTTAAGATTATTTATTTCATCTCAAGAAAACAGAGCTTTCTCTCCAACTCTCCTTTTTTCTTTCTGAGCCTTCAACAGAATTGTCTTTAATGTCCATATTTCTGCCAACTGTCCATTCGAGATAACTAGGCTCTTTCCAGCATGTACCTTGAAACGCCTTCATCCTCCACTGTTACACAGTTCCAAAGATACTTCAACATTTCTGGGTACATGGTGCAGTCACATTGGGAGGAAGTAGAGACTGGAGCTTCACCACGTGAATTTTGGGGGGACATCATTCAGCCCATTGCCATCATGTTTAAAACACTTAAACATTTAAAAACAAATTTAAATGGAGAAGATAAGTTTGGTTTTTGTTTTGATTTTCTCTGAAGAGACCTAGCCTTGCCTACAGAGAGTCGTTCAGTTACAAGAGGGCAATCTAAACAAGCACACTAACCTGAAAGTGAAGGTTCAGGAAGAAGACGTGGTTATCAATAAATGAAACAAATATATAATATATTCTAATTTAGGATAGTAAATCCTTTTTTTTAAATTTTATATTGGAGTATAGTTGATTAACAATGTTGTGTTAGTTTCAGGTGTACAACAAAGTGATTTAGTTATACATATACATGCATCTATTCTGTTTCAAATTATTTTCCCATTTAGGTTATATATTTAAAATAACCAACAGAACCTACTATATAGCACAAGGAGCTCTGCTCAATATTCTGTAGTAGCCTAAATGGGAAAAGGATAGTAAATTCTGATGTGATTACTTAAAGAAGATAACCATCTCTCTGGCATGTAGATAAAAGTATGTGCCCTCACACATGCAGAATACAAACACACATGCACAACAGCTAACGATCAAGATCTGTAATCTAAGCAGCCTGGGTGCTTAGAATGGAGGACAGGAATGTGGATGGGAACCTTTTACTTGAGCATTGTTTTATTTTTTCATGTATGTATTATTTATATTATTAAAAACTGGTTTATGTTTTAAAATTTTCGATCATGTATCATCTTCAGAGCACATATACTTTTATTTTTAAATAAACAATATTTCTTATGAATAATTAATATTAAATGATTTATAAGCAGTTATTACCAACTATTTTATTTAGTTGTTTCAATATTTGTTTCCATTTTTTAGAAAGTATAATTACATGGCACAATCATGTGATGGTTCCTTCGCTGGTTATTCATGGGGTAGTACTCAACAGTTTTTAACCTGTTCGTTCACAATTATGATCCACACATGATGTTATTAGGTTCCTGAGGCTGCTGTAACAAATGACCTCAGACTCAGTGACTTAGAACAACAAAAAAGTGTTTTCTTAAAGTTCCAGAGGCCAGAAGTCTAAACTCAGTTTCAATGGGTGGAGTCAAAGTCTGGCAGGGCCTTGCTTCCTCCGTAGGTTCTGGGGGAAAATTCAGCTGCCCAAGGAGGTCAACAGGACTCTCTTGGCTAGAGGTTAAATCACTCCAATCTCTGCCTCAGTGGATACACTGTCTTTTCCTCCTCTTTATGTGTCAAATCTCCCTTTGCCTCTCCTATAAGAACTCTGTGATTGGGTTTGAAGCCCTCCCAGGTAATCTGAAATAGTCTCCCCATCTCAAAATCCTTAATGTAATTGCATTTGCAAAGACTCTAGTTCCTCCTAAGCTAACGTTTACAAGTTGGAGGGATTATAACCTAACGTCTTCAGGTGGTTATTATTCAGCCTACTACAGTGGCTGACTGAGTAACCAGAAGAAAGCCAACCTTGACAGTAAGAGCCAAATACTCTGTCAAGAGCTCAATCACACAACTATCTAATAACATACATGATTATGACTAGAGCGAATTCCCCAAACAAAAATTTTCGCTTTGGCAGAGAGGACTATAGAGAACTCACATCTAACTGTAACTTATAAAGCAATAATTTTGTTGTTCTTAAATATTACCTACATGATTATCCTTGTTTTCAGTATTTGGGGGAAAAATAGTTCTTCAATAAAAGCTAAAATTCTGAATAGTACTATCAATTATTAACCAAACATTTTATAATATTTTATATAATTAAATTAAGTACTTCAATTTAATATAAATCTTATCTATACAGCATAAAAAAGAAAATTGAAATTTTCATGAAATTTTTTTTTCCTTAATTTTTCTTGACCCCAGAAAAATTCAAGAATTTCCACACCATTATATAATTTCCAGCCAAAAGTACTTAATACATATTGTTACTGATAACTAGTTTGACAAATTTTATTTTCAGGGAGGAGTTTATGATCAAAAAAGAATATCAATTATTTTATAGTTTCCAGAAAAAGAATAAATGGTAATACAAAGAGTATACTTACTCATAATTTTTGACCTACTTATCTTAGATCAGAGACCTGTCTTTACATTTTTACTTATAAATTTATACACTTTAGTGGTCAACATTTAATCAGTACATTGGAAGTAAACTCCAAGAACTAATGTTAGGGTAATTAGAAATGATGTGTGCTATAACATTCTGAGGTCCCCAGGATTGAACACATAATGGATCAATGATTGTTACCAAGCATTACCAAGACGGAGCTAACAATTTCACTTTTAAAAGCAGATAATAGACGCTGAAGCTGAAACTAAATTATAAACCTCTCTTTGGAAACTCTCTATGGGACATTAATACTGAACCGTTGTACAATAACCCAGTGAGCAAAAGAACAGCAAACAATACGTACGTGTAGTTGTTAAGGGGCCCCCCTATTCCATATCCATATATATAAGTTCTTCCAAGGGCCAGACCCTCATAGAAAAATTATTGCATTTTTCTTCCCAGGTAGCTCTAAATAAAAAGTAATTAACCTCATAAATAAAAGCCATGTACAGAAGAGAAATGTCTTCATATATAAAGTAACAGGAAAGGCAAAAATATCTTGTCAATTAATATAGATCAATACTGTCTTAAAATGTCTACTAAGATTCAGATGATTTGCATAGTAATATTAATAACTTCAACCATCTTTCTTACTAAACAGCAAATAACAATTTCATTTCTCATTTTAATATTTGATTGTTATCTATCAGAAATATAAGATAAATTTTTATTTTTCCCCCCTTCTAACCTTTCCCTGTGGCCTGGCATGTAAACACTGGATAAATTCATGTAGATGCCCAGCCTAAACAGGCATTGAAACCAAACCCTCAAGAGTGAGGTTTTTCACTTTCACTCCTTTTCCTGCTTATGTGTCCAAGGTTTCGCTTGTTATTAGTTTTTGTGCGTGGCAGCTTCATGAGAGAAAAGACTTTTCTGTGGATGCTAGACAATGACTACAAGTTTGGGGACTGGAAAGCCTCCTGGTGATGCTGCCAGCAGTTGATTATGTTGTTACTGAGGAGAAGGCAGAGCACACAGGTGGGTGAGAGAGGCTGAGAAAAGACAACCACACAGGTTGTTCTGTGTGAATGAAAGCAGCCAATCACATGCAGCTGAAGTCAGGGATGCTATTTACAAATGGTATTCATTGACTTGGGGGTCTGAATTCATCCAAAATTTCAGGAAGTGCTTCATTCTTGGAGGAAAAATAGGTGTGAATGGGCTGGATTTTCATGTCCTGCATGGTTGTAATCTGCTTTTTTTTCCTCCTTCTCATTCCTATTCTCCTTCTCCTTCTCTTTCTCCTTCTTCTTCTCCTTCTTCTTCTTCTTCTTTTCTTCTTCTTCTTCTTCTTCTTCTTCTTCTTCTTCTTCTTCTTCTTCT
>NW_021703776.1:4087102-4299083 GCF_005190385.1 Monodon monoceros | reverse complement strand
CTTCTTCTTCTTCTTCTTCTTCTTCTTCTTCTCCTTCTTCTTCTTCTCTTCTTTTCCAAAGGATTGAGTTGAGCTAAAAATAATAGTTGTTGAATATAAGAGCCATAATTCCTTTTTGAGCCACAGCTATTTGAAGATAACAGCACATACCTATGGCAGTGGTTGCCTAACTTTAATAATAAGATAATACATCATTAATTAATTTTCAAGGGAACTCAAATTTGCTCCACTGTAAGTGGAAAATAAAGAGTGGGTAAATAGTTGACCCAGTTTTTAGAATAAATGGGTGAATCTATCACTAAATTAACTATGATTCCATGATAGCTGGTGAGGAGTCAGAGCAGACATCTTTAGTTACGAATGGGAGTAGGGATTTTGGGGAAATAATCACATGTGAGAAATAAAAGTCATTACAAAAATACTTTCCCAAATACATTTTAACAATTCAAGTTTTGAGAACCCAGTTTGAAAACTGTTTGAACTACTTCACTGTCCTGTGAAGCCTGAAAACACCCTGGATAATTTAAGGTGATCTGGCACTCTCACTTCTGCTCCACTTCTAAAACTAAAGCAGATCAAACAAAAACAAAGACCAGATTTGTATCATCTCTCTGGACCTGTTACACTATGTGTGGTATCTGTGGCCATAACAGTCCGAATCTTCAGAGCAAAGCTGTGAGACTAAGAAACATCGTGCCCTTATTGGCCACAACAAATAAGCTCTAATTTTAGGCATGAAAGAAGCCAAAGTGAGCTACAATAATGAATATAAAGTAATGCAATGATTTCTGCTCCTTTCATAAGCATCAGCATCAGTCTCAATCAAGAGTCATGACCACAGTACATATTCTATTTGCAGCCTTAATTTTATCATGAAACTATTAAACTAATTGTCACAATAATCATAGGCTGTAATTAAAGATGCAAATGCTTTCTCCTGGACTTGAGAAATTTAGTCAAGTTGAATTATCAGAGTGTTGGACACCATTGCCAAGAGTGGGAGACAGTTCAAAAGGGACATAGAAAACCAAATTTGGAACAGGCTCAAAGCATTAGAAATTTCACACATTTTCGAGGGTAAACTTAACCTTGTTGATAGAAAAAATATCAGTGAATCTCTTATAATAGGTAATGAAACAAACTATACAATCTCTTCATGTTACAGATAAAAGAACTCAGGGATGTCCTCTTCGGTAGCCTTAATTCCTTATGAAAATATGGAAGAATAACACCTCCACTTTTTTATGTCAACATTTTCAGGGGAAAGTAAATCAAGTTGAACAGAATGTAACAGGTGCAAGTGTTTTATGACTTTGGAAACTCGTTTGGTACTGCTTACAACCTTATTTGACTAAAATTCCAGTAGTAATTCAATGATATCTCTAGAGAAAAATAATTCATTGTAATATAAAAGAAATTTTCAGGCATGCTACTCCTGTTAACTATAATTTCACCTAAATGAGGTAGGTGCAAACTCACTTATTTGTCATTATATTTTAGATGCCTCCTTTTAGAAGGATATAAAATATTTGTACCTAATAACAATAGTAATTATATTAATAAAAGTCCTTAGAGGCCAATAACGCAGGGTGATTTTGCATGTGTTACCTCTGATCTCTCAAACAGTCCTGTGAAATACATATTATGATTAAGAAATCATCATTAATCATAATTAATGATATCTTGGTTATTTTTCTTTACAAAAAGAGTCCCATTCTTCAGAGGTAAATACTGACAAATTTACAAATAAAATTAAAAACTTATTTATAACTCACTTTACACAAGTGAGGAGACAGAAGTTCAGAGAGATAGAACAACACTTCCAAAATTTAATGTGTCAATGACATGATTTTCCATCATTTTATCTAAATTCCTATACCACAGTATTTACACATCTTCAGACAAGAGTTATTTACAATATTTTTCTATCTTCTAAGAGAATTTTTCCTAAAGCCCATTTTCTTTGTTCAATTGAGTTCAAGATTAGCATGGATTATGCAAAATAACTGTATATTCAAACTTAATTCTCTGCAAAAATAATAGGTGAAATTCAGAATCAGGGAATTCAGAGACAGATAAACACAACTTGGGAGAAGTCTGAAGATTTCCAGATAGTAGCTACCACGTAGTATGCCAGGCAATATTCTAAAATTTTACACACGACTTATGAAAACTTTAAAAAGACACTGTAAGTTGCCTTACTTCCATTTAATAGATGAGAAAACAGAATTGGAAGTTGAACAAATTGTCCAAAGTCTCAGCGGGCAGGACCAGGAGCTCAGTTTGCATTTTGAAGGACTGATGTCTCCTTTATGATATATAATAGTATGAAGGCTGCTCCTTCATTTAGATCGGAGTCTTCCTGACCTCACATACAGGTGTTCTTCCCCACCCACCCTTCATGTAAGTCACATGCTTATGTCAGAGAAGTTCCTGAGATCATACAGGTCCAGAGCCCTTTACACCATCTTATAATCAGTTTCCTCTTTGTACATTAGGAAAATTATTAGATTTTAGCCATTGCTTTTACATAGGATAAACCAATGATGTGATGGAGCTGGTTCATACCAGATCACAAGAGGTAACTGACAAAATTTCAAGAATTTTGGAAGTCAGATTTTAAACATAGTCATTATCAAAAAGCAAATCAATATAAAATGAAATAAATTATACTAAAATCAAAGGTAATGAATGATTAAGACTTATTACCTCCTAATTTTTGTACAGCATTTTACTACATATATGCTCCTGAGGGTAGAGATTAGAGACTACTTACGTCTACTGTCTCTGTATTATGAAAACCCTATAGAATGGTGTGCTGCTTGGAAAATTCCCACCTCCACATTAAGTAAGGCCATGTCAGTCACACAAAATCAGCTGTCATGAGTGTGTTTTATCACAGAAATCTTCAAATGCTAAAAATCAAGTGTTAATTCATTGTTTTGTTGATTTCTGGACTTAAAAGAATGAAAGAGAAAATATTAATAATACTGAGTAAACTTAAAATTGTATCATGCCAAGCAATTACATTGTGTCTATAGTTCAAAGAAGTGAGAAAATATTATACTAATATTTGAAAACTACTATCTTATTCAACAAAGAAGTCTCTCTTGTCATAGACAAGCAAATGAAGCTCTGACATACATCCACCTGCTTCACTTTCATCACACTTGTTAACATAAACGAAGGATTCATGTCAGGATTATACTCATTCGTTGATGACGTAAGTAACTTCTTTGCTGAACCAGTTAGTAATCAATCATTTATTTGTATTCTAATTTTATCAAATAATGGTTATATTGCACCATAGATGGTTACAAACACAGGAGTTCAGACAAAATCAGTGAAAGCCTTCAATAAGAATTAATTGGCTATAAAAATTTACAATAAAAGTTATTATATATATTTATGATTATTTGTAAACTGAGTGCTACACATTCTTAATATCTGTAAAATTTATAATAAACTGCTTTATAATAACACACACACTTTTTTTTTTCTGGAGAGTCAGTTGTTAAACATTTGTCACCACAAAGCTGGATATCTACCTCATATTGCCTGAAGAGGGAAAATTCTCATTTAATTAGATTCAGTGCGTGTGTGTGTGTGTGTGTGTGTGTGTGTGGCTTATCAATTTATACCACAGATAAGGCAAAAATAAGTTGTAATTGAATTTCAGTAACTCTACCCTTCTAGGAATAATAGTTATCCAGAAGTCTCTGCACTGATATTGCCAGTAGATTGATGTAGATTGCCAGCAAACTCACTCTTCAACTCCACTCACATAGAGAACAATGGCAGATCCAGAGTTGAGAAACGTACCAGCTAATGTATATCACCAGCTCAGGTATGGCTCAATATTGCTTAGTCATTGCATTTAATAGAGACCAAATTTTTAGAAGATTGAAAAACTCTGTCTCATTGTTTTCACAAAAATGAAGGAATCATTGTTATGTCAGGCCAAGAAAAGGGAGAAACGAATACATCAGCTATTCTCTACCATAGCCTGATCACATCAACATAACAATTGTGCCAGGAATTATGTGCTTCTTTTTTCCTTTTTTTAGAAAACAAAAATATAGTTGACATACAATATTATGTTAGTTTCAGGTGTACCACATAGTGTTTCGATACTTGCACACATTATGAAATAATCACCACAATAATTCTAGTAACCATCTGTCCCCATACAAAGTTTCTACAACATTATTGACTATATTCCTTATGCTGTATATTACATTTCTGTGGCTTACTTATTTTATAACAGGAGGTTTGTACTTCTTAATACCCTTCAACTATTTCACTCAAACCCTCATCCTACTCCCCTCTGGCAACCAGTTGTTTGTTCTCTCTATCTATGACACTGTTTTGCTTGTTTTGTTTTTTACATTCCACACATGAGTGAGATCACACAGTATTTGTCTTTCTTTGTCTGACTTATTTCACTTAGCATGATACATTCCAGATCCATCCATGTTGTTGCAGATGACAAGATTTCTTTAATAGCTGAGTAATAGTACATTGTATATATACACCGCATCTTCTTTATCCATTTATATATCTATGGATGGACACAAATTAGAAAACTCTTTTGTTGAGAATCCTCCAGCACTCTCTCACATGGAGGTAGCAGCTCTTGCTATGAATGGGCTCCTACAATAGACTTCATCTTCCATTTAGAGACATATGACATTACTTTATCATGTAAACTGCTTATTTAATTCTGTTTTCCCTCAAGACCACAAACAGCATTACAGTCTCTTTTATCAACTTCACTGTCTACAATACTTAGCATAAAACCTTGAACATAAAATGGTTAATGAATACCTGCTGAATAAAAATGGCTTAATTTTTCAGAACTAAACTGGGATTATGCTACCTAGAGTGAGTGAGGAGCTAGAATCTTAGAGTTGAAATGAGTTAGTGAAATTTTAAGACAAAGGTTATATGTGGGTTCCTTAGTTGCAGCTTGCCGGCTCCTTAGTTGCAGCATCCGGGCTCCTCTGTTGTGGCAGGCAGGCTCCTTAGTTGCCCACGCGCCTCAACTAAGAAGTTGGAGAGCTGCAACTAAGGAGCCCACTTGCTGCAACTAAGAGATGGCACAACTAACTAAATAAATAAATCAATGTTAAAAGAAAGGGTATATGTGTATCTTGCTCCTTCCACAGCTAAATATTTATGTTATTTTTAATTATTCCTATTCTATTTGTTTCACTACATCCGACTTACTCATTACATAATCCCAGTACTTGTGGTAAATATTACTTGCATATTGATTGAAAAGAGCAAAATGTGTACAAAGAACACCACAATGTTTTCCCCAAATTCTTCCTTTATATTAAAAAGAATCATCTAAATTTTAATGTTTTGCATTTAGAAATCACTTCTCCTTATAATTTAGGAAGAATTCAGATGTGTTTTCTTAGCAAATACAGAAAAGCACAGATATATTTATTGTCCACCAATAAATTTTGAGGTAATTGTAAGCCATGGTCCAGCAGCTTTAGTCAGTAAATGTAAACTGAAGGATAAGATGTTTACCTAAGCCAGACGTAAAATAAAATATGTGGATAGAAATGACCTGTAATATTTCACAGATGGCTGTGTACATTACATCTAAAATGCTTCCCAGCAGCCAGGACGCTCACCACTCTGGCTCTGCTGCCTGCCTAGGGATCTTTTGGAGCCAGGGGCAGATGCTGTGTTTGTCACCTTCACAGCTGTTTGCTTTCTCTCCATGACTCACTACATTAGCTCCCTAAGGAAAAGTCAGTAGGGAAAAGCTTCCCAGTACATGAGATCCAGCACTTGTGAAGCTCCCAACTGCCTCTGCTCTTGCAGCTGAAATTTTCCTGAAGAAGGGAATCCATCAAGAGGATAATAACCATGTTATTAATAGTGTTGCACAAAGCTATGAATTGTCAGGTTATGCTGACATTTCAAAAAAACCTCAATCTGCCATTGCCTGGGAGAATCAAATATATGACCTCTTCCCTCTGTGGCTGCACACAATTTTAAATAATGCTCAGATGAAACTCACAACTAAATGCATCTGTATCTTTATCAAGCATTCTTACCCTCTGGAACTGTTTACAAAATGTTTTGGTAATGAGCTGATTTTTCATTGTTGCTCTTGCATGCATGCTTTTCAAATATAGCAATCAATTTGTAGAAATTAGCTTATGTTAGAAATAGAGTTCTTATCCTACTTGGAACTAGCCGCCAAAATTTGTTACATCATGTAGAAAATGTATTAAATTACTGGTATCATTATACCCCTCCCACTTCAAATGCTTGTTGACTTTCACAGCACCTTATAATTTTCTTTGGAATTTATTTTTCCCACTAAGAACATAAGTTTCATGAGACACATATCTATTTTGATTAATTTATTTGTAATGTGCTATCTAGCATAATGTATGTGCTGAATAACTATTTTTGGGTGATTGGATGCATGTTAGAACAACTGAATCTTCAAAGGAATACATATTTCCAATGCCTTTCAATCGATGTGTTCACAAGCAGAGAAACAGAAGTAATCTCCAAAATAGTCTTGTTTTTCAACTTGGAGACATGAAATATCGTGATCTTGTTTTAGAATGTGTCTAAATGTTGTCTCATCAGTTAGTATGAATGTAAAGATGAAAGGAAATCATGTTCTCAAACTTCAATTTAAAAAGGTGAGATTATTAAAAATAAACAGGCATTGAGTCAAGGGTTTTTTTAAAACACATTTACATAGTATGAACATAAAAAGTTTGAATAAACCTTGAGTTTTTACTTTATTTGAAAAGAGAGAGAGAGAGAATATGGCTTTCAGAGGGCAGCATTATTTACCTTTATAGTAAAGATATGTTTCTCAGTAGTCCAGGAGACATAAAATTGCAGGCTTCAGCTCTTTTGCAGGTGGGAGGACTGTGGGGAATCTCTGTGTCTCCTTAGTGTTGGATGAGGTGACCCATAGTGGATTGGCCTGAAGGGACAAAAGTTGGCATCTGTATGTTTCTTTTTTCCTTTATTTTGCCTTGATCTTCAGTCTAAAGCAACCAGACTCTGTCAAAAGATTCTGGGCCATTTCCCTCTGTAAATAAAATTGACTAAATAAAAATTTCATCTTAAATGTTACTCTTTCCCAACCTAATTATCTTTTCGGTCTTGCTCCTTCAATCATTTTGCCAATTTGATGCAACAGGCTGTATTTTTGTAGTTGTTTTAGTTTGTTTACATAATGAGGAGGCAGCTCTTAGGTATGGGATTCAAAGCCCCACCATCCCCTTAACTAGCTCCTACATCACACACCCTCGAGTATGCGTCTTTTCCTATTCACACATAACATGTTCTCTCCCGTCTGGGTGATCCCAGGAATACCTGCCCCTCTTGAATAGAGGGCTTCCAAATGACTCCTACTCAAGTAGATAGATCACTGTCTATATATGCTTCTCTCTAAGAGTATCTATACTATCCTCATCCATTATTTGGGTCCCCTTGCACATCTCAAAATTCTAGGCATCCATTAGATAGATTAACTTTGCAAATAACTGGCAATGGCTCTGGTAGGAGCCTAACTATAGAAAGATGTAAAAAATGATGAACTTTTAGACCATTATTTAGGGATCCGTGAAGGAGAGTCTAATGAAATTAGTTTCAATCAGAAACAAGTATAGCTGAAAGGCACACTGCAGGATACCACCAATGGGGGTGGGCAGTTCCCAAACACATCATCATTATGGGATCGCTTGCAGCATTTCATAATGAGTCCTTTGCTTTTACCTTAATGAAAACAGGTCATGTAGATAATGTTGTTAAAGATCTCTTTCCCCAAAGAACAAATTTAAACCTATTCCCAAAATACGACCATTCATAACTTAAAAATAAGATCAGAAAAGTAGGAATAATAAAATGGAGGGCTAACGGATACTACAAAAAGTGATAAATTATGACTAATATATATTATGTATTATAAATAATATGCATAATATATAATATATAAAACACATGTTAAGAATTTTAACTCTACATTGAGGGAACCAGGAAAATTTTACAACAGATTCAAAGGAGAAGTAAAAGTGGGACAGAGAGAGAGAAGATGAACGAATAGGAACGTGACAGAGAGTAAAGGAAACATATTTATAGGTAGACTCAAAACCGAATTTTTCAGGGAGGAGCAGAGGATTTGGAGGAGACCCAAACCCTGGATGGGGAGTTAACAGAACTTCTAAAGAACAGAATTGATTTGTGCATCCATAGGCAAGAATTATTTTGCATTACTGTCAGTTACCTAAAACTTACAAAATTATTAAATAGCTCAAAGGTAATGAAGAGCAACCTGAAAATGTGTGCTTTAAATGATGCATAATTATCCATTGGAGACACCTAGTAATGTTTTCAGTTTATTCCAAACTTCTTTGCAGAAATAAGAATATTATAATTTAATAAACACATTTGAGAGAGCAAAGACTTTTACAGCTCTAACTGAACTACACTGAATGATGTCCCTGCTAATTGCTTAACAATGCACTGATTATATTGGAACTAGCTTCAGCTTTCTCATTTTGAACAAAGACTGTTCAGCAAACTGCTTGAAAACATCATCCACCCTCAGCCCTGCTTAAAGAGATCATAGCAAACAGTGCATAACAATATTTTAAATACAACTAGGTGAATACATATGTAAATGTATAAAGTTATTATGCCTCAGAAAGCAGGTGAAGGCATATAACTTTCCTTATTTTTGTTTTAAGGAGTGGGAACACACGCTCATAGCACAAAGCAAGGCACCTCAGAGGCTCACCTGCAGTTACACATAAAGCTGAGGAGCTGGGATGTGGGACCTTTAGGGGATGCTCCCCAGATGGCCTTTCCAGACTCCCTGGGGCCCAGTCAGTAAACACACTTCTCTTCTCACTTCTCCCCGCCTCCACATTGCAAATCTCTACCACAAACCCCCATCATTAGCGTTGGAAAGGCATCGTCACCCTGTTACCATAATTTTTAACAGAATGAGTGAAGCTTGAGAATCATGGTGCAAGAAAACATTCCATTAAAACCAGAAACAGGCATAAAAAAATCCATTATCATCATTAATTATCATCTCACAACACTTTTAAGATGTTAAAGCAATGCAAGCAACAAGAATAAAAAATTGTCCAAACTCATTAATAAACCAAAAATTTAAATAAAAGTATGATGTCATCATTTGTCTATCAAGTTAGCAGAGATTCTTGTTTGTTTATATGTATATATTTTAGATTATTTTAATGAAACTATATAGTATTTCTAAAGTGGTAATTTTCAGACATAGGGAATTATGTTATTCTGATCTACTTGTGTGAATTATTTTCTTCTTAAAAATGTATCTTGCCTTCTACCTCTTCATTTCGCTTTCAGGAATATTGAAGAAGGATATTTAATCAGTGATAAAATATAAATATATTAGAATTTCCATTACACAATCGTTTATAGCAGTTAAAAACCAGAAACTATCACATGCCCCAGAATATTTCATTAGATGAAAAAGTCAATAAAAATTGTGATTAAAAAATATTAAAAAATGGGTCTTCCCTGGTGGCACAGTGGTTGAGAGTCCGCCTGCCGATGCAGGGGACACAGGTTCGCGGAGCGGCTGGGCCCGTGAGCCATGGCCGCTGGGCCTGCGCGTCCAGAGCCTGTGCTCCGCAAAGGGAGAGGCCACAACAGTGAGAGACCCGCGTACCACAAAAAAAAAAAAAAAAAAAAAATTAAAGTTATGGGAAATGTTCATGATACTGTGTTAAAGAAAAAAAAAAATCAGCTTCACAGTATGATTACAAAAATGCATTACTGAGGAGAAAGTGAGGCCTACAGTTCCCTAAACCCACTCCCCACGTGGACTAGAGTTGGACTCTCCGCAAGAGGTGAGCTGTCCAGAGTTTCCTGAGAACCAGGTGGCTTGCAGGTCGGCTGTGGAGAGACACCTGCTTTGTTGATGCAGGCGGAGGAGGCTGGTGCTGGCCTCCTGACCTGCCGTTCTGCAGCCCTTCCCATGGTTACACACGTCTTTTGAGTCCCTTTATTAAACCCTTGGTTCCTGGTACACATAAGGAGGCCTCTATCATACTGTTCACACTCTGACTTATAATATCAGGATTGCAAAGGTAATGATACTTAAGTTTGGGCATTCAAGAAAAAATGCTTCTCTTGCATTCTCAAGACACCCAGTCATTTATTACAAATAACCCTGAGGAATTTCAGGGTGCATTTAGATTTTTCTGGGCATACTTCTTCAGCATTGACTGAATTTAATTCAGAATTTCTCCTAATTCAAACATTCTGTCCATTCTAATTTCAACAACCTCCTAAACGGGATGTTTTGGATGATCTTGTCCATTTACAGCAATTCTCTATCCTTTATATTTTATTCCCTTTCTTTTCCTCATGATAGATAAATATGTGCAGGACAGAGACACTCTTTGTCCTCTGGAAAAGCAGGAACAAAGGGATCTCCGCTGTCTTTGTTACTAGCATTGATTGGCCATTTTGGTGGCTCGGTTGGTGAGTGTATGGGGAAAAAGCCACTTTCCTACAGTGGAGACAGTTTGTTGAAACTTTTTGCAGGTAATTTGGTAATATCTTTAAATTATAAATGCATATGTCCTTTGTCTCATCAATTCCACTTCCAGAATTTTATCCTACAGTTATACAGTATTGGCAAATGGCATATGAACAAAAATATCCCATTCATCATTTTTTTAATAAAATAAATATTTTAGAAAACATATAAAAGCATATCATAAAAAAAGAAAAGTGCATGCTTAAAGTAACTCGGAGAGATAATAAGTAACATACAATGCTGGTTGCATCTGGGGAGGGGCATTGCAAGATGGGGTACAGAGTCAGGAAGGGGAATTTTAGTGTAAGACCTTTCTATTTTTTGAATTTTGAACTATAGAAATTTATTTCCCTGCCAAAATAAATTAATTAAAATTTTTAAAGTTAAAAATAAAATTTCTCCCCAGTGTTTCCCCCGTAGAAGGGTCTTGTGGTCACAAGAAAACAAAAGGAAGAAAATTGATTCCTGCCCCCCTTCTTTCATGTTTCTTTAAACAATCTTTCAGGATAAAAGACACTGGAATTTCCATATTGGCCAGCAGCTGTCTTTTAGGAAGCTGGAATGCTTTTTCTGTAAAGGGCCAGAAAGCAAATATTTTAGGCTTTAAGGGCTATGAGTTTCCTTTCACAACGACTCAAGCTGGGCCATTGCAGCATTAAAGCTGCAAGGGGCGAGGGGTAAGGTTGTAGCTGTGTCCCAGGGACTGTTTTACTTATTGTTTCCTTACAAAAGTCAGCAGGCCAGATTCCACCCACAAGATTGCACTTGTTGACTGAAAAAAAGTGCACAACCTAAAAGCTGAGAATTATGTTTTATTTGGTGAACAAAACTGAGGACTTGAGGCCGGGATGCAGCCTCTCAGATTGCTCTGAGGGACTGCTCTGAAGAGGTAAGGGGGAACCAGGATATTTAAAGAGTTTTTGCAACAAAGACCAGGTAGTTGGAGCTTCAAAAGATTACTATTAATTAAAAAAAAAAAAAAAGATATCTCTAGTTAATGAATTTAGCACATTTCTACATATAGGAAGATGCAGGAGTCGGCTCATTGAAATCATTCCTTGGATCTGCATCTTAATTCTCTAGGTCCAGTATCCTATGTTTCTCTATCCTGAATGCCCTCAGGGTGTACACTGCAGGGGCTGAGGGCTTGATGGATGCAGCATCATTTGTTTATTGATATGGCAGGTGATGTTTTTCCTTCACACACTCCAGTTACTATTCTTGGCTGTTAATCTGTGAAATGGGAAAATAAAGGAATTTAGGAAGGTTTCTATATCAACAGTTTAGTTTTTAGCATTATTACCTTATGTAAATTTATAATTTGAATGTTAGAAGCTAAATATTAACTCTTTCTACTTGAATTCATACATCAATAATTCTAAACTTTCCTGAAGGAAATGGATGCTTCAAGCCAAACAAGGGGAAATAAATAAGGAAAAGCAAAACAGAACAGCTCTTTTATCCATTTTGAACTGTAATCTCTCTTTTTTACTTAAGAGTTTTATTGATATAATTTACATACCATAAATTCACTTAAGTGTACAAATCACCTAAGTTTAGTACATTTATGTAAAATCAATTTTAGAACATTTTCATCATCTCAAAAAACCCTGGTACACATTGGCAACTACTTCCTATAGCCAATCCTATCCCAGGCAACCACTAATCTACTTCTGCCTCTGTAGTTTTTTTGGTTTGTTTTGTTTATTGGAGTAAAATTGCTTTACAATGGTGTGTTAGTTTCTGCTGTATAACAAAGTGAATCAGCTATACATATACATATATATGTATATATGTATAGGGTGGGTCTCCCTCCCACCCTCCCTATCCCACCCCTCTAGGTGGTTACAAAGCACGGAGCTGATCTCCCTGTGCTATGCAGCTTCTTCCCACCAGCTCTCTGTTTTTTGTTTGTTTGTTTTGTTTTTGTTTTTGCGGTACGTGGGCCTCTCACTGTTGTGGCCTCTCCCGTTGCGGAGCACAGGCTCCGGACGCGCAGGCTCAGTGGCCATGGCTCACGGGCCCAGCCGCTCCGCGGCATGTGGGATCTTCCCGGACTGGGGCACGAACCCATGTCCTCTGCATCGGCAGGTGGACTCTCAGCCACTGCGCCACCAGGGAAGCCTTGATCCTATTTTTTAAAACTATACCTTAACCCCACATTTTAAACTGTGAAAAGCCTTTTATAATATCTTTCTCCTCTAAGACATGCTGTCTTCCCTAATGGAACATGTTGCAAAACTGCTTAGGTCATGAGAAGGAAAGACTAAGAGATTGTCCCAGGTAGGGGGCTTCTAAGGAGAGATGATGATTTAATGCAACAAGGTACATTGGACTGGATCCTGAAAGAGAAAAGACATTGATGGAAATGCTGATGAAATCCAAATAAAGTCTGAGCTACATTTTCAATAGTATACCAATGTTACTTTCTTAATTTTGACCAATATACCATGGTTCTGGAAGATGTTAACATTAAGGGTAGGTGCTGAGTAAAGATAAGTGGAAACTCTTCTATAAATCTAAAATTATTTCAAAATAAAAAGTTAAATAATTTGGGGGTTACCATTTTTGCTTCAAAGTTATGGGCCTCCACCACAGGCCAAATTATAGGGCTGGAAACTGAGCAAGCCACACTGGGCTAAGAAAGACACAGTGGGCAACCACCCAGAGGCCTGGGTCAGGAAAGTGAAATGAGCACCAGAGTCTACTTGGGAAGCAGAATTATTGTTATGAGAGGTCACCAACCAGGAGGCAAAACTAGGGACCTCTAGCAGGAGTACATTTTGGGAGAATCTGGACTCAAAGCCTCAAGAACAACTGTCAGACCTGACATAAGAAATAGGACCTAAGAGCAGACTATTTGGAGCAATATCCCTGGGTAAGGTTTGTTTACATCAGTGTCCCTGGAGGAAGAGTGAAGTTCTGATTCTTGAGGACACATGGACCCACCTTAAAGGCACAGCTACCTGCATTTCCCCACCGTGCATTCTTTCCTTATTCCTTTACTGCACCGTAAGTCCCCTACACATGAACCTTCAAGCTGAGAACCTTCAAAGATGCAAACGTGCATTCGCATGTCCGATCACGTAAGTTATTTCAAGTGTCTGGCGTACATTGTCACATGTGTGCATCCTCTACAAGTGGTTGTGCTTTTGTGTACTTTACTGTACGGTACTGTATAGAGTACAGTAGCACAATGTCTTTATTTCAAGCCCAGGATGTCTGGAAGCAAGCATGAAAGCAGCGGTGATGTAGCTGGTACTGTTAAGAAGTGCCAAGCGATAACTATGGAAATAAAAGTGAAAATAATTGAGAGAGTGGAGTGAGGTGAAAGGATGACAGACCTCGCTCAATTCTTATAACCTTGAACTCCTTGCTGTGCAACACGAGGAGGTTACTAATGAAGACCTGATGGAATTGGAGGCCCAGAGGAAGGATGAAGAGAGACAAGAGGAAGAAGTAACTGAAGAACCGAAGAGATTCACGATGAAGGAAATGGCAAGGGGATTTTCTTTATCTGAGGAGACACTGTTAGTTTTTGAGGCACAGGACCTGAATGTGGAACGGTACACGGAGGTGGCAGCAGCCATTCAGTAGGCAATCCAGTGCTACCGTGTCATCTATGATGAGAAAAAAAGAGCTACTACCCAGACATCACTGGATCATTCTTTCAAGAGGGTAGATAGAATTGAATACAGCAAGGAACCAGAACCTGTGCCATCAACGTCAGGCATGAGTGAAATTGCAGCTGGCCCTCCGTCTCCTGTTGCTGACGACCCTTCAGCTCTACCATCTCCCACCTCCTCTCCATCCTCCAGTCAGTAACTCTTCTTGCCTGTTCACTCAGTGCCAGCCCCTGGATGCCAGCTGTTGTACTGCACTACTGTACTTTTCAAGGTACTGTATTGTAAGACTAAAAATGTTTCCTTTATTTTTTGTGTTTGTTTTTTATGTATTATTTGTGTGAAAAGTATTATAAACCTATTACAGTATAGTACTATATAACCGATTGTGTTAGTTGGGTACCTAGGCTAACTTTGTTGGACTTACTAATAAATTGGACTTACAAATGCACTCTTGGAGCAGGACTCGTTTGTTTATAGGGAACTTACTGTATATTTTATAATTAGACCATCTGATGCATATCTCTGTTTCAAGGACACTTAAGATTGATCCTGTGTGAATTTAGAGAAGACAAAATGCAAAGAGCAATGAACTTTACTGTTGAGCTATCTGGGGCTGATCCTGTTAGGCTGGACCCCTCTCCATGTTCACTCATTTTATCAGCTAATGTTAGTACAGTGTTACTGCCGAGAACACGTGGATAAGGAGAGACAGAAATTCAAGGGAAGCACGGCAATATTCTATAAAAAAGATTACTGAATTAAATTAAATTGCACCTTCCAAAATAATGCATTCCAAACATTTTACTATATTGCTCTACATATTCTTTTTGAAAGTTTAATTAAAATGTTTAATTTATTATAGCATAAGATAGTGAGCCAGTGATGTGAGCTATTATCATAATTATTATTTTCCAAAATCAAGAAATGTTGAGGGTTATAATTGCTTAAGTAATTTTTATTACTTTTGCTATTCATATAATAATTTTGCAATCTCTTAGAGAAATGTCATGTATTTAGCTAGGAACATCACCTTTTAAGTTCATGTGAAAGAAGCCATTTTTGATATGAAAAATTATTGCAGTTTTCTAAAGTATAACAATTCTAGTTTTTAGAACTTCTATTTTTCTAGAAATTTGCAAAGGAGAGATATAAAAGTTTGCCTCCGAAAAGACTTTTCTCCTTTCTGAAAAAAATACAGCCACAAAACTGTGCCTGTTATGACATAACTAATATTAAGATTTGCTATATAGTCTCTGGTGGAATGAAAGCGTTTGCTAATAAAAACATACAAGACATCATTAGCCTATCACTTGAGTTACAAAACTAAAAAAAAAATAACCAAGTAAACCAATTCTGAGTTAATACCATAATCAAAAAGTAAGGTGAGATTTTTGTGCTGTTTTTGCTTATTTCAATGTAATTATTTCCAAACATTTAATATTTGAGCAATATTTGGTCCTAGCAAACATGTAAAATCCAATAAAAATTCAAAATAAAATTTAAAATTTGAATGTTAAATTTTCTTTAAGAAATATTGTTATTCATTCTTTGTTCATAGCTATAAATAATCCCTGGAGCCTTACTCTGACTGTACTGACTTTTTAAAGTATTTTTTTCCTGATCACAAGATATATTATTTCTTTTTATATTCTTCCTCAATGAGCTAATTTAATTCTATGTCGTGGACTATCCATTTGTCCCCTGATGATTCTGAAATTTCTTATTACTCTGGCGTGTTACCTGACTTTCAGTCTATATTCATATCTAGAGTATGTGTATATGTTTGTACATACTGCTATGTATAATGTGCATACAGATATCAGGAACACACTATATTTGCATACATTTGCATATACATGTAGTTCAAAAGCACGCTATATATCTGTATACACATTTATATGCATATAATTATCACAATCTATTGACACATGTACATATAAGAATATAGGTACATAACTAGTACTCAATTCTCCTTTGCTACAGGCTGTCTTTAGTATTCCAGTACACTTACACTTCTATTAATTTAACTGCATTTTTATCATAATTTCAGTTGAATATGTTACCAATCAATCTATGACAAACTTTACAATTATGTAATTCATCTAATCATTTCATAGAAGAATGAAATATAAGGGAAGAAAGAGAGCTAATAATTTGGAAAAACTTAAGTAGAGAATTGTCCAAAATAATTCGTCCACATTAGGAGTGAGCAAATTATCTATAAAACACTGGGAAACATCTACAAATAATGTACACTCATATTGTCACTCATATTGTTTTGCAAATACCTAAATACTGGCTATACTTTAAAGAAATAAAGACAGGAAATAAAAGATGTTGTACTGTGGGTATGGATTAGTCAGAACTCCAATTACCAGGCTCTCATGCAAAGAAAAACCTGGATCTCTTGTTAAAAATTTGGCAAATAAATATACATATACATTAAAAGTTTAAACAATATGTTACTTTTGTGCTGCCTCTTTTTAAGCAGTTCTCGGCTTAACCAACCAAAACAGTTAGAACAACAGATAGGAGAATTGTGTATACATGTGTGTGTATGTATGTACACACATACACACACAAGTATACAATCATATTTATACAAACACATAAACATACAGGCACACATACATATATGTATGTGTATATAACATGTATACACATACCTACCCACATGAACACGTGTGCATATATATTACATATAATCCATATGTATACACACATACACACCCACATTCCACACTGCATTGTTTTGAGTAATGTTTTCTTACATTTTAGATGGAGTAAAGTAAAATAGTACTGTACATTTTCTCATTGAAAGGAAGACCCTTATTTCTTTGAAATCATAGCACACAGGGATGGAGGAGTGGCGTCCAGGTGAAGAAATAAGTGTCTAGCTCAAGCCAGGACTCCTAGCTCCTCCTTTTGTTTTTGTTTCTTTCTTTGCCCCTTGCTCTGCCTGCACCATCAGAGATTACTGCCAAAGTTAACATGTGGTCTTGGAGGGAAAAGACCAAGGGATCTGGGAATTAATAATGGGGAGAAAACAAGTCCTGTGATTCATGGGTAGGTTACTGAATCAGTTTTCTTTACATTACATTACATTCTCATCAGATAGAATCATTTCTGTTCCACGTGACACATTTTTCAATGCCTAAGTTATAAAAATGCCTGCTCTTACTGCTTTTCTTCTTTTTCTCTCTTTTTTCTTTTATGTGTTTGTTTTGTGAATGTATTTCAAAGCTGTGTTATTTGACACATTTCATAGTTTAATCTTTACTGCATTGTTTTTTTTGTTTTTTTTTTTTGCAGTACATGGGCCTCTCACTGTTTTGACCTCTCCCTTTGCGGAGCATAGGCTCTGGATGCACAGGCTCAGCAGCCATGGCTCAAGGGCCCACGGCATGTGGGATCTTCCCGGACCGGGGCACGAACCCGTGTACCCTGCATCGGCAGGCGGATTCTCAACCACTGCGCCACCAGGGAAGCCCTTTACTGCATATTTTATCCTTTATTAAAATTAAATGATGACAATGCCAAAATAAGAGAATAATTACAAATTAACACAAATTTGTTTTCTAAAACTTAAATTTGTCATCTAGTATCTCTAATGAGAATTCTAGGTGTTACAAGTTATAAAATAAAACTTTAATTTAGTAGGTGCATCACTTGGGGTTTTTAAAAACCCTGTGGTTTAGCATGATGACTTTTATTACTAGCTGCCATTTTATGTTGGTATAATTTTTAATGATTTTTAAATCTTTAACAATTTAAAGAAACCATAGAAGTCATTTTTACCATTTAAAAACTGCCCGAAAATCCTCCAAAAAAAGTGTGTGAGTTTTGTCTTTAGAATCTCATTAACAATGTATTCAGTTAAAGAAAACCTAGTAAGCTCTGTTCTTAAAGATTTATTCTAGCTCTTTCTTTTTTTTTTTTTTTTTCTTGTAGGTTCCACAGCCTTTAGTCTCTGATCAGTTTATCTGTTACTTTATTAATATAATTTAAAATATTTCTTAAACTATTGTAGAATATACAAAACTATTTATCAAAAGTTGACCCTAGGTCATGCATTCTTTCCTCTGTATCTTCCTGTGATTCAGTGTTCATGGCTTTAATTGCTGTGTGTTTATTATGCAGAGTACAGGAACTTGGCCTGATGATCGTGCTTGTGCACATGGACATGTTTTGGGGTGTGTGTTAAGGTTGTGGTGAAGCTGGAAGAAAGAGTGGGGAGGGATATCAAGATGGTATCATTATGAACTTGATATTAATAAAAGTGCTTGGGTTTTATTTTTAAGAAATTAAATGACAATGCCAAAATAAAAGAATATAGTTACAATTTTACACACAATGAGAATTTACAATTACTCAATTAACATACTATTATTTCTCCTGCAATCTTGCCAAGGATGGATATTAGCATACCTTGTTTTTGGCAAAGATGGGTGTAACTACCATGTGTGGATGTAGATATATTGAAGAGATACATTTATATATAGAGAGAGATACATTTCTTTAGGTAACTAGAACATATTTGAATACTTCGTATATGTTTGTTAATAATTTGTATTCTTTCTTATATGAATTATGTAGTTACAGTTTTAGTCATTCCCATTTCTCTCTTTTTTTTTTTTTCATTGCTATTTAGTGGTTCCTTACACTTGTGGAATAGTAATTTGTCATCTGCTCTGTGGGTTATAAATGTAATGTCCTACCCTGTCACTTGCCCTCAAAGTTTTTGTTCTATTTTATTTTAGGGTAGGTTTTTAAAACATTAGCTATCACAAACGTTTCCTTTATGGCTTCTAGGTGCTTAGTCTCCTTAAAGATGCCAAAGGAGGAGATTTGCGGAGGGCTTTTAACATTATCTGTAAAGCTTAAATTATCAAAATTTATTTGTTATGTGTGTAATTTAATTAATTTACTCTCAGGAAACAAAGCATTTTCTTCTAATCTTCAGCTAGCTTCATAATTTTGATCCTTACATTTGTGTTCTTGCATGAGACAGAAAGCTGTCTTCTATTTCCTAATTGGATATGAGAGGGTCAAGTTTTTAGTAGCTCACTATTATAACACAGATTTTAAATGTTACCATTATCATATATTAAATTCTTACGTATTTGCTTCAGAAATCTCTATTCTACCCCAGGGAGTCATCTGTCTCTTCCTGTCCCATATTGCCAGGCATCTGTGCCACACCAGCAGAAGACTCCCTCTGCTCCGTTGGCAGTGCAATCTCTCAGTAAAACCTCTCCATCTATCCCAGATATTCTATCCTAGAATTTGACGGACAGACCACAGTGCTCTGAGGCACTGCTGTGAACGAGCCCATCAGGCTCACAGTTCTGGCTCCTCCCCCATCCTGTCTTCCATGCCTCCCACTTAGAAGGTGCTTTTGGAAACTCATGGTGAGTCCTTAGAAAATCCCCACAGAGCTGAACCCCTGTAGCATCCTCTGCGACTTCCTGCCCTCGGTCATCGTGGACGCACTGCTCCTCAGCTGGAAGCAGAGCTCACTTTCTCGAATCTCCCAGACCGCCTTGGATGGACGAGGATCAGGTGCCTTCCTGAGTCATGCTCACTCCTTCCAAACTCTTATTTCCTTTTGGTCCGTCAAAAGCCCGCGTTGCTTTGAGACTCCTGATCTTAGGAACCACATGCCCGCTCTTCTTCTTCTTCTTCTCTCTCCTATTTTGCTACTACCTCCCCTTCATTCACTAAAAATCTAAATTCCTACCTCATGATCTTCATTCTTGGCCCATTCTGGTCACTATTCATATTTCCTTTAAAATCCATCTGCCCAATTCCCAGTCTTCCTCTAGGACATGGATAGGTTTCTGGTCCCCTCACCTCATTCTCCCACCCCTGACCCTCATCATGAGTCTTCTCAAATTGCAAATTCAAAAAATCCTCTTTCTACTCTGTCCTTCCAGCTTGTTTTAGTTACTTTTACAGGACAAATGTTCAACTTCATCAAGACCCCTCATAGATTGTTCTTGCCAGAGTTTTCATTACCTGTCTCCCTCATCAATTTCTTCTTAACCAGCTGTGATTCCACGATCCAAAGGAAAATTCCTATTTTAAAAACACCCATTGATGGTTAATTTTATGTGTCAACTTGACTGGGCCATGAGGAGCCCAGATATCCTGTTAAACTTTATTTCTGGGCGTGTCTGTGAGGATGGTTCTAGATGAGATTAACAGCTGAATCCATAGACTAATAAAGCAGAAGGCCCTCTCCGGTGTGGACAGGCCTCATCCAGCCCACGGCAGACCCGAACAGAACAGAAGGCTGAGTAAGAGAACCCTCACTCCATCTGCCTGTCTCTGAGCTGGGACATTGGTCTCCTGCCTTAAGACTTGGACAGGAACTCACAGCATCGGCTCCCCCCTGCCATTCACCAACTTGCTGACTGCACATCTTGGGACTCAATTTCCACAATCAAGTCAGCAAGTGCTGTCCGTTTTTTTAAAATAAATCTTGTGCTCTCTCTCCGTTATACACACACACACACACACACACACACACACACACACTGGTTCAGTTTCTCAGGAGCATCCTAATACATACTCTAACTCCCTTTCTTCTTCCCCCTTTATTAAATGCTTTTGGAATATGATAGTAAAAACCATACTGTTTAAAATATTATAGTGGTTAAACCAATTGTGCACTCAATCTTCTATAATGGTTAAAACCAATTGTGCACTCAATCTTCCTTTGTACTAGTTCAGGTAAAATAAAATTGAGAGAAATGCATTCATCTTATTTCCTAGTTTCCCTTTAAGAACCCAAATCTGAAAGGGTCCCTTTATATTTTCTCATAGTCCTACCACTTTGTCCCAGCCTGAGAATTATATTTCACATCTGTTTTTTTTTTTTTTTCTCAAGCATCAAAGACTTCCCTCCTCTTCTGTCTTTGCTGACAGTCTTGCATTTTACCTCACTGACAGAGCAGAAGATAGGGGACTGACCTCCCCAGGTCCCAGCTGCTATCATGGATCACGTGTCTGAGTGCTGCCCACCCTCCACCAGCACCTGAGCCCCTCCCTCGGATCTCCCTGAAGAACACTTTACTGCTGAAACATTTTCCCTACCTTTTCTGAAAACAAAACTTAATGCCAGAGCGAAACCCTTTCCAGCATCCCACTTGCCTGCTTCACTTCACAACTTACGATCTACCCCGTGGTTTTTCCAGTCCTCGCCTCCACAGCCACATCTCCTAGTGTCTTCTAAGTCAGTTCAGCCCTTTACTTCCAACACTCAATCTCTCCTCTCCAACTCAGTGATGGGATGTCTCTGGCCTTAACTTCCCAGCAGCAGCAGACACGGTGGATGAATCCCACCCTCCAGAATTCTCCCCTCAGTGTTCCTGCTGCTTCTGAATCTTCTCCCACCTCAAGAGCTGTTCCTTCTCAGGCTTCTTATCCTCCCCTCTCCCTTCCTTCACCCTTTAAGCATCGACGCCCTGCGAGCTTCATCCTTAGCCCGCTTCTCCATATTTTCAGCATAGGTGATCTCATGCAGCCCTTGGCTTTAAGCACCATGTACATGGTATATGTGAACTTCTATGTTCATGACTTTTCTTTCTCTAGCTTCAAACTCTCCACTAAGTTCCAGGCTCATGTTTTCAAACTGCACAGGCAACACCCCCACTGGGATAACAAAGGTATGTATTTGAGGAAACACGACCAAAACAAACTCTTGATTTCTCCAAATATTTTCTCTATTGATGTCCCCATCCCAATACATGGCACTAGCATCCTGCAGTTTCTAAGCCAATAAACTAAGACCCTAGGAGTCTTCCACTGTTCTAATGCTGTCATCTGGTACACTAACAAGATACCCACTACTACCCATTACTTCCCTCTCAGACCCAAACATCCTCATCTCTTGCCTGAAGTATACAGCACTGAGCTCCTCTTGTTTCGGTTTTAATTGCTGCCTGTGGATAATCCCCTCCTCATTACAACAGACAGAAAGATTTGTCTGTTAATATAAAAATATTAGTCTTTCCTCTGCTTCAAACCTATGGGTCTTTAATAAAATCACACTTTTTACCTTCCCTCAATGCCTTACATTGCTTCATCAAAGTCTATGTCTGTAATCAAATATTATCTTTTCTCTCAGTACTCTAGCTACTGAACTTACATGTAGACCTCAGGTAAATAAAAATTGTTCCCAATTCTGAGTCTTTGCCTTTGCTCTTGCCAGTCTGGGGCACACTTTCCCTTTATTTTTACATGAAAATCTCTTTTTAAAGTGTTAATACTATTTTCAATAAATCAAATATTTAACTATACAAACCGGGCAAACAGGGGAGGTGGGGAAGAAGTATGCCTTCCTGAAAAGCAAAGAGAGGCAGGAAGGAGTGGGCAGGCAGGGGGAGGCAAGGGTTTTGATACCAACGACCTAAGTGTGGGCTCTGCAGAATAAGGACTGGGGTTCTGGGGGTTTGGCCGGTGTGGGGGCTGCAGCAATGTCAGAGTCCCATGCTGGGGTAGAACAAGGGTTCTGCAAGATGAGAACAGATATGTAGACTTGAGTCTCAGAAGGTGGATAGCAGGGTCCTGAATCTTAGGAGCCAAAGGGGCCAGCCGGCTACGCGTCCCTCGGGCTAAATTAGATGCTTTGGGTGTGTGTGCTCTCGTGCTCCTCTCGTGCTCTGGAGGACTGCCCGAGGCCCCGCGGGGGCTGCATCTTCTCACAGCAGTCCAGCTGAGCATCTGCACCCTGGGGTGATGCTGTCCCTGCGGCTGGGTGGGCGGCACACCCGCAAGGCTGGACCTACGGCCCAGGGACAGCCTCCTCCTTGCAGACATTGTAGCTGCAGGCGTGGAGCCTTCTGTCCAGAGGCCCCGGCCTGGGCACAAAGGAAGGGACTACTCCGTTTTTAGTCAGTGGCTTGAAGGCGGACGGCCTGGGTTCTGCGGTCTCAAACCAGAGCGGTTCATCAAACTTCCTTTCTCCTTTCTTGCAGCGGCTCAGGTCCTGCAGCACCGTCTCCTTGGCACAGGGATCTGGGCGCTCCTCGACGGGTGCGCGCCGACAGGATGCGCCAGGGCTCAGCCTGTGCTCAGGAGGAGCGATTTTGACCGTCACCGGGCTCCAGGTACCTGGGGGGTGCCGGGTGCTCGGGTGCGACCGCTTCATGTCACTCTCCCTGGGGCCGGAAACATTCGGCCCCATGACTGTCTCCAGGGGCGGCTGGGTGGGAAGGCGCCTCCACGCGTCCGCGACCACCCTCGGAGGTGAGGTCCCAGTCCCTCGGCGTCTGGGGAGGGGTCCGGGCGGGACGCACCCAGCGCCCTGGGACGGGCGGGCAGGGGCCTCGGGCTCTGGTGCGCTCCGGTACCTGCGCATGGGAGCCAGCGGTGGAGAGACGGCCCCGGGGAGGTATTTGGCTTCCAGAAGTTCCCCTGGTCGCCGGACTGGCCGCAAGCGAAGCGCCCAGGTCTCAGGTGACCGTTGGTATCTGGACGTAAGGAAAGCGCGCGGCCAAGGGCACGCGAATGCCCACATCCGGCGGCGCGTGCGAACAGCGGCCGGGGTGTGGGATGATGTCAGCCGGCGCAGCGTCAGCCTTGATGCGCCTGGTTGTCTGGAGGTCCTGGACTTCAGCCCCTGCTTTTCCCGCTGCTGTTAGCAGGACTTTGGCTCTGGACAGAGGGCCTTAGGATCTCTCTCTCTCCCTCTCTCTCTCTTTCTCTCTCTCACTGTCTCTCCATCTTTATTGCGGTATCATTCATCGCATCCCACAAAATTCACCCGTTTACAGTGCAGGGTTCCGTGGCTTTCAGTACATTCACAAATGTGAATGTGCACCCATCACTATAGTCAATCTGAAAGCATTTTCATTGCTTCAAAAAGAAATCCTGTCCCCTATAACTATCACCCTCCCATCTACCTCTCCCTCCCCTCAGCCCGAAACAAGCACACATATGCTTTCTCTCTATATATAGATTTCCCTATTGTGGATTGTCTTATGAATGGGATTATATAAAATGTGGTCTTTTGTGACTGGTTCCTTTCGCTTAGCTTATTGTTTTCAAGGTCCATCCATGTTGTAGCATGTGTCAGAACTTCATTCTTTTCTATGGTCCAA
The DNA here is from genome assembly GCF_005190385.1 of Monodon monoceros. NCBI lineage: Eukaryota > Metazoa > Chordata > Mammalia > Artiodactyla > Monodontidae > Monodon > Monodon monoceros. The sequence goes on along the minus strand of NW_021703776.1, from coordinate 4,274,763 downwards.
CATTATTCCATGGTGTTGATATATCACATTTTATTTATCCGTTGCCAGTTGGTGAATATTTGGGCTGTGTCCATCTTTATAAATAATGCTGCTATAAACATTTGTGTGTAAAATATTGTGTGGACCAATGTTTTCATTTCTCTTGGGTGTCTACCTAGGGTAGAACTGCTGGGTCATATGGTAACTCTGTTTAACTTTCTGAGGAAACACCAAACTGTTCTCCACAGTGTCTATACCATTTTACATCCCCACCAGCAGCCTTGACTCTATTTTTGTACTTGACATTTAGAGGGAAAAAGCATAATAACTTCCACAATTAAGAAAAATTGCAGATAGGGTATTGATGGAAGGCCACTCGCTTGCATTACTGTAAAAAGAAATGAACATAATTCATTTGAGTGCTCTTTTACGGAAAAAATTAAAAAACTAGTTTTTGTTTCAGTAAATAAGATGATATTTTATTCTTCTACAATTGTTGTTAATGTTACTTTCTGCAATTTGCCTCTAAAGGAAATGGTGAGAGTAGGCCATGATTTATATTTTAACCCTGACAACACTGATTTTATGAAGACTCTCCTATAATTTTAAGCTTTCATACATTCATATACAGATACTTTTTCCCCCCTTTGGACATTAATGCAATTTCTCTTTTTTCCATTTTTCGTGGTAATCCATGTGTCTACAGAAGAGTGACTCACAGTTTCAACTAACAATTAAAAAGCACCTGACAACAAAAACAATGTTTAAAGGCCACTGGATAATTGGTTACAGTGACTGAGTTTGGTGGTGTGAAAATGTTCTCCAGAAAAAAAAAAGCAGGTGCAGGAGGTACCTGCTGGGCTGGTCAGTAGAGGTGCAGAAAGTAGAGGCTGGCAAAGTAAGTAGCAAATCCAAGAGAAGCAATCGTTTCTGGATCTGAAAGGCAAACAGGTGAATGTTGAGGCTATTAAAAGAAGCTTAATGGGGCTTCCCTGGTGGCACGGTGGTTGAGAGTCCGCCTGCTGATGCAGGGGACACGGGTTCGTGCCCCGGACCGGGAAGATCCCACATGCCGCAGAGCGGCTGGGCCCGTGAGCCATGTCCGCTGAGCCTGCACGTCCGGAGCCTGTGCTCCGCAACGGGAGAGGCCACAACAGCGAGGCCCGCGTACCGCAAAAAAAAAAAAAAAAGTTTAATGAACACATGAAAGAATGCTCAGCATCACTAATAATTAGAGAAATGCAAATCAAAACCACAATGAGGTATCACCTCACACCTGTCAGAATTGCCATCATCAAAAAAATCTAGAAACAATAAATGCTGGAGAGGGTGTGGAGAAAAGAGAACTCTCTTGCACTGTTAGTGGGAATGTAAATTGTTACAGCCACTATGGAGAACAGTACGGAGGTTCCTTAAAAAACTAAAATTAGAACTACCATATGACCCAGCAATCCCACTACTGGGCATATACCCTGAGAAAACCATAATTCAAAATGAGTCATGTACCACAATGTTCATTGCAGCTCTATTTACAGTAGCCAGGACATGGAAGCAACCTAAGTGCCCACCAACAGATGAATGGATAAAGAAGATGTGGCACATATATACAATGGAATATTACTCAACCATAAAAGGAAACAAAATTGAGTTATTTGTAGTGAGGTGGATGGACCTAGAGTCTGTCATACAGAGTGAAGTATGAGAAAGAGAAAAACAAATACCACATGCTAACACATATACATGAAATCTAAAAAAAAAAAAAAAAAAAAAAAATGGTTCTGATGAACCTAGGGGCAGGACAGGAATAAAGACACAGATGTAGGGGAAGCTGGAACGAAGTGAGAGAGTGGCATGGAGTTATATATACTACCAAATGTAAAATATATAGCTAGAGGGAAGCAGCCGCATAGCACAGGGAGATCAGCTTGGTGCTTTGTGACCACCTAGAGGGGTGGGATGGGAAGGGGGGAGGGAGATGCAAGAGGGAGGAGATATGGGGATATATGTATACGTATGGCTGATTCACTTTGTTATAAAGCAGAAAGTAACACAGCATTGTAAAGCAATTATACTCCAATAAAGATGTTTTAAAAAAAAGCTAAAAATAAAAAAGAAAAGGAGCTTAATGAGAAAGATGAGAAAGCTTTCACAGGTCAGAGAGGGACCAGTTGTTGGGGAGGGAAGGTGCTATCAGCCACAGGGTGCTGGAGCGTGAGATCTATGACACTTTCCACTCACTGATCCATTTTCATTCCCTCCAGATTCCTTAGTTAAGTAATGCTTCCTTAGTATATAATTTTGAAAACAGAAGGTTCTGTGCTATCATTTTCTTCTTAATAAGACATTCCTTAATAATGATAGCAATGACTTTTATAGCTATGAGCCTCTTAAGATGGTACCATAATCATGAGAGTGGACATTATGTAACTGAGTATAGATTTCTTAAAATGCACTTTTTCTTCCCAGTATCTACTGAGCTTCCCACATCCTATTTGCAGTGCAGTCCAATGGGTGTCATTTTGGTTTGCAGTTAAACACCCTTGGAAAAACGAGTCTTTCTGCTGGGGAGCTTCAGGCACCCATGAGCTAATGGCCTCTAATTATATATACCTTCACTGGTAAATCAATATGTTGATTAATTAAAAGTGATTTTCATAAACATTAAATATGCTGTTTCTTCTCCTCATACTCCAAGAGATAATGGGTTTCATTTGGTTAGTTGACACTGGAGATTAATGTAGATCCGTGGTCCCCAACTTGAGGCAATTTTGCTGCTCCCAACCCCGCCCCCAGGGACATCACAGAAAGTCTCTAACTGGGTTGAGGGACTGAGCTGAGGATGTTACTTACATCTAATGGGTGGAAGCCAGGAATGCTGCAAAACACCCTACAGGCCCTTCCCTCGGCCTTTCCTAACATTATAAAGTTACCTAACTATGGTATGTTTCTCAAAACTGAGACACTGACATCGGTTCAGCGCTATTAAGCAAACCCCAGACTCTGCTTGGATTTCACCAGTTTTTCCATTTATACCCCTTTCTTTACCAGGAGTTCATCCTTTTTCATCCACTCTAATCAATGAAACTTTTGTCTTTTCTTATTTTGCATGACTTGGACACTTTTGAAGAATACTGGGCAGGTATTTTCTAGAACTCCTTAATTATTTTTTCTTGGAATTTTTTGGCATTGTTTTATGTTTACCTTTAAATCAAATTATACATGCAATTAGCTTGAAGTGCTAAATTGTTCTAGAATTCTTATTAAAAACATAGCACATATATACACACTGCATCCCATTTTTCCCCACAGAAATCTGGTCTCATAATTTTCCATTTCTTTTTCATTATTTTTCCTGATGTGTAAACAACTCCTGTTGCTCTGCCCTGTTAGCCTGAGTTCTGTGAGCTTTATATTTGTCTCATGTTTATAGAGCTCACTGCTTTGTTATGCTCCATATCTTGGTGCCAAATTTATATCACAGTTTTTATTCCTTTGGATGTGCTTTTTACTTCTGCATATTCCTAAGTAAACTTTTTAAAACAACTTTATTGAGATATAATTCAAATACCATATGATTCACCTCATGTACAATTCATTGGCTTTTTGCACATTCATAAATATGTAAATTTTAATATTTCATAGATGTGGGAATTTTTAAATATTTTATTTAAATACACATTTTAGTATTTTCATTATCGCAAAGAGAAACCCCTACGTTTTGGCTCTCACTCTTCTATATCTCCCCAACTCTCAGCCCTAAGCAACCACTAGTCTACTTTTTCGCTCTATCAATTTCCTTCTTGTGGGATTTCAGATAAATGGTATTGTATAATATACGGCCTTTTGTGACTGACTTCTTTGACTTAGCATGATGTTTCCAAGGTTATCCATGTTTAGCATGTGTCAGTCCTTCATTCTTTCTTATGGCCCAACATGATTTCATGGTATGGATAGACTACATTTGTTTATATTTTTTGTTAGTTGATGGACATTTAGGTACTTTCCACCTTTAGCCTATTATGAATAATGCTGCTCTAAACGTTCATGTATTACATTTTGAATGGACAAGTATTTTCATTTCTCTTGGATGTATATCTAGCAGTAGAATTCCTGGGTCATCTGACAATTCTATCTTTAATCATTTGAGAAACCACCACACACTTTACCAAAGTGGCTGCACCATCTTACACCCCCCAGCAGGGTGTGCAGGTTCCAGTGTGACCATGTCCTCCCTGACACCGATTACTACCTGATTTTGTTGTGCTACCCATTCTAGTCTGTGTGAGTGACATTACATTGTGCTTTCGATCTGCACTTCCCTACTGACAAATGGTGTGGAGCATTTTTCCCTGTGCTTATGGGCCTTTCGTATTTCTTTCTTGGAGAAATATCTATTGAAGTTCTTTGCCTATGTTTTTAGTTTATTATTATTATTATTATTATTATTGAGTTGTAAAAGTTCATTATCTATTCTGGATACAAGTTTATTATCAAATATATGATTTGCAAATATTTTCTCCCATTCTTTGAGTTGTCTGTTCACCTTCTTTGAAACACAAGTTTTTTTTTTCATTTTAATGAAATCCAGTTTGAAATCTTTGCCAAATCTAAAGTCATGAATGTAGATAGATAGGTAGATGGATAGATGGAGATATATAGATATACCAAGTCACTAACAAAACATAATGGTATTATGGTTTTATAGAGAAAGGGGCCCACAAGAGCCATGATCACATTGCACTCCTATTTCTTGGGTAGACTTGGTTACTTTGTTGTTGTTTTTCCTTTACTTTTTTGTTTTGTTTCATTTAGTTTAATTAATTAATTTATTTTTTGAGAGCTGTAGTGGATGATGAAGTTCAGAATTAACTCAATACCTGTTCTGCTTCTTATTTAGATCACTAACTTCCTAACCTTACCAACCTTCACCAGTAGGCCATTAGCCATTTAGATGGGAAACTTCAGAATTTTGTATCTATCCAAACTTCACTATTTTAAGGAGCATAGGAGGAATGTGTCCACTAGTTCTGCAGTTGGGAATAAATATCTTTAATTGTTCAAAATATTGCCATAGAAGTCCCTGCAACCCTTTTTATTGGTTCACTCTGGGATTTCTCTGGGTTTCATTTTGATCTCAACTCCATCGTGTGTGTGTGTGTGTGTGTGTGTGTGTGTGTGTGTGTGTGTGTTTTGTGATTCATTCCCATCCATTTCCTATTTTCTAGGAGTTCCTTAAAATATCTGGCCCACTGATGATGCCCCATTTCATTTTCCAATACTATGATCAATATACTACTTTTTCTTGAATTTCTTTGGTCTCATTTTAAGATAATTCAGGTCAATGTATGAGTTTATTTCTTGTGGCTTTTAAAAAATATTTTTAACTTCTACATTCCAATTTGTTACAGTATTACAATATTTTGATGGACTAATGGTTCTCAAACTTGAGTGTGCAGCATCAGAATCACCAGGAGAACATGCTAAACAAAGATTGCTGGGCCCAGCCCCTGCTAGGTCTGAGTAGGTCTCTACCATTTACATTTCTAACACCTTCCCTGGCGATGGAGTGGTGCCAGCCCTGGGACCACACTTTGAGAACTACTGCTGCCTACTTCATTATGATTGTATGTGATTTTAGGATCTAGAATTTGTTGGGGTTAAACAAATTTGAATTAGATATTGAAGGGAAAGGAAACTAGCAAGACAATCATCTGATCTAGGATATACAGAGTATCGATTTTCTCATTTGGGAAAAATGTATATTTTTTAGGGGTATTTCTCAATATTCAATGTTCATTTGAATTAACAAGAGATATTGCTAAAATTCTCAACCCCAACTGCACATTAGAATAACCTGCAAACCCCAAGTACTGCTGTTCAGTTTTAAATGCTCTGGAGAGGGCTCTGTGAGTGTTCAATGTGTATTTTTAAAGTCTTCCCAGTAGATCTGATTGTAGCTATGTTTGAAAATGACTGGGCCAGCTTGTCTCTGGCTTGTGAGCATGGTCTGCTACAGACCCTGTCATCCCGTTTCCCGGCCAGCACTGATTTATTTGATATGCCTGATGGTGCAACTGCTTCCTTCCGTCCTGCTCCATTTTCACCTGTCCAGGGTTTGCTTTGTTAGATAATTACAAGTCATTCATATAAAGGTCTAAACTTTGATGAAGAAAGTAACATTTGTGTGATCCTTTACTATCTGATGTGACTGAATATCAGATATATAAGATAATTTGTGCAATAAGTCTGTATCATCAGACTACAAAGCCGGCACTGAGCATAGTAGGTGGCATATGTATTGGTACTTAATAAATGCTTATTGAAAGAATACTTCCTGCGGTTTGGAAAGGTTCACCTTTTACCTTCATCCATGTACTGAACTTTTATAAGGAAATGTTCTTTTATACTTATGCTTCTGGAAAGTGTTCTAGAGTATAATTCCATGCCACTGTGTTCTTTTTTGATTGAGCTTCTATTATGTATCGGCTGGTTTGTTAAATACGTATGGGACAAAATGTCTGCTTGCTAATGTCCAGTGCAAATATAATTCTATAATCAAAACTTGCAGACCATAAAATGAAAACAGAGATGACATTTCATGCTGAGCTATTTCTTCCTAAAAATGAAGGTTTTAAGGGCAAAGAGTATGTCTCTTGGGTGCTGCTGTATACAATATCTTACCTGCCAGGGATGCTCAACACTTGTTAAATGAGAAATTTACCATAAGGTCCTGTAAGTTAGAATTTTGATCAACTGATTGAAAGTGAGTACAGATGACAGAGTGTGTATCGAGGACTGACATACACAGCCCAGTGTACTGCAGCCAGTTATGTTCCTGTAACTCTCCCAGATCCATAATTCAGAGTCTCACAGCTTGCATAAGATTCAGCAGACAGAAAACAGTAATTACAAAGACATAATGAAGGGATGATTTTCAGAGAAGGCTCTTTGGTGTAGTGGATGTCACAGTTGGAAACGTATTTTTGTACCTTTTAAGAAAGATGAGCACCACAGGTATTGGCATTGTAGTGCATGCTCTCCGGCAATCCGAACTTCTTTTATTAGTATCATTTCAGATAGCCTTGGTTTCAGCTGCTGGAAAGTCATACTAAAATATACTAAAAATAAGTCAAGAATTATTAATCATCATAAAACATGCATGTTTCCTGTTGACTTAGCTACTAATAGGCGTCCTCATGAATGACTCATTTGATATGAAATAAACAAAATAAAATGAAGAAATGGAACAGTCCCACTGGGGAGCCAGCAACGATTTGCCTGGATCACATTTAACTATTATATCAACAGAGTTATATCTGCTAAAAAGATGGTGAAATTTAATAGGTTAAATGATGTCAAAAATGTAAAGGCTCAGTAATCCGTGGCAGATGGTGTTTGGTCATCTTCAGGGTAATGATAGCAAAGACAAATAACAGAACTAATATATGCCAAGGTTCATCGGTTTATGGTTATAAACCATATACAACATATTAACTAAATACCTGATTAAATGTTCAGGCATGACTATATTGATTTACCTTACTACAAGTTATCCTGAATGCCAAAATACTGAATACTGTATTCTTTGCTGCAAATAATCATTCAGTAATCTAATGCAATGTCATTTGCTAGGAAGCCGATTGATCAAGGTTTGTTGACTAAGAAAATTCATTTGGAAAAGGAATTGCATTTCACATACAAATTCATGTTTTTAGTTTTTCTTTCAAACTCATTTTTGTACTCATTAATGTAGTTTCATCTGCAGACCAATTTTTTGAATCATCTTTGCAAGTTAACTTTTATTTTACTGTCTCAACAGAAAGAGCAATATGTTTATCTGGCATTCATTTTTAAAACACTGAGAAACACATTTTTATAAATTTTTGAAGATATGTAGTGAGGGTGTCTGATTCCTGATCCAAAATAAAAATAATGAAATTATAGATATAACTTAAAATTATAATTTTTGTAAAACCTATTTGTCTCTGAATTATTACTTGAAATTTCATGAGTTTTTTTTAAATTAAAATAATGAGTTTTAACCAAAGTCTTATAATATGTTTTGAATAAATTAAAATAAACCTTATTCACATTTTAAGAAAATCTACCAAGAAGTGTAAATTAATATATTCTAGCACCAGTACATTATTTATTACATTTTAAAGTCAAACTTTAAAAAAAATTATTTCTTTTCTCCTAAAAATATTTTTTCACAAATTAGATTGTTGAACACGTTGAATGAGATTTAAGGAATTCTGCAAAACTGTGGATGGATGATGTAATCTAAGAAAATATAGATTCAATTTTCAAGATGTCAAAAAGGTCAATGCTATAAAAGATAGACTGATCAATTTATTTTTGTTAATTGTATGAATGAAGAAATAAAAGAAAATATTATAAGAAAACAATTTCTGTCTGCTGAAAGAAAGCATGTCAATATAAATTCAACATGGGTAATAGTAGCTAAGAAAAATGTAGTAGACATATTCTACCTGGAAATCAGAGGGACATCTGACAAAATACTTCTGAGACAAGTTCGTCTTATTTCAAAGGCAAGGTAACTTTAAAAATACTGGTCTTTTAGTAAAATTTAATCTATACATTAGATACAAATCCAAATATTGAGAAAGCAAAGAAACACACAAACCCAAAACAAAACAAAACAACATAGGCTGTGCAATTACCAATTGTTCTCAAGTGGCTAAGGTGGTATAACCAGGAATCAGGAATCCTAGTATATGGCAGAAACTTTAAGATCCTTATTGATGCTGATAAGTCAGATTGCTTGTCATTAATGAGAACAAAAGGCAATAGTACAGGACAGTTGGAAACAGGAAGCCCTGACACAGAAGGTTTGCAGAAGACTAATGGAAATTTGCACCATTTGCATACACGACAAAAATCATCATAGATGAATGATGAGCTAAAGCCAGCTACATGGAGATAAGTTAGGCTGGTTGTTTAGAGATGGAGAATCAGATAGTCAGAAAAATATCTGCAGGATAAGTCATGGGTATTGGTTAAAATTATCTTGATAAATATCCATGTTTCATGCTTTTTTAAACCACCACACCTGTGCAGTCCAGTCTTCTTACTTTACCTCAAAAAAGCATTTCAGTTTTAGTAGATAGGATGCATGCACGTTACTGTCCTTAGTAGAATTTAAACATAGTGCTATAATAGGGTCCATAGTAGGCATTGTAGTTTGCAGTGCAGGGGACAGTACTCCAATGTCTACAAAGACCAGAAGGAGAAACTAAGAGTGAAAAGAGGTGTAAGAAAGTAAGCCACGTGTATGAAAATGTTTCACTTTATCCTTTACTATAGGAAACATGACAGTGCAACTGGGGAGGAAAATGACACCTGACACTTCTTCAGCATCATCAAGACAAAGGACACTGTGGATTTTAAACCCCACATAAAATGCCAGTTCTCATCTGTTCCCATCCGTCGTTGACATGTAAAATGGGGCCAAAGTGATACCTGGCATCTGAATTGTGAGGGAAGCTGAATATGAAGGGTTATATTAAATCTACCACTGTTTAAATGATGGCAGTATTTTATTGCAGGCCCTTCTTTTTTTATTTTATGGTGTTCCACATTTTAAATAGATGATCCTTCCCTGTAATGAAGTTGATCTACACTTCCTTTGTATGTTGTTCCTTTTCTGTCGTTTTCTACCCGAGTTAAAAAGATACTTTCCTACATTGTAGGGTTTTATCCACCTGAAATTTTGGTAAGAATAGGTTGTGTTACAGGACTCTAAATTCATACTCGTTTATCCATGTGAAAAGCCAATTTCAGCCTCATTTATTTGATAATCCATCTTTCTTTTCACTGTTTTTGTTTTCTTTTGTTTTGTTTTTTTGCGGTACGCGGGCCTCTCACCGCCGCGGCCCCTCCCGCTGCGGAGCACAGGCTCTGGACGCGCAGGCCCAGCGGCCACGGCTCACAGGCCCAGCCGCTCCGCGGCACGTGGGATCCTCCCGGAGGGGCATGAACCCACATCCCCTGCATCGGCAGGCGGACCCCCAACCACTGCGCCTCCAGGGAAGCCGTTCACTGGTTTTAATGCCACCATATTTTTAAATACGTTTGTCTCTGTGTGGGCTTCTAGGCAAGCTATTATAATTGGCTTATATTACTTGGCTCTGGGGGTCTCTTACTCTTTCAATTACCATCACTTTAGAGCTGTTTGCTCTTCTTTAATGGGAATTCACCATCATGATTCTTCCTCAACTTTGACTTGCGTATTCTTGACCATTTAGTCACCAGTAATTACTGTAACATCATTTTGTCAAAATAATGATAAAAGAGCTATTGAGATAATGGCTAAGATTGCAGTCAACTTGCAGATGAACTGAGGAAGTACAGCCCTTCCTTGTGATAGATCTTTTCTACATGTGCTGTCGTAGTCATCTATCTAATGTAATTCCTCTTCAAAGCCTTCTGACGTTTTATAACTCCTTTCTGAAGGTCTTTCATACCTTGTGCTAGGTTTCTTTTCATGCCTTGTAATTTGGTTCTATTGTGAATAGTATTATTTAAAAATATGTATATATTTTTATAGGTTTCCTTGTTTATAGGAATACTACTGATTTTAGTATTAGGGCTTTGTATTCAGGAACGTTGAAAACTACTGAGTTCTAAAAATTAGCCTGTAGAGTCTGTTGGATTTGCTGTGTATATCATCAAACCATCCCCAAATAATGAAAATTATTTTTTATTTCTACTCAATCTATCTGCCACATATTTCTATGTTCGTATAGTATTTTCTATCCAGTACTTCTAGCAAAATGTTTAGTTATTGCAGTGAAGGCAGACATCATTTTATTGTTTCAAACAAAAAGTAAATTTTCTTAAAGTTTTATCATTAAATAATATGTTTGTTATATCTTGGGAAACATATATCACATTAATGATGTCCTTAGTTTTCTAGGAGTTTTTGGTGAATGTGTGCTGAATTTTATAAATATTGTTTGTGTATCGATATATTTACATATATTTTCAGCATTAAGCAGTAATTATGTTGCTCTGCTAATATTAAATTATCTTTATATTCTTGTGATAACCACTATGTAATCACTGAATTTTTTATTTATTAATTCATTGTCATATCGCCATTTTATCTGAAATATTTGTAGTTTGTAAGTAAAAATTGACTTTTAGTTTTTCTTTCATTATCCTGGAAATTTTTGTGTCAAAGTTATAGTAGTATAATAAAATGATTCAGAGAGTTCTCATTCTTTTTCCATTGTCTGAAACACCTTATATTAAAAATTGAATATCTCAAAATTTGAATCAAATTAAAAAATAAACCTATTCATGCTTTCTATTTCTGCATATATATATATATATTAACATCTTTATTGGAGAATAATTGCTTTACAATGGTGTGCTAGTTTCTGCTGTATAACAAAGTGAATGAGCTATATGTATACATATATCCCCATATTGCCTCGCTCTTGTGTCTCCCCCCCACCCTCCTTATCCCACCCCTCTAGGTGGCCAAAAGCACCGAGCTGATCTCCCTGTGCTATGCAGTTGCTTCCCACTAGCTATCTATTTTACGTTTGGTAGTGTATATATGTCCATGCCCCTCTCTCACTTTGCAACAGCTTACCCTTCCCCCTCCCCATATCCTCAAGTCCATTCTCTAGTAGGTCTGTGTCTTTATTCCCATCTTGCCCCTAGGTTCTTCATGGGTTTTTTTCTTAGATTCCATATATATGTGTTAGCATACGGTATTTGTTTTTCTCTTTCTGACTTACTTCACTCTGTATGACAGACTCTAAGTCCATCCACCTCACTACAAATAACTCAATTTCGTTTCTTTTTATGGCTGAGTAATATTCCATTGTATATATGTGCCACATCTTCTTCATCCATTCATCTGTCGATGGACACTTAGGTTGCTTCCATGTCCTGGCTTTTGTAAATAGAGCTGCAATGAACATTGTGGTACATGACTCTTTTTGAATTATGGTTTTCTCAGGGTATATCCCCAGTAGTGGGATTGCTGGGTCGTATGGTAGTTCTATTTTTAGTTTTTTAAGGAACCTCCATACTGTTCTCCATAGTGGTTGTATCAGTTGATATTCCCACCAACAGTGCAAAAGGGTTCCCTTTTCTCCACACCCTCTCCAGCATTTGTTGTTTGTAGATTTTCTGATGTTGCCCATTCTGACCAGTGTGAGGTGATACCTCATTACAGTTTTCATTTGCATTTCTCTAATGATTAGTGGTGTTGAGCAGCCTTTCATGTGTTTGTTGGCAATCTGTATACCTTCTTTGGAGAAATGTCTATTTAGGTCTCCTACCCATTCTTGGATTGGGTTGTTTGTTTTTTTGCTATTGAGCTGCATGAGCTGCTTGTCAATTTTGGAGATTAATCTTTTGTCAGTTGCTTCATTTGCAAATCTTTTCTCCCATTCTGAGGATTGTCTTTTTGTCTTATTTATGGTTTCCTTTGCTGTGCAAAAGCTTCTAAGTTTCATTAGGTCCAATTTGTTTATTTTTGTTTTTATTTCCATTTCTCTAGGAGGTGGGTCAAAAAGAATCTTGCAGTGATTTATGTCATAGAGTGTTCTGCCTATGTTTTCCTTTAACAGTTTTATAGTGTCTGGCCTTACATTTGGGTCTTTAATCCATTTTGAGTTTATTTTTGTGTATGGTGTTAAGGAGTGTTCTAATTTCATTCTTTTACATCTAGCTGTCCAGTTTTCCCAGCACCACTTATTGAAGAGGCTGTCTTTTCTACAGTGTATACTCTTGCCTCCTTTATCAAAGATAAGGTAATTGTATGTGCATGGGTTTATCTCTGGGCTTTCTATCCTGTTCCATTGATCTATTTTTCTGTTTTTTTTGCCAGTACCATACTGTCTTGCTTACTGTAGCTTTGTAGTATAGTGTGAAGTCAGGGAGCCTGGTTCCTCCAGCTCCGTTTCTCTTTCTCAAGATTGCTTTGGGTGTTTGGGGTCTTTTGTGTTTCCATACAAATTGTGATATATTTTGTTCTAGTTCTGTGAAAAATGTCATTGGTAGTTTGATAGGGATTGCACTGAATCTGTAGATTGCTTTCGGTAGTATAGTCATTTTCACAATGTTGATTCTTCCAGTCCAAGAACTTGGTATAGCACTTCATCTGTCTGTATCAACTTTAATTTCTTTCATCAGTGTCTTATACTTTTCTGCATAGAGGTCTTTTGTCTCCTTAGGTAGGTTTATTCCTAGGTATATTATTCATTTTTTGCAATGGTAAATGGGAGTATTTACTTAATTTCTCTTTCAGATTTTTCATCATTAGTGTATAGGAATGCAAGAGATTTTTGTGCATTAATTTTGTATCCTGCTACTTTACCATATTCATTGATTAGCTCTAGTAGTTTTCTGGTAGCATCTTTAGGATTCTTTATGTATAGTATCATGTCATCTGCAAATAGTGACAATTTTACTTCTTTTTGAATTGGGTTCCTTTTATTTCTTTTTCTTCTCTGATTGCTGTGGCTAAAACTTCCAAAACTATGTTGAATAAAAGTGGTGAGAGTGGGCAACTTTGTCTTGTTCCTGATTTTAGTGGAAATGGTTTCAGTTTTTCACCATTGAGAACGATGTTGGCTGTGGGTTTGTCATACATGGCCTTTTATATGTTGAGGTAAGTTCCCTCTATGCCTACTTTCTGGAGGTTTTTAATCATCAATGGGTATTCAATTTTGTCAAAAACTTTGTCTGCATCTATTGAGATGGTCATATGGGTTTTAACCTTCAATTTGTTAATATGGTGTATCACATTGTTTGATTTTCATATATTGAAGAATCCTTGCATTCCTGGGATAAACCCCACTTGATCATGGTGTATGATCACGTTACCTTAAAAGCAACATGCTGTTGGATTCTGTTTGTTACTATTTTGTCGAGGATTTTTGCATCTATGTTCATCAGTGATATTGGCCTATAGTTTTCTTTTTTTGTGACATCTTTGTCTGGTTTTGGTATCAGGGTGATGGTGGTCTCGTAGAATGAGTTTGGGAGTGTTCCTCCCTCTGTGCATAAATACATTTTAGTTATTTATACCTTTATAGAAAGCTGTCTATAATTTCTAATTTAATGGTATTATGTGGTTTATAGTATTTTAGTGTGACCTTAAACATTTTATTTATAATTATAAGAAGTTTTTCATTCTCTATATTTATCTCTATGGTTTGTTTTGTTTTCTTCTAACAGTTCTGACCAAGATTAAATTATTTTTTTAAAGTTTTTAATTGAAATATAGTTGATTTACAGTATTGAGTTAGTTTCAGTTGTATAGCAAAGTGACTCAGTTATATATATATATTTTTTTTTCAGATTATTTTCCATTGTAAATTATTACAAGGTATTGAATATAATTCCCTGTGCTATACAGTAAATCCTTGTTGCTTATCCATTTTATGTATAGTAATTTGTACAATTAAATTATTATTTTTTATTTATTTATTTATTTATTTTGTGGTATGCGGGCCTCTCACTGTTGTAGCCTCTCCCGTTGCGGAGCACAGGCTCCGGATGCACAGGCTCAGCAGCCATGGCTCACGGGCCCAGCCGCTCTGCAGCACATGGGATCCTCCCGTACCAGGGCATGAACCCGTGTCCTCTGCATTGGCAGGCAGACTCCCAACCACTGCGCCAACAGGGAAGCCCCACAATTAAATTATTTTTAAAGTGCTATCAAAGCTTATGTTCAACTTTATGTATGCTTAGTTACTTTCCTAACTGTTTTGGTTGAACTGTTAACCAATTTACTTTTGCTTTTTTAAAATATGCATTTTAATCTATTAATATATATTCTTTATACACAGTTTTATCTAAAAATCAACACTATAATATATACTTTGTCAGGGTCACTCAAATTTTTTTTGTTTTCTTAAGAGTGATTGGGTTAAGCTTTCAACATTTTTTATTTTTTAAGTGTGTTCCATGTTTATTAAGTTTCAATTTTATTTCATTGTTGGCAAAACATGTTCTGTAATTTTATTTTGTTTTGTATTTGGGGAACTTAATCTGTAGCTTTTCATATGGTGATATTTTTGGGTAAGCATTATTTATGCATATGAATACCCATCATACTCAAATTGCTAATAGTGTCATCAAAACCCCCTCTAATCTATTTTTACTGTTTTTCATGCTTCCATTTAGAAATGTATCTATTTTAAAAATCTCTCACAATGATGGGCCACTTGTCAGTTTCTCCTTGTAATTCTGTTGATGTTTATGTATTAATTTTAATTAAATAGTTCAAATGATTTTATATGCTTCTGATACATTGCCTTTTTATCATTGTTTATTAACCTTTATTTCAAATAATTTTCTTAACTTTACATATACTGTGTCAGATAATGTTCTTCTGGTCAATAGATGCCTAATGTTATTTATTTCTCTCTCCCTTTACACTTAATCTCCATTTGTTTTTTCTATGTCTTATATAAAGAGTTGTATGGTCAGGCCACTCAAGATGTCTGTTCCCTTGCTCTCTGTCCGTCCCCTGCCCCAGCAGCACCTGCTTCACCTACACCCTACTCACAGGACTGACCTTCCTGCGAATATGTCCCAGGCCCCAGCTGGTGATTTTTCTTATCAAAGGGCTGGTGAAGCATGTGACCCTCTGCTGGTTTCTCTGGTAACTAAGGAGCCCACCTTTCAATTCCCCTATAGCTGGTAATCTCCACCCCCCTTAAAGACTGCCACCATGTCCTTCCCTGCTATCCTCCGCACATGGTGGGGTGTTGTTCCAGGACCTTGTCTCAGCCATGTAAGATCCCCCATCCGTTAAGCCATTGACGTCTGTTGCTGACATTGGGCTCTTTCTTCGGTCTTGAAGCTGGGCAAGCACAGGCCTTGTAGGCCTGTGGGGTGCAGCCAAACAAGAGTACAGCTAGATTTTCTCCCTTCAACTGAGATTTTCTTTCAAAGGCTGGATTTAATGAATCTCTTTACATTTATTTATTTATTTAGATTAACAGATTTTATTTTAGTTCAATTTTAGGTTTATAGAAATTTTCAGCAGAAAGTACAAAAGACTTTCATATGCCCCCTCTCCACTTGCACAGTTTCTCTTATTATTAACATCTTGCCTTAATGTGGTATATTTGTAACAGTTTATGAACTGGTATTGGCACATCATGATTAACTAAAGCCCATAATGTACCATTAGGATTCATAGTGTCTGTTGTACAATTTTTTTTTTTCAAATGTCATAGCTCTGTTGCTAGAGCTGCTCCAGTCTTTGCTCACAACCCTCTAACCTAGCCCCATCCCCCACCCATTTAGCAGGAGTTAACTGAAATCTTTAAGTTAAAGGGTCTAGAGATAAGAAAGGAAACTACAAACAAACAAAAAACAGATAGACCCAGCTGGGACCAAGATGGTGAAGTCTGACCTCCAACAGACCCTGAGTCTCATTATACTTTGATTTTCCTACATTAGCATATTAAACAGCACTCCTGCCCATGGCCAGGACTGGACATTAATGACCTAAAAAGGATAAAAAGGTGGTAGCACCCCATTCCCTCAAAAAAGGCCTGTCCCTTCCCTGGTAGACTAATTCATGTGCTTCCACATCATCAACCTCACTTCTCCTTCCTTTTTCTTTACTCTTTAAAAGTAAATCCCTCTTCCCACATGGGAGTGAAGTTGATCTGTGAACTTCGTTCCCATTTCTCCATTCTTTGGCCGCTGAATAAAGCTTGTGCTGTGTGGATCTCAGCTTCGAGCCTGAGAGGAAAGGAACCCTCCCCCACCGAGGCAGAGAGCCTCAGCCAGGCTAGGGTCTGAGCAGAGTCCATAGGACTTAATTTGGTAACATATCTACAATTTCAATACCATACAGAATAGTTTCACTGCCCTAAAATCCCCTTGAGCTCCACTTTTTCATCTCTCTCTTCTCCCCAAATTCCTGGCAACCTTTCATCTTTTTGCTGTCTTTACATTCTTTTCTTCAGCATGATATATAGTTGGAATCAAGCAACATGGAGCCTTTTCAGACTGGCTTCTTTCATTTAGCAAATACGTATTCAAGGTGGCTTCATGTCTTTTCACAGCTTAATAGTTCATTTCTTTTTAATATCAAATATATTCTTTTGTTCAGATATACCATAGTTTGTTTATTCACTTACCTATTAAAGACTATCTTGCCTCCCATTTTAGGCATTTATGGATAAAGCTACTATAAAAGTTCACGTGCAAATTTTTGTAAGGACATAAATTTCAAGCCATTTGGGTACATGCCTAGGAATATAACCGCTGGATGATAAGACAACGTTATTGTGTAAGAAACTGCCAAACTGTCTTTCATAGTGGCTGCACCTTTGTGCATTTCTACCAAGAATGAATGAGAGTTTCTGTTGCTCCACACGCTCGCCAGTATTTGGCATTGTCAGTGTTTTGGATTTTGTCCATTCTATTAGGCATGCAGTGATAGTTCACTGTTTTAATTTGCAATTTCCTAATGAGATACCGTGCTGAGCATCTTTCTGTATGTCATCTGTATATCTTCTTTGGTGAGGTATGTGTTCAGATATTTTGCCCATTTTCAAATTGGATTCTCTGAGTTTTAGGTGTCCTTTTTGTTTTTTGGATTCAAGTCCTTTATCAGATATGCATTTTGCTCATTTCTCTGAGTCTGTGACTTAGATTTTTATTCTCTTAACAGTGTCTATCACAGAGCAGAAGTTTTTAACTTTAGTGAAATCCAACATAACATTTTTTTCTTTCATAGATTATAGGTTTTATACCTAAAAGTCATCCCTGTATCCAAAGTCACCTAGATTTTCTCCTATGTTGTCTACTAAGAGTTTAGGGGGTTGTGTTTTAAATTTGTACCTATAAGCCAATTTCAGTTAATTGTTGTGAGAGGAATAAAGTCTGTGTCTAGACTCACTTTTCTACATGCAAATGTCTAGTAGTTCCAGAATCGTTTATTGAGAAGAGTATCTTTTCTCTAGAGTTGCCTTTGCCCTTTTGTCAAAGATTAGTTGATTCCGTTTATGTGGTTCTTTAACTGGCTCTATTCTGTTCTATTGATCTGTTTGTACATTTTTATTGCTAATATATTTGTATTTATTTATAATATTTTGTTTATACTATTTTATGTCTTAGTTTTATTCTGTTGAACTATATCTGTCCCCATCTTATTTTGAAGTATTATATAAATTTTCTTCTTTTAGGATGAACTTTAAATTCTAACATTATTTGACCAAACAATGTGTAGGGCTAATCTGAATATCTATTTCCAGAATAAAATAACAATCTATCTTATATGCTATTTTTGCCAACTATTTTCTTTTGTAATATATTTGAAAACTCAAAATCAGTCATCATTACTGTTTATTATGTAGTCAATTCTTAGTTAATTTTCCCATACGTTTTACAGTTTACTAGTTCATTACTTATTGCATCTCACTCCTACAATCTGGGTTTATTCTCCTTTTTCCCTAGGTATATCCTTTCCTTGTTATTAGCAAGCATATATCAGTGTTAAATTCTCTGTGCTTCTTTTCTAAAAAGTGTTTTTATTTAATTTATACTCTTGAATGATAATTTACAAGGACATAAAGCTCTAGAATGTCATTATTTTCCTTGAGAACTTACAATTTTTTTTTCCATTCCTCTGAACTCTTGAAACATTCTATCAATGGAATTCATGTGTCAGCAAACTTTCTTTAAAGGGACAAACAGTAAATATTTTAGGTTTTGCAGGCAGTATGGTTTCTGTCACAACTACTCAATTCTGCCTTCATTGCACAAAAGCAACCATCCAAAAAATGTTTATTCACAAAAACAGGCTATAGGTTTGCTGACCCCTAATTGATGGTTATTATTTTTTTGTGTGTTCTATTTATCTTTTGTCACTAATTATTAAGATTTTCACTTTGTACATAGAGTTATAAATATTAGGTAGTTGAGAATGGTCCAGTGGACAAATGAGAACCAGTCTGGGCAAGAAAAATGCAGGGAACATAAGTGAATCATGATCCAAATATCATACTGGCTCTGATAATGATGAGATAGCTGTGTACTAACTTGTTGGGCATCCTTGTTGATGACCAAATGTCAGTTGGAATGACTTGAATCTCACTGGGGGACAGAGTTGACAATTACCTACAATTAGATACTTGATTTCTCTCCCAAAATCCAGTATATAGATAGTGACTTGGGTGGGGGGGGGCATGGTGGGCAAAATAAAAGTTGCCTAAATTTAAATCTAAAATGACTTGAAAAAAAAAAGTTAGATTTGGCTAAGATTATATTCTGGCATGACACAGATTAGGAACTTAAAGGTAGTATCAGACAACTAATAGAAAAATAAATTACTTAAAATTTCTACACCAATGTTCATAGCTGAAAAATGTAAGTTATTTCTGATGAGAGTTTTGTTTCACACAGGCATGTGTGTTTGAATACAAAGCTTATTTCATATAATATATCTTCTTTTCAAACTGTAGTATACCTCTGTTCTGTTTTCTTTTTTCTTTATATATAATAGAGACAATATGGCATATTTTAAACATTATTAATTTTAGAATCAAAAGTGTTATATCTGAACCCTAATTCTACCAGGGTGTCATCCATACATCATACATTCATTAAAAGCTCATTTCCATCGAGTCCCCGACAGACTTGGGCCTCCTGAGGGCAGGGGAGGCTCAGGGGTAGCCTGAGCTCCCTTCTGGCCCCTCACCTCCATCCCTTCATCTACAGCCCAGCCTTTCAGAGCAGGGTGGGGAAGAGGCTTTGGAACACTTGCATCCCAAGGTGATCATAGATTCCCATACACTTGTAAGAAATCAGACCAATACAGAGAGGTCCTGGCTACCCTATACCCAGCTTACCACAGTGGTAACATCTTGGAAAACTCTAGTACATCATTACACCAGGCTACTGACATGAAAAAAAAATCTATGAACTAGTGCAAATTGTAGCCCTATCTCAGGTGTAAGCAATGGCTGCAACAGTACAGTAGGAAACAAAGTCTTTTCCTGAAACTTGACAACTACAGGGTAGAGAAAAGGACTTTAAAATTACACAGAAAATTGGTTGATAGCTTTAAATCAAGTTGCTATGGAAATACTTGGGACAAAACCTCCCTTAAGTGGTTTAGAGATTTCCTCAAGTATGTGGCATCTAAGCTGGTTTTGAAGTATCATTAACATTTATTCATATAAAGATGGGGAATGAATACTCAAAATAGAGTGAGCTGGATATACCAAGAACCAAAGATGAAAGAAATCATTACACAGCACACACTGAATAGCTGTAATTAAATCTTGAAATTCTGATTTCTCCTTGACTTTTTTCAATAAGAGATTACCTGACTGAATGCACATTTCTGAATGGACATTGTGGTATATAACTGTGTTATATAACCGTTGTGTTATATAACCCCATTGTGTTAATAACCAACTGCAGAGGGCACAAGCAGAGGTGAGAAAACTACAAGAAGGTTTTGACAGTTTCGGTGAGAGAGAACATGCCTGATGTGATGGTTACTTTTATGTGTCACCTTGGCTGGGTCATGGTACCCAGCTATGAGTCAGAAATAATTCTGGATGTTTCTGTGTGGGCATTTTTGGATGAGATTAACATTTAAATCAGTGAACTTTGAGTCAAGTAAGTTTCCTTCCATAACATGGATGAGCCTCATCCAATCAGTTGATGTCCTGAATAGATCTACAGACTGACATCCCTCAAGCAAGAGAGAATTCCGTTAGCAGAACAGTTTTGGACTTGTCAGCCTCTATAATCATGTGAGCCAATTCCTTAAAATAAGTCTATTCATATATATATAAATATATATTTCATACATTTCATATACATCACATATGTATAATACATATAATGCATATATATTATGTTTTTTATACATACATATATATTACATTACACTGGTTTGTTTTCTCTGGAAAACCCTGACTAATGCTGCAACTTAATAAACTGCACTGCTAATAGCGTGGCTGATGATATGTGAACGGACTTAAAAGATAAGCTTAGGGACTTCCCTGGCGGTCCAGTGGTTAAGGCTTTGCCTTCCAATGCAGGGAGTGTGGGTTTGATCCCTGGTCAGGGAGCTAAGATCCCACATGCCTCAGGGCCAAAAAACCAAAACATAAAACAGAAGCAATATTGTAACAAATTCAATAAAGACTTTAAAAAAAAGATAAGCTTAACTTTATAGTAACTGTACATTGCACAGGACAGAGGAAGAGACAGGCAAACAGTCAGAGAGGGAGGACGCTTATGGATAAATTATAATGCCTTTCACTGAAATAGGAAACATAGAAGGAAATTAACGCTCCAAGTGTCAAGGAAGGGCTAAGTTTTCCTCCAGATATATGTTGAAGGCAGCCAAGAGACCAAGGTATTTAATAGGCAGTTGGATTCAATGCCCTGAAAAAGAGAGATTTTAGTCAGTTACACATAGATCATAACTGAAGCCACAAACATTATTTCATGTTGTAAGAGCCATATTTTCAGCTTTAGATTTTAAAAAAGTGGAAATAACAGGAAACTTCCATGAAATAATCATGGAATATTGTCATTTTTAGTTCCATCAGCAAGTAGCATATCATTTTGGTGCTCATCATATGTGCAAACATCTCTGGTGATGGGGAATTCACCATCTCCTGTGACAGCTTTCTGCATACCTAGATCCATCAAGGCATGGTGGATGGGCCAAAGGTGGAAATTCAAAGGAAAATACTTGTTCAATTGCAAACGCCATGTAGCTACTAGTTTTACCTTATTAAAATGAAGTTTTAAGCTTTAAATGTCATTATGATTCCTAAAAGAAAAAAAAATCAGTGAGACACTAAGCAGAGATTTCAGTCTTTTTTAAAATTAATTAATTAATTTATGACTGTGTTGGGTCTTGCTGTGTGTGGGCTTTGCTAGTTACTGCGAGCAGAGGCTGCTCTTTGTTGTGGTACACGGGCTTCTCATTACAGCGGCTTCCCTTGTGGAGCATGGGCTCTAGGCTCCCGGGCTTCAGTAGTCGTGATGCATGGACTTAGTTGCTCCGCAGCATATGGAATCTTCCTGGACCAGGGCTTGAACCTGTGTCTCTTGCACTGGCAGGCAGATTCTTAACCACTGCACCACCAGGGAAGTCGCTGATTTCAGTCTTTTTAAGAGGAATTTTGACCTTGTTATATGGGACAAGAAGAAAGCCATTAATAGTAAAATCCAAGTCAAGCACTAAGCCCCTTCCTTACTGTAATGAAGAGCTAAGAGTTCATGTAAAGGAATTGGATTTAGAGATTTGTTTGGCGGACCTTCAGTGAAACCCATCTATAGGCTGGAATGCCTGGAATTCACATCATATTCCAAACCAGTAAGATCAAAGAGGTAGTAGGAACTTGTGCATGATGTTAATTACACATTCTTAAGAAATTACTGTGCATTGGCAGGTGATATTTGAAAGTGGGATTACCCAAATTAATGCATGATTCAACAGCAGAGCAGATGTGCTATTTAGGCATCTGAGTACATAGTTTAATACATTATTTCATGAAATATTAATATTATGACATTAATTTAAATTGATTTAGATGTACACACTCTAATAGGAGCACAAAAATTTAAATGTTGGTACCAAATCATCATGTCTTGCTCTGCGCAGAGCTGTTGACAGGAGTGGTGTTCAATTGGATCTTATTTAACACCTTCATTAATGGACTGGAGCAGGGAGTCAACAATAGATAATGAAATCCTGAGAAAATCATGAATCAGTACATAAATTCAGTGATCAGAGATGCACAGTACTGAAAGTCTTTGATGATTAAAATACAAAACGAGTCAACCTGTAAATGTGTACAGAGTACATTAAGTCAGAAAAGATACCAAAAGAAGAATGAAAGAAAACAAAAAGCTGCTGCTGCCCCAAACCTTTTTACCTACTATCATGTAAAAGTGTAGACTAGATGATACCAAGTTCTTGCACTATTTCTAAACAACAACAACACAAATGCAGTGAAAACACATGGCCTCCACATGGTGTGATCTTGGAACACATATTTGCTTTTCTCAAGCCCTGACTCACATTATCCTTACATAGTCCATTTTCTCTGGGCAGGAATAGAGTTCCTAATCCCCAGACACTTAGCAGAGTCTGTCACAACAGAAGAGAACAGACAAAAAGCTGGCTCTGCTTCCTACATGGCTTTGCTGTGGCTACTTGCTTTACCTGGTGATATTTCTGCTTACAAGTCAGAGGTTCCTTCAATTCAACAGTGACCCTGTTGAAACTAGACTGTACCTGGTTAGTATCTGTCAAGGGGAAACGTTCAGATTTTCATTGTGCTACACACACATACACACACACACACACACAAACATTCACACTCACACACCCTCACACATATATCCAGGAGTAGCGTACCATTAACTGATCAGTTTCAAGAAAACCAAGTATTAAAATTTATATAAAGAGATTTTGAAAGAAAAAGTTATAAGTGAATTTTGGAGCAATTATTATATGTCTCCTTTTGGAATTTTGTTTTCTCTATCCCTCAGCTGACCAGGCTGCTCTGGAGGTTTGCTCTTACAGTCCTGCTTGCAGAAGCAAAGGATTGTTCCTGGAGATACTGGGACATTCCTTCTCCTGCTGGGTCTTGTGCTATTGTCCTTGTCCTTCTCATTGCCTGGAATGTTCAGGGCCCATTTTTTTTTCTTTTTTTCCATTACTGTAGCAATGTTACAAGTTCAGGTGTGAGGAAGGAAAACAGATACTTTGACCTATCTTTGGATTGAGATTCTAGGGCCTTTTTTTTTGCTTTAGGCAATAGAAAATCTCCATATGGTCCAGCCTAACTCTATAGAATTTGAGATAGGAATTTGGAGACAAAGTCTATGTCTTATTGGTCGTACCCCGTGCATATATTCCTTTAGAGAACTCTGCAAAAACAGGCTTTTTGAGGAAATAATTAAGGCGTCTCAAGGCCTTTAGATCAAATATCATCTAAACCCCATTTCATTATTCTGGCGCCAAATTCCTCTCGCTTTCAGTTGAAGCTCTCAGATATTCAATAATCAAAATATTTACACTTTGTTAGAAATATAATATATGCCCTTTTTATAATTTAAGTAATCAGAACACACGTATAAGCAGTTTTTATCACTATGTGATTGTGATAAACATTCACTACTCAGTAAAGCCAATGCATTTGCTGGGTGTATATAGATAAGCTCTCTGTCATTAATATATACTATGAAATTTCAGGCCATATCAAAGATTTTTATAATAAATCCTCATTGTTCAATAAGGCATGCATACAGGAAAATGCACATATTGAACATGGACAAATCATGACAAGCTGAACACACCGTGTAATTATCACTTTAGCCAAGAATAAAACATACCAGCCCCTCTGAAGATTCCTCTTGTGACTGTCACCTCCCAGTCCGCTCCCCAAAGTGAGCAATACTCTGAGTTCTAACACACTTAACTTTTGCTACTTTTGATCTTTATGTAAATTAAATCATACATCATTTACTCATTTTTGTCTAGTTGCTTTTGCTATCATGTTTATAACTTTCACGTATACCGTTTCATGGAGCGGCAATCTGTTCATTTTTATTATTGTATACTATTTCCTGTATGGAGATGCCACAATTTATTGATACATTTTATTGCTGAATGCTTTTAGAATGATGACTGTTTTGGATGATTATGACTAAAGCAGCTATGAACATTTCTGTAACATTTGAAATATACAGATACACTTTTATAAAAGTGGAAAAGATTCCACTTTCCACTTTTATAAAAGTGGAAAAGATTCCACTTTTATACCAATAAGTGGAATTTCTGGGTCATATTCAACTTGAGTAGATAATGCCAAATAGTTTATCAAAGTGGTTTTATCCATTTATGCAGTCATCAGCAGTATGTGGGATTCTAGTTGCTTTCCATTCTTGGCACATTTGGTACTGTTAATCCTTTTAACTTTTCCCATTCTGGTGCAAGTGAAGTGGTATTAAATTTGGTTTTAATTAGTATTTTTATGATTTTTAGTAAGCACAAGGAAACTGGCCATGGGCCATGTGTATGTTCTTTTGGTGAAGTGCCTCTTCATGTCTCTTGCTTATTTCTAACTTCTGGATTAACTTCATGTGCAATATATATTTTTTCAGTCTACAGTTTTCCTTTTCACTCTCTAAAAGGCACAGTTTGATGAACAGAAGTTCCTCACTTTAATGTAGTTCTATTTATCATTCCTTTTCCTTATAGTTTTTGTTCTAAGTAGCCATGTTTGAGAACAATTTACCTAATATAATGCATGACGAGTCTCTCCTACATTATCGTCCTTATTGTTTTACCTTTCGTAGTTTTGTCTTTAATTTAGCTGTAATATATATACATATTTGATAGGAGATGGAAGTTAATTTTAAACTTGTTCCGCACTAGTATCTGATAACCCAGCATAATTTATTGAAAAGAATGCTGCTTACTACTGGTCCACACTGTCACTTTTATCCTAAATGGAGACCTTATGTGGACGTGTTTACTTCTGGACTCCTCTTAATTTCTTTGGTTTATATTTCATCCTTGGATCAATAGGGTACTGAATTATTATAGTCTTAGAAGAAGTCTTATAATCTAGTGAATAAGTCCTCTTTCTCTGTTCTTCATGTGAGTTTTAACTATTCTTTTTTTATTTTTTATTTTATTTTTTTTTTTGCGGTACGCGGGTCTCTCACTGTTGTGGCCTCTCCCGTTGTGGAGCACAGGCTGTGGACGCGCAGGCTCAGCGGCCATGGCTCACGGGCCCAAACGCTCCATGGCATGTGGGATCTTCCCGGACCGGGGCACGAACCCGTGTCCCCTGCATTGGCAGGCAGACTCTCAACCACTGCGCCACCAGGGAAGCCCTTAACTATTCTTAGTCCTTTAGGTTTCCAGAAATTTTAGAATAAGTTCACAACATCCATCCATACAAAGAAAATTGCTGGCATTTTGATTAGGGTAACATCATATGCACAAATCAATTTTGAGAGAACATATTTACAATGTTGAATCTTTCAATCAATGAAACGTGATATCTACTTTAGATCTTATTTAATTTCTGTCAATATAATTGTAATATTTTTTAGGATGGAACCTTGTTCATTTTTCATATATTTCTTCATTAACAGTAGAAGTTTTTGAAGCTATTTTAAATAGTATCATTTAAAAATGTTGTTTTTCGGGCTTCCCTGGTGGCGCAGTGGTTGGGGGTCCGCCTGCCGATGCGGGGGACGCAGGTTCGTGCCCCGGTCCGGGAGGATCCCACATGCTGTGGAGCAGCTGGGCCCGTGGGCCATGGCTGCTGAGCCTGTGCTCCACAACGGGAGAGGCCACAGCAGTGAGAGGCCCGCATATGGCAAAAAAAGAAAAAAAAAATTTGTTTTTCATTATTCCAGTATCCAGGTAAAAATTTTATTTTTGAATATAAACTTTATATATAATGTCCTGCTAAATCCATACATATCTTTGAGAGGGGTAGGTCTAATATTTCAAATCTCTTGAGTTAAACTAAATGAAGCAGAAATATTTTATGCATTTTTTTGCAAATTCACTAATATATTATTTCTATCAATAGGGAACATAGAAAAAAAAAAAAAAGAAGCTCCTTCAAATATAATTGATAGAAGTATGGAATAATTCCCCTGTTGGTATATTGAGAATTTTTAAATATCAGATAATAGTTTTCAGCATTTTAAAAGTTTTTTTCCAGAAAAGTTGAAAGAAAACACACTTTTCCTAAATTTACCAATAATTAACCTTTAGCCATATTTGTTTTCTGATGTGAGAGAAGGAGAGGGAGAGAGAGAGAATGAATTATTTTGACAGAGTTGTTGAGAAATAGTTTTCCTGAAACTGCTAAGATCAAATAACTCCACCTACATAGCATGTTATAGTTTCATACCTAAGAAAACTACTATTAATTAAATAACATCATTGAAGATAGTTGCATGTGTTCCTAAAATGTTTTATAGCTGTTTTTTTACCCAACACCCAATCACAGTTCATTCATTTCATTTGGTTTATCTGTGTATTTTTTACCCTTTACTTTTTGATCTGAAAGAGTACCTGGATATTTCTGTGTTTTGTTTTTGTTTTGCTTTGTTTCCCATGGATTTTAAAAGAGTGCAGACATGTTTTTCTGTAGAATATTCTATATTTTAGGTTTTCATATGATTAGATGCAAGCTACAGATATTTAGAAATAAAAAAATAAAAGTGATATTGTGTGTTTCTTATCCAATCACACCAGGAAATACATTGTATTAGGTCACTTGTTTAAAATGTATGTGTGGATTCTTTTGGTTATCTATAAAGGTATCCTCTGCAAAACAGGACAATATTGTTTCATTCCCAACCCTGTTGTGCTTATTCCATTTTCTTGTCTTAGTTTATCTGTTAAGACCTCCCATACAGAGTTGAAAACAAATGAGGAATGGGAGCATTTTTGTGTTCTCAACAGAGATGTGTTTCAACATTAGTAGTGCTTACTGTTCTTTTTGTTTGTTTTTGTTTTTTGCTTTAGTTTTTCAGATTAAGGATTCCTTTCCACAGTTCTTGTTTGGTAAGGGGTTAACATCTATTGAGATAATGTATCATTCATTTTCTTTCTTTTATTATACTGATATCTTAATGTTAAACTAACCTTAAGTTCCTAAAATAAAATGAGCTTAAGTTGCAGTATTCTTTGTATATATTGCTATAAAATATATATCTATTATTAGTAGTATTAGTATTATTTTTTTTTAACATTCTCATCCAGGTCCATTGAAGAGTTGGAAGTGGACATGCCCTTTCTTGTTGGATTCTTGTCTGGTTTTGGTGTCAAGTTCTACTATCCTCAGAATGTGAATTGGAGTGTATCCCCTTTTTCTAATTTCTAAAAAGGTTTGTCTAAGATTTATGTTATTTTTTTCTTAAATTTTGGTAAGATTCATTTGTGTTTTTAATTTTCTTTGAGGAAAGCTTTAATTATGGTTTGAATTTTAATACTTTTTTGTTAAAAAAGAATGGAAATTTCCCACTCAAATTTTTGTTTACTTTCAATGAGTATTTTGCTAGGAATTTATTTGATCTAAACTTTATAATTTATAGGTATGAAGTTGATCATATGCTCCTCTTCTAATTTTTAAAATGTATTTAGGATCTGTAGTGATCAACTATTTTTGTTATGTTTTATATGGCCTACTTCTGTTTTTTCTCTTTTCTCTCTCTCTCCCAGCATCCCTTTCCTTCTTGTTCCCTGATATTGTCAAATGTTATCAATTTTATCGGTCTGTTCAAATAATTAATTTTTGTCTTTACTGATAACTTTATTATATATTTGTTTTCTGTTTCGTTGTTAGTTTTCTTACCCTAGTTAAGATATAGAGAAATATTTATTATTTATATAATGCAATATTAAAGAAAGAATTAAAGAGAGCAAACTATTGACAAATGCCAAAATCTGGACAAATCCCAAAAGCATTAAAAAACCTAGAAAACTGTATTGTTCCAGTTGGGGTGGTATGGGCTGTAAAATTACAGGATAGAGTCTTTTAGGGAGATGGAGATGGTCTATATTACAATCTTAGTGGCTTTTCTAGAGATAAATGTATACGTTCTAAGAGTTATATACTTACTATTTGTATTTTGACTCTGAAAATTATACTTATTTTAAAAAGCAATCTACAATAAAGTGATAGATTATTATTAAAGCAGGGAATATATTTGCATCAATGATTGCTGGTGTGAAAGAAGATATCACATTAAAGATATTGTCTTAGTTTTCTTTGAACAGCTTACTTAACACTATAAACCACAATAAAATAAATGTAAAATTCAGATAAACTTATTTAACCATTATAAGTTATGAAGCATTTTAATGTTTTCATTGTACTTCCTCCTCATATTCCCCTATGTTTTATTGCTATATACCAATATACCAATATTACATATAAAGATTTACTCTGTTATAGAGAAGAAACTAACACACCATTGTAAAGCAATTATATTCCAATAAAGATGTTTAAAGAAAAAGATTCAAAACTAAAACTAAGATAATTTGTCAAAAATCACAAGCTAAGAAGAGACAAAACAGAATTTAATTCTATATACTTTGAGCTCAATTCTAGAACTAATTCATTCATTCTGCAAATATTGGTTGACCATTAATATACAACGGTCCATGCCAGAAAATGAGTTTATAGTTTTGAACACACAAAACACATGGTCATTGTCATATGAAACTTAGAGCCTATAAATAATGCCAATGATATTTAACTGACAAAACACACAAATGGGAAGAATGAAGAGGAAAAAGACCCTTCTTTTATCTTGATTTAATACTTTTACAAATAATTTCTCTGCAGAAAAATTCATAGGATAACACCTCACTCCAAAAGCTACAATTATCTCCAGTTTACTAAAATGCAAAAGTCAAAAATTATTTCCAAATCTCTCATGTTAGATTCTGATTGAGTTGGTATTAAATCCATTAAACAGTTATTCAAGGAGTCTCTGATTAAAAATGTGGTCTTGTGGTAGAAAGTATGGCACAAGTATCCTAATCAACCATCATACAGCTTAGTTTCCCCCATCCTGAATTTAGCAATCCAGCATCTATCTGATCCTCAGTTCTTCAGACCTTCAACTCTGACCTACTTCATTGACTATCTGTGACTTACATCCTAAACTTCATTTTTTACCAGGAAGTAACCTGCCCCTAAGTTCTTTGAACTGTAATATTCCTGTATTGACCATCAGTTATAGTTTTTCAACTATCTCCTTCCTTTATCGATTCTGGAC
Source organism: Monodon monoceros (assembly GCF_005190385.1). Lineage (NCBI taxonomy): Eukaryota > Metazoa > Chordata > Mammalia > Artiodactyla > Monodontidae > Monodon > Monodon monoceros. The sequence continues at coordinate 4,244,967 of NW_021703776.1, read as the reverse complement.
TCATTCAACATCTAACCCATCAGACCCTATCCTCTCTCCTGTGTTATGAGTCCACTCAAGGCTTATTTTCATTCATACCCATAATAGATCCCAAGGTTCACCAATTTAATTGTCCTGAACTAATGTCTTTTATTGTCCTTTGTCCTCATAGTCAACCAGATAAATATCACTCCAAATAGTCCAACCCTATCATATCTCTTGGTTCTTTTTGCTGACTATCCTAGGTTGCAGTTAACATAGCTGTGATTACTAGATCGATCACAATTTCATGCTATGCAACTTTGGCCAGAGTTTTAAGGATACTTGGAAATGCTTTCCTCATCTCTAATTGACTCATTATAACTCTTCTCTTAGCAGCTATTCAAAATAATTTCCAATGCTTTCAGATCCCCAAACTACTTCCACACCACACTCTGGGTAAAAGTTCTAGCTCCTAATTCACTATGAAGATAGATGACATTCTACAATCTACCATCTGTATGAGGTTTCTAAGATTAAAAAGTGAGTTCATCATGCCATTCCCATCGCCATTATCTGGCTCCAGCTGATGCCTTTAGACACTTAGAGATTCTACTGGCTTCTGTTTCACTTTGCTCTTTCAGTTTCTTTGTTTATCCCACATAGCCATGCTTCCTTACACTTCCTTGTCTCTGCTTCCCTTGCCTAACATTGCATTTACTCTTTTCTCCACGTGTCTCTCTCTGGCACGCCCTTTATGAGTCAGCTCAAACATCACTTCTCTTGGAATCCTTCCCCAAGCTGATTTAGAAGCAGTTTCCCATAGTGCCATTTCTTTTGTTCCAAAAGCAGCTTGAACATATTCCTAATACACTTGTCCCCAATATGTTCTAAGCAATTTGAAAACCAAGACTAGTTTTCTTTTCTTAACATGTTTCTTTAAGCCAATTGCACTGCCTAACATATAACAAATGCCCAGTAGAGTTTTACTGAATATGTTAAAACTGAACTTTATTGACAGTCGCCTCTAAATGTTTTGATAATGTTAAAAAAAAAAAAAAACTTTTATTTCCTCATTATGTTTCTCTCCTCCTCTTTTTTTCATCCACGTCATTTTTTCCTACCCCTTTATTCCTTGCTCTTACTATAGAAAGGGAAGATCCCTATTCATTGCTATAGTCTGCAAATTGCTTTTGATTCAGTCCTCTGCCACCTCCATGTAATCACATGACATATCATTCTCCTTTATATTTGTGGTCTAAAAATATTCTTACTTCCATTTCATATTAAGAAAAACTATTTTCTTAACCCTGCTGCTAGGTCACACCATCTTTCCCTTGCTCTCTCTTCAGATATTTTTTTCTTTGTTTTAAAATCTAAACTTTTCTATCTCTCTTTCTCCATTACTAATTTGATACTTATCTGATAACAATCTCACTCTGTCATCCTCATTCTAGTGAAATTGCTTTTCTTATTTTCAGTGCAAAACCCTTTTCTCAGTCATTCTCAAGTTCTTTCTCAAGAGACTGTGAAAACCCGAATAAATGTTCCTTAACTAACAGCCCCTCCACCCATCCTGTAAAATGAGCCACATACTGAGGTATCTTCATACCTCTCTTCCTCCCTGGTCTGCATGTTTTGTTCTTTGGGCTCATCACCTGTGACCATCTCAACTGGGATATTCTGCCAGCAACTAATAGTATTTGGTATTCCTGTATCATCTGAAAATGTAGCTTTTGAGCCATTTTGATTAAAATAGGCTAGGTACGGCTGCCACTGAATTAGAACTGTGTGGGAACCGACTCTATTGTGGGCCACTGGCTACTCAATTTCTCAGTCAGAGTACACAGTGTTACAACCCGACCCACAATCTCTTCATTGCTTCTGAACCCAGCCTTTCAAATACAGAGCTGCTGCTCCAGGAAATACAAGGTCAGCTTCCTGTGAACCTCTTGTCACAGCACTTTTGTCAAATGATCAATACATAACCTTCTTTGGCTGTATTTCTGTTTATAGACACCTTATTTCATGTGTCTTGTAGATTCATGAACATTGGACTTATAGCCAACAGTGCTACAACTCACACGTAACAAACAAACCTCAGCTAGTACATAGAAGGCACATTGCCACCTTCTTGTTCTCAGGGGCGCTAGATAGCACTTCAGCATTATGCTTGAGGGTCATTTCAAACAGTGAAATCACCAATAACAACACAAAAATGCCAAAAAAAAAACCCAAAAAAACTGGCACTAAATAGACCACAGAAAGGACACTTGATTATAGCTTGAAAGTTGAGACAAGAAAACAAGAGTGGCTCCTTGTTCAGTTCCACTGAGTGACTCACATTTGTTTCGCTGCCCACAAATGACTGCAAAAGCACCACAATTATTGATGTTGGTGTTGCACACACATTTTAGCAAGTAGGTGAGTTTACACACACACAATCCTTGAACTTATTTTTTTTAATGCATAAAATAGATAACCAGCAAGGACTACTGTACAGCACAGGGAATTCTACTCAATATTTTGCAATGACCTATAAGGGAAAAGAATTCGAAAAAGAACACACATATAGCTGAATCACTGTGCTGTACACCTGAAACTCACACAACATTGTCAATCAACTATACTTCAATAAAAAACAAAAGCAACAACAACAAAAACACAACAGAAAAAGGATCCCTGAACAATGGGGATGGACTGTGTGTGCAGCTCTCTTGCTTCACCTCCACTCGCTGGACTTCTGCTTGGCTATTTAAACCCACCTTACAGGAAAGTGACCCAGACCTTCCTCTGGACGATCTTCTCTTTCCTTGGCTAATTTTCACATAGCAACAGTATCTCCAGCCAAATACTGATTTTTGCTCCTGCCAACTTCAACTTTCTCCCATCCCTGTGTTCTAACAGTTTAAACATTCTTTTAGTCATCAGGACTAGAAGCTAATATTACATCATTCAATATGTTTTCTGTTTTTTTCTTATTTAATTCATTCTTGATATTGCCATCAGCTTTATTTTCATAAAATAGGTCAAATCTTCTCTATGCTCCAGTTAAATATTCTAATAGATTCCAATTTTCTAAATATGCATTTATGTACACCCCCAAATCCCAAACTACTTTTTGCATTAATTAAATTTACATACTATAAAATGTTTTGTGCTCCAAATATGTCATAAAATCTCTCTATTCATATTTTATTAACAACTCTACACAAATGTAACTTATCCCAATTTTTACCATCATAAGTCATTTTTGTTGTTTTGGGTTATTTATATAATTGAAATCATATAGTATACAGTTTTGCATCGAGTTTTTCTACTCTACCATAATGTAATAGAGAAGGGAAGGATTTTGTTCATATGCATTGTCATTAATTATTTACTGATTCAATTATTGATGGAAATATGGCCATTTTCATTTCAACTATATTGCAAATACCGCTGCTTTTAGAACGTTTTTTTATTTGCTTCTTGGTGAGCATATGCACATATTTTTGTTGTACCTATAGCTACCAGTGGTAGCTCTGTATCAACAGCCTTTATATACTTTGCTTTACTGGATAATTTCAAACAATATTCTAGAGTTTCTCCAACTTGCAATCCCTCTGATAGCTTCTGAGTAGTACAGACCAAAATTTCCCATCATCTGCCTCTTTCAATTTAATCCTTCTACTCTGTGCATAACAATATATCATTGTGTTCTACTTTTTATTTCCTTGATGACTAGTGGTCTTAAGGATCTTCCTATACTTATTCTGGCAATTTGGATAAATATATGAATAAAAACATGAACATGTCTTAAAATACAGGTTTGTTGTTATTCTGGCAGGGTAAGACGAATAGATCAGGAGGTGATTGTCATTGAAAAGATAGTTTTCACAGATCCCCAAAGCAAGGGGCATGCTGCACCATTCAGGGAAACATGGAGATACACATGGGTTTGTCATGAGACAGAGGAAATGGGGGACAACGTAGGCAGGAGATTTTGCTGTGGTTTTAGCAGGAAAGGAAAGGCAGGGCAAGTTAACCGGGCTGAGGATTGGCTAGTTTGAATGATGTTAGTGGGCTCTGGGGCACAGAGGCTGCCTCTAGGTATCTGGTACTTGGCCCCAGAGTGATTAGGGTAGGGGGATAGTGCCACTGAGTGTGAGAGCCCTATAGAGGAAGTGTGGGCTCTGGATTTGTTGTTTTGTATATGAAAAGCTTGCTTAAAGGGTAAATCATTTCCTATCTCTTATAATTCACCAGCCTTGGTAGAGGTAGTCTTCCCCAGGGTCAGCTATGCACCAGATGTTAAGCCTCAGAAATACAGAAAATTAAAAAGACACACAGTACAAGAAACTGGTTAAGGATTTCATTCACATTTCTATTGCATTGTTTTAGTTAGGTTGTTTTAATTCAAGAAATCTGCCTTTTGTTGTCACCCTATGGCTGGTTTTGTCACTTTCTTAATGCTTTGTTTTTCCTTTTTTTAAAATTTTATTGACGTATAGGTGATTTACAGCATTGTGTTAGTTTCAGGTGTACAGCAAAGTGATTCAGATATATGGGTGTGTGCATATATATATATATGCACACACACATATATATATAACTGAATCTATATTCTTTTTCAGATTATTTTCCCTTATAGATTATTACAAACTATTTAGTATAGTCCCCTATGTTATACAGTAGGTCCTTGTTGATTATCTATTTTAGATGTAGTAGTATGTATATGTTAATCCCAAACCCTTAATTTGTCCTTCTCCCAGTTCCTCTTTGGTAACCATAAATTTGTTTTCTATGTCTGTGGGTCTATTTCTGTTTTGCATGTAAGTTCATTTACATCATCTTTTTAGATTCCACATATAAGTGATATATGGTATTTGTCTTTCTCTGTCTGGCATAATTCACTTAGTATGATAATATCTAGGTCCCTCCATGTTGCTACAAATGGCATTATTCCATTCTTTTTATGGCTGGGTAATATTCCATTTTTGTTATTAAGGTATAATTTACATACAAAAATGTTGTACTCCCGGTAGTGTAAAACTGAGAGTTTTGGCAAACATACACCATCAGACTGTGACAATCATGATATAGAATAATCCCCTTCAGCCAAAAAAATCTCCCATGTCTCTTTGTGGTAAAAAAGAAAAATTTACTTTAACAAGAATATCATGTAAATGGAATCATAGATCACACTGCCTTCTGAGTCTGACTTACTTCACTTACAATGAGGCTCACCATGATGTTACGTGCACCAGAATTGTTCCTTCCTGCTGTTAAGTGGTGCCCCATAGTACGGACACAAGACAGCTTGTTCATCTGTTCTCCAGCTAAGGAAAAGTTGGGTTGTTGCCAGTTTGTGATGATTACTAATAAAACCCTGATGCACATCTGCATACAGATTTTGTATGAACCCAGTTTCTCTATTCATTTAGGAAATACCTAGAAGAGGGATTACTGAGTCATTTAGTAAAGGTATGTTCAACTTTACAGAACCTGAAAGCATCTATTTCAAAAAGCCTGTACCATTTTGCATTTCCACAGCAATTCTGAGAGTATACCCCCAACTCCTGTCTCCCATTTTTGTGATACTGGTGTCAAACATGTCAGCTTTACATATGCTGAAACACAACACATAGCTTCTGGGTTCGTTTTAGACTCTCAGCTGGTTTTCTCATTTTCTCTCATTTTGGTGAGGATATTTTCAGCATATGATTATTTGTGTAATTATGCATGAAAAATTCATAATTTCTGTGTCTGAAAATTTCCTTTACCATCTATATCATTTTTTTATATGTTTATATTCTCCTAATAGAACTAACTGGAGCATGTTTTCTAATGCCCTATTCTCTGGAAAGGTTTGTGTGATATCAGTGCTGCTTCTTTCATTTGTATTTTGAGGATTTCACTGGAAAGACGTTTATGCCTGAATCTGAGCTTATGGGACTGTTTGGAAGATATCATTCCATTGTTTTTCTGCCTTACAATATTTCTTTTGATATTATCTATCAGTCTCTCTACCACTTCTTTGAAAGGAAATTTATGTCCTTTACTTCTGTTTTTTATATTTTTATAGTTTACTAAAATTTTTGTTTTTTATCAAAGGTATTCACAGGTGTATGTGTGTGTGTGTGTGTGTGTGTGTATTTCAATTATTTTGTTTGGGTTCTGTAGAGTTCTTTATTTTCTTGGTTTGTGTACTTCAATTTTGTAAAATTCTTAACTGTTACAGCTTTAAATCTTGTATCTTCCTAATCCTCTCTCATGTCTCCTTCTTCACATCTCATAATATGTCCCATTAATTTTACCATTCTTACCAGCCCATGCTAACCTTTTCTTTTCTACATATATCAATCTGGATATTCTCTACTTACCTGTTTTCTCATTCACTACTACACACTCTAGTGTTATTAATTCTTAATTTTAATTCATCCTTACCTATAATCTCTGTCTTTTACTTTCCTAAATCTATTATTCAGAGTTATTTTAACTTCTGTCTGTTGACTCATGTATAGATCACAAAATAATTACTTACTATTATCTGTTTTACCTCTTAGTTTTAATCCTTTTGGTCTTATCTTTGTTTGCATTTTATTTTAACAGAAAACCAGACATCATGTTTCTTGTATAAAATTTGTGTGGAGCCAGAATTCATCTATAAGTTGAAGAGGCTCTTGATAAATTATTTCACCAGAGATACTTTACCTGTCCTCTCTCTGGTAGAAATAGTAGGATAGATAGAACTTACTGAAGGTTGTGTTGTGTACTTTAGGCAATATATATATATATATATTTTCTTTCATTTGTGTGTCTTCTGCTCTATTATATAGCTTTCTAAAATTTCCAACTGAGAATATGGGGGGTTCCCTGCCCCACTCCCACTGCTCTGTGTCCTAAACACTAATACCTGCTCCTTGGTACCATGAGACTGTTAAAATCCCACAGTGCTCTTTATATAGTTTCTGCTTTGCTTTTTAGCATCCCGTGCCATCCTGTTTTAAATTTTGGCAAATAGTGACTGAGGATTGGGCTAATTTCTTTGTCTTTCCCTTCTGAAATCACTAAACTTGTCTTCCCAGCCCTACAATCCTGCCAGACTTTTAGTTGGTTTCCTTGCTTCTTACCTGTACCTGTTTGCTTGGATGTTGTATGCCCAGAATTGGAAAATATACTGAGGGAAAATGGTTTGCTCACAAAATATTTGCTCACTTCTCCTCAGGTCTCCTTAGGGATCTCTGGTCCTCAAGATTTTGTAACCTCAGCCTCTCTCCCTTGCCTCTAAACATATCCCTTACTTTATGTTTACATTCTTGATGGAGCATTTGTCTATCACTAGCTCATCCGTTACAGCCATGAGTAGACGTACTCATGCATTTTCCCCAATCACTCTAGTGTCTTTGCTCTAACAGCTTGTCTACCCGTGGATGACTATCTCCATTTTTCTCCTGGTTGAACATTATATTTTCATAATAGCTCAGTGGGAATCTTCATGACTTTCCATATTTAGAAGTGTTTTTTCTTTCCTTTGTGTTTTTGTATTTTGTACAATGTCTTGACCTATATAAATTATCAGAATACCACAGAGGAGGACCAGTTAGCATGTGCAATTAGAGCCATCAGTTTCCCCATACTTCCAAATATACAGGGCTATGTTACTTGTTGTCTTGATGGCGACATCTCTATACCTACTGGCAGAGCTGGAGTAAAATATACACTTGTTTGAGGCAAATTAATTCAATGGCGTTAAATGTGACTTAATGAAGAAAATCAAACAAACCATGATTTGAGAGCTTCCAGGAAGACCCCCTTCAGTGGGAAAACTCTGTATTGAAATGGTTGCTTTAATAAAAAAATAAAGTATGAGATGCTGCTGAGATGCAAACATATCTTTGTGGAGTAACAAACTAAAATCCATATTTTATTTATTTCTTATCTTGGATGATATTATCAGATTTTTAAAGTATTTTTTCTAGAAAGGGGAAATTTCTCAATGCAGTTGTATAAGCTTAAAAATAAAGAAAGGGAGACTTTAGTTATATTGTTTTTCTTTCTATGCTTGCCTGAGACTTCCTTTCCTGAAATCCCTGCAAGACACTACCATGTTGAGATGTGTCTTTTCTCTGTGCTCATATCATTTCATTACCTCCAGTATGTCACTAAAAACTATGTCTCCTCGAATAGGTGACACACCTTTTCAAAGTAGAGGGAACGGCTTGTCCATGTAAAGTTCCTAGTGCAGTGCTCTCACACTGCAGGCATGTTCAACGCTTGGACAATGCTACTCTGAAGCCCTTGTCCCGCTGAGCTTTTATAGAAGGCAAAGCACTATTTTCAATATTGAAAATAGATCAGTAAACAAAAATTCCCTGTCCTCTGGGAGATGAATCTGATGAAAAATGCAGGCAGTAAAAATAAGTATGTAATATAATAACGTAAAGAGAAGGTAAACTGTTCTGGAAAATAAAAGTACAAAATGGCAAAACTGGTGATATTTTTGCACAAGCCTGAGTGTGGTGGTTAAAATGGTCTCACAAGCATCCAGAGACCTTTCGACTGGGAGAAGAAGGAATAAAATCAAAGGCCCCAAAGCAGAGGCCTTTAGAGGGAATAGGCCTTTGGTCTTTAGAGGGAAAAGAAACCAGGAAGTCAGCTAGAGGACAAGAGATAGGAGGTCAGCTCTGAGGTTTAGCAAGGGGTTGGCCTTGTATGTCTTTGTGGGTCATGTAAATACTTCCTAATTATTGGTGTGAAATGGAAAGCCATTACAGGTATTTTAACAGGCATACATATGCCTTATGGATTAAAAACTAAGTGAAGAAAGCAAGATAGGAGGATGTCAAAATAATAAACAGAAAGGCTAGTCAGGTTCAATGCATTATCTAAATGGAAGGTTGCAACAAATTAAGGAATTCTTGTTGCCATGTTTTGTTTTCTTTTGTTTATGGCTGTGTTGGGTCTTCGTTGCTGCGCGCGGGCTTTCTCTAGTTGCAGCGAGTAGGGGATACTCTTCGTTGTGGTGCACGGGCTTCTCATTGCGGTGGCTTCTCTTGTCACGGAGCACAGGCTCTAGCCGCGCAGGCTTCAGTAGTTGCAGCACGCGGCTCAGTAGTTGTAGCACGCCAGCTTAGTTGCTCTGCGGCATGTGGGATCTTAGTTCCTGGACCAGGGATCGAACCCATGTCCCCTGAATTGGCAAGGGGATTCTTAACCACTGTGCCACCAGGGAAGTCCCATTGTTGTCATGTTAATCTGACAGTTTTATGAGCTTACTGACACCAGTGATCCCTTTGGGATGGATGAAATACTGACTATATAGGCCACTTTCCACAATACCATGACTTCTCTCATTCACAAATACTCTATGATTCCATCTCAACTTTACATGCGATGCAAATTTTAAGACTTCGCTAAATTCTACACTTTATTCAAATTTCCTCAGTTTTCCCCTAAAGTCCTTCTTCTGTTCCAGGATCCCATCCAGATACTACTTTACATTTAGTTATCATGACTCATTGGGTTCCTCTTGGATATGACAGCTTCTCAGACATAAAAAATATATATATTTGATTGCCTTGACAATCTTGAGAAGCACTGGTCAGGTATTTTGTATTGTAGAGTGTTCCTTTCTGGGATCTGTCTGATACTTTGCTCATGATTAGTCAGTGGTAATATCTTTTGGGGAGGAAGCCACAGAAGTAAGGTGTCATTCTCATCACTTCATATCAAGGGTACAAATGATCAGTATAGCTCATCCTTGCCGATATTGACCATTATCACCCAGCCTGAGGGTGTTTGCCAGGTTTCTCCACTGTTAAGTGACTTTTCCCAGATGCTGTTTGCTGTGCTCTTTGGACGGAGTCACTTTATGAGGCTCAGACTTAAAGAGTGGGGAGTTAGGCTCCACCTTGTTTTGTGCCACACAAATTATTCCTCTGCATGGGAGATTTGTCTCTTTTACTTATGTATTCATTTATTCAATCATTCACTTATGTCAGTATGGACTCGTGGATATTTATTTTGTCTTTTGGCTTATAATCTAAGGCTACTTTATTTTGTTGCTCCAATTCTTCCAGCTTTGGCCTTTGGGAGATCTTTCGGTTGATACGTGTGCTTCTTTGACATACCTCTACCATTGAGAGTATTTCATGAATTTGTTTACTTATTCTGAGCACTTCCTTACTTTCTAGCACCGTAATACATACCAGACATATCTTGTATATTTCCTGCCCTAGTCCAATAATCAGTCACTTCTCCAAGGAGTCCTTGTTTCTTTTATTGATGAATGGAATTAGAAACCATGGTTTCAGGGCTAGGTGTGCTCATGGTTACTGGGGCATTATTGTTCCTAGGTCCTCTCAGTTGACTGAGCAAGGCAGGTATATGTGTATACTAAACCATCGTATGTATGAATACATATGTCTATAAATATTTTTACATGTAACCATGAGTTCACACTGAAGTCTCCAAGTTTAATCCGTTATCACAAGTATTATTATACATTCCTCCTTTGATTATGTTTAAGTTCTCACTCAAAGAGGGAGGAACCTTGTTCCCATCACTAGCCATCTATTTATTTAAATGTTTAATTCCAGTATACATGCAGAGCAGTGTAAGCATTGTTAATCTGGACCCCACAGAATCAACTTCTACACTGCTTTTGTGCAGTTCATTTAGTCTTACAGATTCTACTTTCTTCCAGCATTAATCAAGCCAGCATTCTTTCTTCCACTTCCTTCAGTGAGGCTTTTTCACACACTAGTAATTTTTTTATCATACTGTATAGCATATCCTAGTATTCCCCAAGTTTAGGAACTATATTTCCTATATATATACTGTATATAACTATATATATATTTTAATTATATGCATTAAAGTGCACACTTTGTGCTATGGCTCTTGACAAGTGCCTGGCGCCATGTGTCCAGAATTATGGTGTCATAGAGTATAGTATTACCACTAGAAAGTATACCCTGTGATTCGCTCCTTCATTCTTCCTTTCCTATCCCTTAGTCTCTGACAACTACTGATGTTTTTATTGTCTCCATAGCTTGGCCTTTTACAGAATGTCATATAATTGGTATCATATAGTGCTTAGACTGTTCAGATTTGTTTTCCCTTTAGCAATATACATTTCATATTGATCCACTAGCTTTCATGATCTGATAGCTGTTTTATTGCTGAATAACAGTCCATTGTATAAATGTAACAGTTGTTTATCCATTCATTTCTTGAAGTATATCTTGATCGCTTCCAGGTTTGGGCAGTTATGAATAAAGCTATTTTAAATGTCCACGTGCAGGCTTTTGTGTGGAAATCTGTTCTGAAATCAATTGGATAAACATCTAGGGATCCATTTGCTAGCTTATGTAGTGAGATCATGTTTAATTTTGTTGGAAACTGCCAAACTGTTTTCCAAAGTGGCTGTAGCATTTTGGATTCCCACCAGAAAAAATCAATGAGAATTCCTATTGCCCACAGCCTCCCCAGCCACTGGTATTGTCAATTTTCCAGATTTTAGACATTTTAATAGGTATGTGGTGGTTTCCCATTGTATTTAATTTCCAACTCTCTAACAAATCATTTTGCTTCATTTATATGCTGATTCATCATCTGTATATCTTATTCAGTAATGTCTCTCTCTCTCTCTCTCTCTCTCTCTTTGTTGTTTTGGTTATTTTGTAATTTAGCTGTTTGCTTTTTAATGTTTTTGAGACTTCTCTGCATACTTTGATACAAATCTTTTCTCGTATATATGTTTTGCAAATAGTTTCTCCTAGTCTATGTTTGTCTTTTGGTTTTCTAAACAGTGTTTAATAGTAATACAGTGCAACTCATTAATATTTTACCTTTATGGATTGTGTTTTTAACATTTATATTATATATATATATATATATATATTTCTCACATCCAATCCAACTAGATCACATAGATTTTTCCTATATTTTCTTCTAGACATTTTATGGTTTTATATTTTATATTATATTATATTTTTGGTTTTATATTTTATATATTATATTTTATATTTAGGTACATTTTGATCCATTTTGAGTTAATTTTTATGAAAGTTTTTGTGACAGTTGTTTCCTAGTACATTATTTTTTGTATATGGGTGTCCAATTGTTTCAACACTATTTATTGAAAAAAAATGATCATTTCTCTATTAAATTGCCTTTATTCAATTTTCAAAGATCAGTTGACTGTACCTGTGTGGGTTATCTTACTGTTATTGAGTTTTAGTTTAATTCCACTGTTGTCTGAGAGCATACCTTGTATGCATTTCTGTTCTTTTAAATTTGTTGTAGTGTTTTATCACTGAGGATGTCCTCTATTTAGAGGAATGTTCCATGTGACCTTGACAAGAATATGTATTCTACTGTTGTTGCATGAAGTATTCCATAACTGCCCGTTACATCCAGCTGATTGATGGTATTGCTCACTTTACCTATGTCCTTCCCGAGTTTCCACCTGCTAGGTCTGTCATTACTGACAGAGGGCTGTTGAAATCTCCAACTACAGTAGTGGATTTGAATATTTCTCCATGCAGGTCTATCAGTTTTGCCCCATGTATTTTGATACTCTGTTGCTAGACCACTATATTTTTAGGATTTTAATTCTTCTTGGAGAATAAACCTATTTATATTTATTTAATCATTTTATTGCTCTGAAGTTTGCTTTGTCTGAAATACAACTACTACAGCTTTTTAAAAAATAGTGTTTGTGTGGTGTATCATTTCATATCTCTTTACTTTTAATCTATCTGTATCTTGTAGAGGACATATAGTTAGTTTTTATTTTATAATCACTCTCACAGTCTCTGTATTTTAATTGGAGTACTTAGACCATTCACATTTAAAGAGTTGATATAGATTCTGTTTTCCATTTGTTGCACCTATTATTATTATATTTCCCTCTCTTGCATTGACTTTTCTGGTTTTAACTGAGAATTTCATATGAATCCATGTTTTGTTCTCTTTTAGCATATCATTTATACTCCTAGAGTGTGCGATATACATTTACAACTAATCTAAATCCACTTTCAAGTAACGCTATACCATGTCATGTGTAGTGCAGGCACATACTAGTATAATTTCCCAATTCCTCCCTCCTGTCCCTTATAATATTGCTGTCATTAATTTCACTTAGCTATATGGTATAATCACCTAATACATTGTTACTATTGTTACTCTTATAAGTTTTTTATCAGATACTTTAATAATAAGAAATAAAATTAAAAAAGGTTTTATTTTTATCTCTGCTTATTCCCTTTCCTCTGTTCTTCCTTTCTTTATAAAGGTCCAAGTTTCTGAATTGTATAATTTTCTTCTCTCAGAAGAACTTGTTCTAACATTTCTGGCACAACACATCCACCGGCAACAAATTTGAGGGAATGTGTTTGGTACCGAATTCCAGGTTGCTGGTCTTTTTCCTTCCTTCTTTTCCTTCCTTCCTCCCTCCCTCCCACCCTCCCTCTCTCTCTCTCTCTTTTCTTCTTTCTTTCTTTCTTTCTTTTTCTTTCTTTCTTTCTTTCTCTTTCTTTCTTTCTCACTCTCCATATTTCACTTCACTTCCTTCTGGCTTCCATGGTTTCTGATGGGAAGTCAGATGTAATCTTTATTCTTTTTCTTCTGTAGGAGAACTCTCTCCTTCTCACTATATGTTTTATTTCAAGATTTTCTTTTTGTCGTGTTTTTTTTTTTTCCTTCAAGTTTGAATATGATATACCTAGATGTAGACTTTTTGGTATTTATCCTGCTTGGTTTTCTTTGAGCCACCTGTATCTGTGGTTTGGTGTTTGTCATTTATTTTAGAAAATTCTCAGTCATTATTAACTCAGATATTTCTTCTGTTACTTTTTTTCTCTTTCTTCTATCCCTATTACATGTGTGTTACACCTTTTGTATTTATTCCACAGTTCTTGAGTATTCTGTTTAATTTAAATTATCCTTTGTTTTTATATTTTAATTTGGGAAGTTTCTATTGCATTTGTTCAAGCTCATTGATTCTTTCATTGGCTGTGTCTGATCTAATAAAATGAGTCCATTATATGCATTCTTCATCTGTTACAATGTTTTTGATTTCTAACATTTATTTTTGTTTACTTCTTAAATGTTTCATCTGTATGCAAACATTACTCGTATGTTAGTGAATATTATGTAATTTTTCTATTGGATGTCTTAATATATTAATCACAGTTATTTTAAATTTATATTATTACCCCAAATCTGCCATATCTCATTCTATTTCTGATTCTTGTTTTATCTCTTCAGACTGAATTTTTTTTATTTTGTTTTTTTTGTTTTCTTTTGTTTTTGTCTTTTAGCTTACCTCACAATTTTGTGTTGAAAACCAGACATGATACATCAGGTAGTAGCAATGGAGGTGATTTTGCTTTTAATGTGAAATTTTATGTTACTCTACCTAGGAGCTAGCTTATAATTTAGGTTTTCTGTAGCTGTAAGTGCCAAAGACTTCAAAGTTTCTTTTATTATTATCTCCCCCCTATATTAGACACATTAGTAAAGAATACTGGAGTTGTTTAATTGACTTTCTCCCAGGTCAGATAAAACTCTGATAAAGAGTTTCTCTTATAGACTAGTTCACTGTTACTGAGAATTCTCCAACAGTATTTCAAAATGGAACTTTTCTCCTGCTGACCAAAATATGTGTGTAGATTTTTCTCTAGTGTTTATCATGAAAACCTGGTGAGGATCCTATAAATAAAACCCATGAAAGTTGGGAGGCCCCTAAGACCAGGCCCTTGGGAGTTTTTAATCTCTTTAGCTAATCCACACTCAACTTTCAGTAACTCATCAAAACTGCCATATCAGTGTTCCTACTCTTGTTTGCTTTAGTGGTTGTATTACCATTAATATAATTGTTATTATTATTATTCTCCACTGAAATTCTCTGCACTTGCCTCCCTCTCCAGATTTTGGGGTAGCAGTTTGTCTTATGACCTCAATTTCTGACGCATTTCAGAAAGTCACTGACTTTTTTCAGTTTGTTCAGCTCTTTTCTTGTTTGAGGTCTTGAGCGATGACTTTATATGATGGAGCTGATCAAAAGTTTCTTCTTCATTTTTGAAGGATAATTTCACTGGTATAGAATTCTACTTTGGTGGTTCTAATATTTCCTTTCAATGCTTTAAATATTTTACTCCACTCACTTCTTGCTTGCATTATATCTTATGAGAAGTTCACCATCATTCTAATCTTTTTCTCTTTATAATTGAGGTATTTGTTTTCCCTTTGGCTTCTGTTAAGATTTTTTCTTTGTCTTTTGTTTTCTGTAGTTTGAACATAATATGTCTAAGTGTAGTTTTGGGGGATCTTATCCTACTTGGTATACTCTGAGCTTCATGGATCTATGATTAGATGTGTGTATTAATTTTTGAAATTTCTCAACATCTATCACTTAAAATATTTTTTCTGCTCTGTTCTCTGTTTCTTCTCTTGGCATTTCTATGGCATGAATGATACACAATGTATCACAATGATCCACAGTTCTTGGATGCTAGGTTTCATCATTATTATTATTATTAATTTTCTCTTGCATTTTACTTTGTGAAGTTTCTATTGACCTATGTTTAAGCTCATTGATTTTTTTTCCATGTCCATATCCAGTCTACTGAGGCATCAAAGGCACTCTTCAACTCTGTTACATTGTCTTTGATTTCTAGCATTTTCTTTTGTTTTATTTTTAGAGTTTATTCTCTCCATCCATTACTTTTTGCATGCTTTCTACTTCATTCCTTAGAGCCCTTAACATGTTACTAATAGATAGTCTAAATTCCCTGTCTGATAATTCAAAAATGTGTGTTGTATCTGAGCTTTTTTTTTTTTTTTAGGGCTCCGGCTCCCTGGCTTTTGTACTATTTTTTAAAAACAACTTTATTGAGGTATAATTTACATATCATAACATACACCCATCTTAAGTATAAAATTCAATGATTTTTGGTAAATTTACCGAGTTGTGCAAAGCTCACCACAATTCAGTTTTGGAACATTTTCATCATCCCAGTAATGCTCCCAGCCCCTGGCCACCAGTGATCTGTTTTCTGTCTCTGTGGATTTGTCTTTCCTGGACATTTCATATAAAGGAAATCAAACGATATGTGTTTTGTGTCTGCCACAACTTTGAGTAATGTTTTAGAGGTCTTTGTACTATTTTAGTGGGACAATTGGTGAAACTTCCATAAGATCTGTAAAATGGCTGCTGAGCATGGTTTTGATGATTGCTTTGCCTCTTCAGATTATATTCTTGCCTTTCTTGCATACCTTATAATTTTGAAAAAGGTATGATGTTTTGGGTAATAGAAACTGAGTTATATAATCTTTAATGTCAATTTTGTATATCCATCTTCCCTGAAGATGTACTGAGTTTAATGTTTGCTGTAACTGTAGGTGCTAGGGGTTAAAACTCCTCTAGTATTCTTGTTTTCGTTGTTGTTGTTTGTCTGCTTCCCTATTGATTTTGGATTTTCCTACATAGTCCTCTGCAGAAAGCTTCTATGTGTCACACCTCTTTCAGTTGCAATCCCTCGTTATTGTGTAGGAGTCCTATTTGTGTTGCTGCAAGGTGTACGGGAGGGCTATCTTTCTATAATTATGATTAAGTCTGTATTTTAGTGGGCCTGTGTCTCTAGACTCTGACCTTTATAAATGGTTGTGCAGTGGTATAGCTCACCCCCCACTAGGTTTGGAGCATAAGGCTAATGCACTGCAGTTGGAGAAATGCCCTTCCTGCAGGTGGGATAAAGGTCTTGTAAAGGCCTTTCCCCTGAACAGGAGGGCTTTGTTAAGAGATACTCAGCAACTTTCACAATGACTCCTCCCTCCTCTGTCCTGTCAGAGCCAGGCAGAATCCTCTTCAGAGGTTTGCCGGGAAAATCTGACGCAATGTCTGGTGTTTAAACCCACAACAGTGTGAAGACCACCCTACGACTTCTGACCCTAGTTATTTATCGTTCTCACACAAGTCCTTATTCAGCCCCCAGCAATTCTTCAAAATTATCATCTGAGTGTTCCTGCAAGTCTATGGTTCCAGCAGCTCCAAGAAAACAGATTCCAATTGTGATATTCTGGATTCACTTCTAGGATTTGGGGTAATATTTTGCCCTATAATCTCAGTTCCTGGTAGGTCCAAAAAGAGTGGCTGCTTTTTTGTTGTTATTTTGAGGATTGGTGAGACACCTCCTAATCTCTTTAAATGTCAAAGCTGGAACTAGATATTTATCAATTTAGTATAAAAATATATCAAAGATTTACTTGTATAATTGTAATGCCATAAAGGAACATTTTTTTTTAATTGAAGAATAATTCCCTTTATTTTTGTCCTTACTTCACTAGTTTTTAAAAATAGCTAATAATAACGATTCACATATGTCACAAGGACAAACTTACATCTTTAATGGCAGTCCTTTTGAATTGTATTTTTCATAGGTGTTACACTTTCAGCATAATCCTATCTTCAGTAAGCCATCAAATTTTCTCTAGGATACAGGTAGCTTTATTTCATCAAAAATCAGTTTTCAGCTTTAATGTGGACACATTTTCCCCACAGCAATGCCTTGCTGTTGTGAAGCAGAACTAAAAAGAATAATTTGTCTATGTGCAATTAAAGTCTCACATTCTGAATCTAATTGTTTCTGTGCAAAAATCCTGCTTTATGAACTGTTACTCCTATCTTTATAGTGTGCTTTGGAGGAGGGAGGCTTGATGAGTTGTTTCTTAATTTAATGGATTTAAATATACCACCACCAGCTGCCAAATAATTTGTGAAAATGCATTATCATTTTGTGCCTGTTGTCCTATGAGAAACAAAAGTAAAATGATTGTTAAGTGTGTTGCAAATAAAAGTAAATATAATCCCCTAAATGCAATTATATAAGATCCACCTTCTTGTGTATGGATTCATTAGCACAGAAATAAAATAAGTATTTTTATTAAATGGAAAAAGTCATCAATTAATGTAGAAATTAACCATAATCGTTTAACAATAATTTGTTGCCTCTTCCAAATTTAAAAATGGCAACAATGACTATATAATAACTCTGCAAAGATTTCCATTCTTAAAGTGGACTTGACATAGTGTATTATAACCAAGATATTTCTAAGTTCATATGTTTGCATGTGCGTTGTGGAAGTTAAAGTTACTCCACAATAAAAACCAAAATGACTTAAGGGCATTTCTGCTTTTTTGTTTTATGTTTTTTTCTTGCACTGTAATTCTCAAAATTGGAAGTTTAAAGTTTGTTTAAATGGATAGATATGTGTATCTACATTCTTATTTGTCATCTAGTTTTTGGCTATGCCTATTTGTGGGGACATATAGATAGCGTAATGTTAGGAGTTTAGAAAAGTTAACCTGGAGAAAACCTCACAGAAGTGACACCAGTACGAACCAGTTCAAGACAGTGGAGGTGTGGGATACAAATAGAAATGGAAGCACTGCATTCCTGGGCAGAAGGAATGTCATTTACATCCTAGCCTGCATTTGTGTGCTTTACTGCAGGTCACTTGGTTACCTAGAGAATCTGTTAACAATTATAACAGGGCATTTCAGCTATTCACATATCTTTGAGTGCCACACTTAGACTGCCCATACATCTGGTCTTGGAAACAGTTAATATATTATTCCTTGCACACAATTGCTTTCCTTCTTCTTCTCTGGTCTAAAGAGCACTCTTGGCAAAACCATCATGAATTCTTCATTTCAATCATGTTTTTTTTTTTTTTTTTTCGGTACACGGGCCTCTCACTGTTGTGGCCTCTCCTGTTGTGGAGCACAGGCTCTGGATGCGCAGGCTCAGCGGCCATGGCTCACGGTCCCAGCCGCTCCGCGGCATGTGGGATCTTCCCGGACCGGGGCACGGAGCCGTGTTCCCTGCATCGGCAGGCAGACTCTCGACCACTGCGCCACCCGGGAAGCCCTCCATCATGTTTTAATGCACATTATAGCTTAGATGCTCAACACTGGATTATCTCCATGATATCATAGGAAACACCTCAGATGAATGAAGACACTGCTGAGCTTCAGTCTCCAGCATGTTCCTGAGGTTCTACTCCTTTTACCCTTACCATACATGAGAGTCAACACAGCAGGCCTAATTGTTATCCTTAAAAAAGGCCCTGTTTACAAGACTGGTCCTTTGCTCTTGTCTAGAAACTTAGATCTCAGGAGGGTTCCCAAAACTGTTAAAAGTGGTTCATTATGCCTAAACTGTTTGTACAAACAATATGGCTTGTGCTTATAAAGAAAAAATAAATATTCATGAGATTTGTTGAAGCATAGTAAGAAAGACTTTATTCAACAGGAGGACTATTGCCATAGGCATAGGGACCACTGTGATGGAATTCTGCAGTGGAGAAGAGAGATTGGGCTTAGTCTCTGAATACAGCATGGACAAGTGAGAATTTGTACCCAAGTCATAGGGTGGTAGTCATTGGGCCAAATATTACTAAGAGGAATCATCAGGTCTAAGGGGGATTCCCACTAAATTGACTCAGTAAAAACTCTGAGTGCTCAGTCTCTAACAAGCACCTATCCCAGACTCTACATTCCCCTGGGACAGGACTCAGAAAGCCTGGGCCTGGTTTCCCCAACTTCACCCAAAACACCTCTTCCCTTTGCTGATTCTGCTTTATATTTTTTTGTTGTAATAAATCCCAGTTTTGGCTATGATGATATACTGAGTGCTATGAGTCATCTTAGAGAATCACTGAAACAAGATGGTTTGGGGGACTCCCAATACATCTATATCCTAAACGTTTACTAATTTAGTCTAGAGCTACCCAGATTCCTAACTCTATCAAATTGCTGGCTCATATGAAGCTTTCCTTTATATTTTAGGGTAACGGTGGTGAATTGAATCTAATTGGTTCTGAGATAGATATTTTTGCTTTACTATTAGTTACTCTGAGGTCTTAAATAAGTAAGGAAATCTCTTGAAGTCATGGATTCTCAACCTGCATATGAAAGAATGAGTCTATAGGCCCCTTTTTCAACAGGCTGTGGATACATAGACTATTTTGTGTTCTTGTGGCCCTATAGTCTTATATTCTTTTCTTGCATAACTTTGAAAACATAAAATGTCAGTTTACATTAAGCATTTTCTTCCCATCTCATCCTACCTTATTGACATACTAAATTTTGACAGTTTGCTATTGTGGTTGTTGATGTTGTTGTATCAGTTGGAGTACTTTTGGCTGCAAGTAATAGATTATTCACAGGGGGAATCAACATCTTACATAATGAAGAGTTTAATATCACATGTAGCCAGAAGTTCTTGGAAATATAAATCCAGGATTGGAAAACTGAGCAACACACCCAAATCAACAAGGGCCCAGACATCATTGATATTTCTGTTTTTAAATGTGGCTGATCCTTTCATGACTGAACTTATGGTTTCCACAAGTCCAGACATCAGATTCTTATAATCTCAATCAAAATGTAAAAAGAGTAAGATCTCCAACCACATTTTCTTTTATCAGGGAGAAAAAAAAAATTCTTACACAATATCTAGAAGAGGTTTTCAACTATTTTGTTGGCCAGGTTGCTAATCACACTGATAAAACTTGTCAAAACCATTCTATGTCAAGAGGAAGAGAATGATCATAATTTGGATTTGATTAACAAAAAATTACACATTGGAGCTAGGGCAGGGCCACACTCCATGAGAAGCTGAACATCAGAAGAAAAGTCTAAGCCTCTGTCAGAGGAAGGATTAGGAAGCTGGATGCAAGATAAGAAAAAAAGAAAAATATCCCAAACCAACCAACCAACCAAAACAAAACAAAAACTACTAACTTATTTTGTTACTTTAAATAATATTAGCATTTTTAATCTTTGGAGCATAACAAGTTTTTTTCATATCCTATGTACTATTACTCTCAAATAATGTTGTATTTCCCAGAATTTGCAAACTTTTAGAAAATTAAGAGGTAATGAAGCATTTACTTTATTTTTACTTTAATGGACATGATGGCAACATTTTTCTCTATTTTAAAAGCATTAGCTCTTAATATAACATACAATATTAAAATGTTTAAGAGCTATACACTAATTACTATTTAAAATGTAATCTTTTCTGATGAACAAAATGCAAAAATAACTAAATAATGGAATAATATTTCATGTTTATGGACAGGAAGGCTCAATATTGTCAAAACATTAGTTCTTCCCAATTTAATCTATAGATAAATGCAATCCCAATCAAAATCCCAGAAAGTTATTTTGTGGATATCAAAAACTGATTCTAAAATTTATAGGAAAGGCAAAAGACCTAGGATAACCAACACAATATTGAAAGAGAAGAACCAAGTAAGAGGACTGATACTACTCAACTTTAAGACTTACTATAAAGCTACAGTAGTTAAGACTGTGTGGTGTTAATGAAAGAATAGATAAATTGACCAATGGAACAGTAACAGAAGAGAGAGCCCAGAAATAAAACTACATAAATATAATCACCTGATTTTTGAGAAAGGAGCAAAGGCAATACAATGGAGCAAAGGTATTCTTTTCAACGAAAGATACTGGAACAACTGGACATCCAAATGCAAATAAATGACTCTAGACACAGACCTTACACCCTTCACAAAAATTAACTCAAAATGGATCACAGACTTAAATGTAAAATGCAAAACTATAAAACTTCTAGTAGATAACACAGGAGAACATTTAGAGGTCCTTGGGTATGGTGATGCCTTTTTAAATACAACACCAAAGACATAATCCATGAGTGAAATAATTGATAATTAGACTTCATTGAAATTAACAACTTCTGCTCCAAAAAAGACAACATCAAGAGATTTAGAAGACAAGCCACAGACTGGGAGAAAATATTTGCAAAGGAAACATCTGATAAAGGACTTTATCTAAAATATATAAAGAACTCTTAAAACCCAACAATAAGAAAACAGATAACTTGATTAAAAAATGGGCCAAAGATCTGAACAGACACCTCGCTAAAGAAGATAGACAGATGGTAAATAAGCATATGAAAATATGTCCCACATCATATGTCATCAGAATATTTTGTGTGTAGCTGAGATTTCCAAATAGTTCATCTACAGATACATATTTTATTGTAGTTATTTTATTTTTTTAAAATTAGATCTCATTTGCTTTCTTTCCTTTGGTGGTGTCCTTACTATATATATCCTGATTTTGTGGTTTTGATTTCTTCTTTTTCCAATAGTTTAATTAAATTTAATTTTTCTAGTAGCTAGTAATTTTTATACATATATATGGAATCTTAAATTTATTGAATTGTGAAGAGAAAACATTTTGTAAACTTGATTACTTTTGAATAAATATCATATCAGGCTTACTATACTATATATATTTTCCTAAATGCTTCACAGGCATTTATTTGCAAAGAATGTACTCAAAAATTGTACCAATAGCTAATAACTAACTATAAGGTAAACACCAGTCATCTGCAACAAAAAAAAGACCAATATTGGAAAAATTGTCCTTAAGCAAGGCAATTCAACCAAAAGACCATTGGATACTTAATTACTATCAATATAAAGGTGCCTAAAATGATGACTAGAAGTGTATGTATCCATAAGCAGATAGAATTTATGGGGAAACTTTCCTCTGTGTTTTAGTTCTCCACTGTACACAATGTAGAAGAGAACTGCTCAAATATAAGATAGACAAAGTTGTGAACATATCATCTATTGTTATTTTTCTTAATTCTACTCAAAATCTCTTCTTGTTTTTACTTTTACTAAAATTGAATTTAAGTAAAGTAAGCATTTGACACTCTCCCTCACTTTATTGTCTTTTTATTGAAAGTCCCTCTCTCTCCCTGTATTTAAGATAATCCATTTTAAATGTAGTTTCACTTGCATTCATATGATAATTTCAACTTCATCTGCGTGGATGCTCTGCTTGCTTTCCAGTCTTCTCTGCTCCTCAAGATAATTCTTGTCAGGAATCACTGGATATTCTCTCAGTTGCTTCTGTTCTTCACTTTTATATTTTTTCAGTTGTTTATAAGCTTCAAGATGTAAGGAATCATATCTTGTTCATTTCTTGTATTTCCCACAGCATCTAAGTTTAGCACAGAATTCAAAAAGCTGTTTACCAAACAGAAATTTCTTTCCTTGATATCTTCACTTTTTAGCTTTCTGGCTTCCCAATATATTAGAATAATCTTTGTCTTTTATGTATTATCTTACATATAAACTGTTTTTACATTGTTGCCTAATATTTGTTTTCTAATTTCATATATAATACTCTTTTACTTTATTTTTGTTCATAAACTGTCCCTGTGTAATAATATCATGTCTGTAAATTTGTCACTTATAAGGATATAGAATTAGATTTTCTGATATGCTGTACATTATTTCTTTTCTTATGGCTCAATCCATGTTTTCTCTATTGTTTGCTTAAATAATTATTTTATTTGTTTTAAGGGCACAATATGTACTCATTATAAAAGTAATAAAAAATTGAAACAAAGTAGAAATAGTAAGGCAACAAGTGACACCTCCTAGAATAATCAACATTTACATTTGATTGTTATCATTCTAGGCATGATTATATAAACTTTTAAAACAAGAAGGTTGGATATAATGTGAATGGATAGGTGGATAGATGAAGCACTTTTTAAAATAAATTATTTAAATTAAGTAACTCAACTCATTTTTAATCATAAGAGAATATAAATAAATGATTAAATAAATTCTTTTTGTTTTGGCTTGTATTAGGTAAGGCCGCGGTTCACTTCTTTTCTGTGTGGCCATCCAGTTGACCAAATACAATTTACTGAACATCTCATTGTTTCCACACCATTACTTTGCCACTTTGTCACAAATCAGTTGACCATATAAATGCTCAACCTTTTCTGAACACTCTATGTCTGTCTCTGAAGTTAGTTTGCTATTCTGCCAATACCACACTCTTAATTGCTATACTTTTCCAAAAAGTCTTAATATTGAATGGTGTAAATCAAGCTATTTTCTTCCTTTTCAATATTGCTGTGGACATCATTAGACCTTTGTATTTCTATATGAATTTTAGAATGATTTTATGGATTTCTGCTAATATTTTTTGGGGATTTTTGAATAAAATTTTACTGAGTATCTATCTATCTATCTATCTATCTATCTATCTATCTTTCTATCTATCTAATGTATTTATATACCTATATAAAGTTCATCATGGTTTGCCAGTCCATCAACATGGTGTATCATTTTATTTGTTTAGGCATTTAATTTATTTCAATATTGTTGATTTTAGTGTAGACATTTATCCTAAGTATATGATTTTTTGGTGCTATTGCAAAAAAATATATTTCAGTTTTTAAATTTTCTTTGTCACAGGAAAATGTAAATACATTTGATTTTTAATTGATACTATGTCAAGCTAACTTGCTAAATTCAATTGGTAATTATAATAGCTTTCTATGTTCCATGTACACAATCATAAAATCTGCCAATAATGAGAAGTTTTATTTCTCCATTTACAACACACATTTTTCTCTATTGTACTGGCTAAATTTCCAGCAGAATATATCTTTAAATACACTTTAGGGGCTTCCCTGGTGGCGCAGTGGTTGAGAGTCTGCCTGCCGATGCAGGGGACACGGGTTCGTGCCCCGGTCCAGGAAGATCCCACATGCCACGGAGCGGCTGGACCCGTGAGCCATGGCCGCTGAGCCTGTGCGTCCGGAGCCTGTGCTCCGCAACGGGTGAGGCCACAACAGTGAGAGGCCTGCGTACCAAGAAAAAAGAAAAAAATCAAAAAGAAAATGGTATTTGGGCTTCCCTGATGGCGCAGTGGTTGAGAGTCTGCCTGCCAATTCAGGGGACAC
Source organism: Monodon monoceros (assembly GCF_005190385.1). Lineage (NCBI taxonomy): Eukaryota > Metazoa > Chordata > Mammalia > Artiodactyla > Monodontidae > Monodon > Monodon monoceros. The sequence continues at coordinate 4,220,188 of NW_021703776.1, read as the reverse complement.
GGGTTTCTGCCCCGGTCCGGGAAGATCCCACATGCAGCGGAGCAGCTGGTCCCGTGAGACATGGCTGCCGAGCCTGCGCGTCCGGAGCCTGTGCTCCGCAACGGGAGAGGCCACAACAGTGAGAGGCCCGCGTACCGCAAAAATAAATAAATAAATAAGTAAATACACTTTTTTAAAAAAGTGCAGTTTTAGGTTCACAGAAAAATTGAGTGAAAAGTACAAAGATTTCCCATGTACCTCCTGCCCACACACGCAAAGCATCCCCTATTTTCAACATCCAGCACCAGTTTCATTTTAAAAATCAATGATCTGTCCTGCCCCTAGGTTCAGGAATAAAGATGCAGATGTAGAGAATGGACTTGAGGACATGGGGAGGGGAAAGGGTAAACTGGGACGAAGTGAGAGAGTAGCACTGACATATATACACTACCAAATGTAAAATAGATAGCTAGTGGGAACCAGCTGCATCGCATGGGGAGATCAGCTCGGTGCTCTGTGACCACCTAGAGAGGTGGGATAGGGAGGGTGGGAGGGAGCTGCAAGAGGGAGGAGATATGGGGATATATGTATGCATATAGCCGATTCACTTTGTTATATGGCAGAAACTAACACAAAATTGTAAAGCAATTATACTCCAATAAATATATTTAAAAAAAAGATTGAATAGAACAAAACATTAAAAAAAAAAGAGATTACTGGGATACTAAGGGTGCCATGAACAAAGAAAAAACAAAATCAATGAATCTACATCATTGTTACACAAAGTCCATAGTTTACATTAAGGTTAACTCATGGTATTACATAGTCTATTGGTTTTAACAATGTATAATAACATAATATCCATCCAGAATAGTTTCATTGCCCTAAACATTATCTGTCGTCTACCTATTCATCCCCCCCTCATCCCTAACCACTGGCAACCACTGATGTTTTCACCATCTCCATAGGGTTGCCTTTTTGAAAAGGCCCATACAGTTAGAATCATACAGTATATAACTGTTTTTAGATTGGCTTATTTCACTTAGTAATATGCACTTAATGTTCCTCCTGTCTTTTCATTGCTTGATAGCTAATTTCTTTTTAGTGCTCAATAATTTCATTCTCTGGATATATTATAGTTCATTTATTCATTTACCTACTGAAGGACATCTTGGTTGCTTCCAAGTTTTAGCAATTACAAATAAAGTTGTAACTGTAATTGTAAACCTCCATGTGCAGGTTTTTGTGTGGACATAAGTTTTCGACTCCTCTGGGTAAATACCAAGGAGTGTGAATGATGGACTCTATGGTGATAGTCTGATTAGTTTTGTCTTTCAAAGTGGCTGTAGCATTTTGCATTTCCACCAGCAATGTGTAAAAGTGCCTCTCAAACTATATCCTTGCCAGCATTAGATGTTGTAAGCTTTTTGGATTCTGGTCATTCTAATAGGTGTGCAGTGATACATCATAGCTGTTTAATTTGAAATTCCCTAATGACACGTGATGTTGGGCATCTCTTCATATGCTTACTGTCTGTATATGTTCTTTAGTGAGTTATCTGTTCAGATATTTTTTTCTTTTGTTTAATTAGTTTCATTTTTCTCATAGTTGTATTTTAAGAGATCTTTCTATACTTTTGCGAGTAGTCCTTTACCAGATATGTCTTTTCCAAGTATTTCTCCAGTCTATTCCTTTCCTTCTCATTCTCTTGAAAGTATTTTTGCAAAACAGAAGTTCTTCATTTTAATGAAGTCAAGCTTATTAATTATTTCTTTCAGGAACTGTGCCTTTGGTCTTGAATCTAAAAAGTCATTGCCAAACTTAAGGTCATTTAGATTTTCTTCTTTGTTACTTTCTAGGAGTTTTATAGTTTTGCACTTTTCATTTAGGTCTGTGATCCTTTTTGAGATAATTTTTGTGAAGGCTGTAAGGTCTGTGCCTAGACTGATTGAGTTTTTGCATGTGGATGTCCAGTTGTTCTAGCACAATTTGTTGAAAAGACTATATTTTTTTTCTATTGCATTACCTTTGCTCCTTTCTTAAATTTCATTTCACTATATTTATGGGGATCTATTTCTGGGCTCTTTGTTTTGTTCCACTGTTCTATTTGTATATTCTTTCACCAATAACAGTCTGTTTTTATAGCTTTATAATGTTTTGTAGTTGAGTAATGTCAGTCCTCTGACTTTTTTTTCAATATGTTGTTGGCTATTCTGGGTCTTTTGCTTCTCCTATAAACATTAGAATCAGTTTTGTTTTGTTTTGTTTTAATGTCCATAAAGGAACTTGCTGGGATTTTGACTGGGATTGCATCGAATCTACGGATCAAGCTGAGAAGAACTGACATCTTGACAATATTGAGTCTTTCTATCCATGAATGAGGAATATCTCTCTACTTACTTAGTTTTTTAAATTCATTCACGAGAGTTTTTTAAATTCATTCACGAGAGTTTTTATAATTTTCCTCATACAGATCTCATGTATATTTTGATATATTTATAACAAATTATTTTATATTGAGGGTGCTAATGTAAATTGTATTGTGATTTTTATTTTAGATTCCTTTTGTTCATTGCTGAATTGTTGGTATATATGAAAGTTACTGACTTTTGTATATTAACCTTGTATCCTGCAATCTTGCTGAAATCACTTATTAGGTGTTTTTTTTTTTTTCTGATTCTTTGGGATTTTCTACATAGACAATCAATCATGTCATCTATGAACAAAGACTGCTACTTCATCATTCCCAATCAGTATACTTTTAATTTCCTTTTCTTGTCTTATTGTATCAGCTTGGGCTTCCTGTAAGATTATTATTATTAGGAGGGATGAGAGGGGACACTCTTGCCTTTTCCTGATTTTAGCAGAAAAACTTCTAGTTTCTCACAATTATATACGACATTAGCTGTAGGGTTTTGGTAAAAAAAAAAAAAAAAAATTGTATCATCTCCAGAAGTTCTCATCTATTCCTGGTTTGCTGACAGCAGAATAATTTTTGAAATGGGTGCAATGTTAGACTTGTCTCTTTATTTTCAAGGGAAACTTTGAATTTGATATGAGTAGTAGGTTTGTAATAGATGCCTTTTATCGGATTTGGATAACTCCTTTCTATGGCTGGCCTACTAGGAGGTTTTTGTTTGTTTTTTTGTTTATCACTCAAAGATGCTGAATTTTAAAGACAATACGTTTCTTCATCTATTGGGATTCTCCTAAGGAGTTTTTCCTCCTTTTTGTTAGCAAGGTAAATTATGTTTATTGATTTTAGAATATTAAACAAACTTTGAATTTCTGGAATAACCTCCCTTGGCTCTGATGTATTATCCTTTTTATATATTGCTGGATTTATTTTGAGACTATTTTATTGAGGCATTTTTGTATCTATGTTCATCTGTTTTGCATGCTTGTTCATTTATTGTAACATCCTCATCAGATTTTGGTATCTGATATATGTTGGCTTCATTCAAAGAGTTAAAAATGTTCTTCTTTCTCCATTCTCTAGAAATGTTTGTGTAAAATTGATGTAAATTGTCTCCATAAATTTTTTGAAGAATTCATTAATCAATCGCTTTTCTCTTTAAGACATCAAAGTCCAAATGTTTAATTTTTTTTTCTCATCTGTGGTAAGTCACATTTTTGAACAAATTGCTTAATTTCATCCAAGTGGTCAAATAATTTGTGTAAATTCATTCATAATATACTTTTAATATATTTTGATGTATTGAATTTTCAATGATGTAGTCTTTCTTTCCTGGTACTAGTTTCACTAGCTACCCACTCCTTTTTTTTTTTTTTTTTTCTTATTTCTCTCTTGTAGGTTATAAAAAAAAAAGTGTATTTCATGGTATATCTGCTGATATCTTAGTTATTTGATTTTCGATCAATTTTTAAAAATTGTGGTGAACTTTCTTCTTAGAATTTTACTGACCATTCACTAGTTTGTAAATCATTAAGCATCAGTTGTGTTTAATCTACCACCAGTCTGATTTTTCCCCTTATAAGAGAATGTAGTTTCTTTTTTTATGTTTGAATAAAAATTTATCTTCAAATTCTAGTTCCTAACCAGGATATGCATCACCTTTTGATAAGTAAATTGTGGGGTTTTTTTCATGGAAAATGTCCTGCATTTTTAAATCTAAATACTTTTTCACTTTTATTTTTAATATTCCCTATTCAGTGTCACCAATTTACCATTCACTATGTCATCGCTTTCTTTCCTAAACTCCATCAATTTTTCCTCACGTTTTAAACTCTTATTTTTTCCCTGTGCCACAAAAGAACCAGGTGACAGCTGGTAATTCAACGGAAATTTACGTTCAGCTTGAAGCAATTGAAACTTTAGAAAATATTTGGTCAGAATCTTCTAAAAGGACTAGAAACTTCACTAGCATTCTTTCTATCCAGAAAGTCAGCAAAGTCCTTCAAAAATGTGTTTGTAAAGTGACCTAACAGAGGCATTTGGCAGAGAAAACATTTTCAGCATAAGGAAAAAGCTAATAGAGCCTTAGTTTTCATATCTTTCCAGGATCTAGAAGCCAATCAATTTCATGAAGAAGAAATTGACTAAAATGTGATCTAGCATTAGTTTACAGGAGAAAGATAAGTGAATTTCACATTTGTATTAGGGATTTTCCCTAAAGAATATTGTTACATTTTCTTGGGCTTCCCTGGTGGCACAGTGGTTGAGAGTCTGACTGCCTATGCAGGGGACATGGGTTTGTGGCCCAGTCCAGGAAGATTCCCACATGCCGCAGAGCAGCTGGGCCCGTGAGCCATGGCCACTGAGCCTGCACATACGGAGTCTGTGCTCCGCAACGGGAGAGGCCACAACAGTGAGAGGCCCGTATACTGAAAAACAAAAAAAGAATATTGCTACATTTTCTCTGAATTGGGGAAAAAATAATGTGCAGGAGTTATTAATGATAGTTGTGCAAAACATAAACAAAATGTACTTTAAAGTTGTGTCATATTTCAGAGATAAGATTATACTCTCTATTTTTTCCAGAGAAATAACATAATGTGGTTGAATCAACTGAATATGAACTCTCTTTTCTATCTACTTGCTATGACTTTGTACCATATCATTTGTGCAACCCAAAGTCATTGTGAATATCCATGGGGTAGAAATGCTTATCAGAGGTTAGCTTTGTTCTCATGATCACCATCTGGGGGTGGGTGGAATGTAGGTAAAGGATATGTTTGCATTTTAGGATTATCATATTTGATACTCAACTCACTTCTCACTGTCTCCTTAAGAATAAGCCAGGCAATAAATCTTAGGACTCAGAAACAGCCAATTTATACTCCAAGATGGGCATTAACAGCACATGATTTCACTACTCATATTAATCTTCAAAAGGAATGCCCAGATTATAATAGGCCTCTACCTTCTACCTGGTAAATGAGGTGAGAAAACATCAATACTGTTTACAATTTTTATGTTTTCCCCCCCAACGATAACAACAAGGAGAAGTCTTCCCCTTTAAGTGCCTGGTACTGGGAAGAATTAAAGGGGATTATTTAAATTTCTAGCCAAGGATGTCATTCAAAACATTCCATCACTTATCCCATATCTGCCACTCTCCATCAATGCCTCAAATGCAATCTCTTTTATTTCCTTCCATAAAGACTCTCTAATCCTCAACAACTTTCAGTCAATGAATTTCAGTTAATATTTATAGACTGCCACTATGCCAGTATCCAGAAATCTCCAACCATATTCTTGACGTAACTAATGTGGTTCTCTCTTATAACACTTTTCCATGAATTATATACCATTAGACATCTGCCTTTTACTTCTTTTTTTTTTTAACATTTTTATGGGAGTATAATTGCTTTGAAATGTTGTGTTAGTTTCTGCTGAATGAATCAGCTATACATATACATATATCTCCACATCCCCTCCCTCCTGTGTCTCCCTACAACCCTCCCTATTCCAGCCCTCTAGGTGGTCACAAAGCAATGAACTGATCTCCCTGTGCTATGTGGCTGCTTCCCACTAGCTATCTATTTTACATTTGGTAGTATATATAAGTCCACGCCACTCTCTCACTTCGTCTCAGCTTACCCTTCCCCCTCCACATGTCCTCAAGTCCATTCTCTACATCTGTGTCTTTATTCCTGTCCTGCCCCTAGGTTCTTCATGACTATTTTTTTTAAATTTTAGATTCCATATATATGTGTTAGCATATGATATCTGTTTTTCTTTTTCTGATTTACTTCACTCTGTATGACAGACTCTAGGTCCATCCACCTCACTACAAATAACTCAATTTCATTTCTTTTTATGGCTAATATTCCATTGTATATATGTGGCACGTCTTCTTTATCCATTCATTTGTCAATGGACACTTAGGTTGCTTCCATGTCCTGGCTATTGTAAATAGAGCTTCAGTGAACATTGTGGTACATGACTCTCTTTGAATTATGGTTTTCTCAGGGTATATGCCCAGTAGTGGGGTTGCTGGGTCATATGGTAGTTCTATTTTTAGTTTTTTAAGGAACCTCCATACTGTTCTTCATAGTGGCTCTATCAATTTACATTCCTACCAACAGTGCAAGAGGGGTCCCTTTTCTCCACACCCTTTCCAGAATTTATTGTTTGTAGGTTTTTTGATAATGCCCATTCTGACAGTTGTGAGGTGATACCTCATTGTAGTTTTGATTTGCACCTTCTCTAATGATTAGTGACGTTGAGTATCCTTTCATGTGTTTGTTCGCAATCTGTATATCTTCTTTGGAGAAATGTCTGTTTAGGTCTTCTGTCCATTTTTGGATTGGGTTGTTTGTTTTTTTGGTATTGAGCTGCATGTGCTGCTTGTATATGTTGAAGATCAATCCTTTGTCAGTTGCTTTGTTTGCAAATATTTTCTCCGATTCTGAGTGTTGTCTTTTCATCTTGTTTATGGTTTCCTTTGCTGTGCAAAAGATTTGAAGTTTCATTAGGTCCCATTTGTTTATGTTTTTATTTCCATTTCTCTAGGAGGTGGTTTCAAAAGGATCTTGCTGTGACTTATGTCATAGAGTGTTCTGCCTATGTTTTCCTCTAACAGTTTTATAATGTCGGACCTTACATTTACCTCTTTAATCCATTTTGAGTTTATTTTTGTGTATGGTGTTAGGGAGTGTTCTAATTTCATTCTTTCACATGTAGCTGTCCAGTTTTCCCAGAACCACTTATTGAAGAGGCTGTCTTTTCTCAATTGTATATCTTTGCTTCCTTTATCAAAAATAAGGTGACCATATGTGCATAGGTTTATCTCTGGGCTTTCTGTACTGTTCCATTGATCTATTTTTCTGTTTTTGTGCCAGTACAATACTATCTTGATTACTGTAGCTTTGTAGTATAGTCTGAAGTCAGGAAGCCTGATTCCTCCAGCTCCGTTTCTCTTTCTCAAGATTGCTTTTGGTGTTCGGGGTCTTTTGTGTTTCCATACAAATTGTGAAATATTTTGTTCTAGTTCTGTGAAAAATGCCATTGGTAGTTTAATAGGGATTGCATTGAATCTGTAGATTGCTTTGGGTAGTATAGTGATTTTCACAATGTTGATTCTTCCAATCTAAGAACATGGTATATCTCTCCATCTGTTTGTAACATCTTTAATTTCTTTCATCAGTGTCTTATAAAGGCATCAAAACTATAAGACACTGATGCCTTTTAGTTCTAATTGCTACCTTTATATTATTATTTTTCTTTCACTCAAATAGCCTCATCCATTTGTAGACAGCTATGTAATCTTTTAATTTTGCTGCCAATATCTCTGGACATGAATTTGGAAATTTTACTTTTGCTTTCTTAATAATTTATTCCCTCTTTAACATTTGTAAAAGATTAGTTGAATTCGCTAACAGATATATATATATACAGAGAGCAGCAGCACTGATAAAGAAATAGTTTTTTTTTTTTTTTTTTAATATGGCTATAAAACTTTGCCAGGGGCTTCCCTGGTGGTGCAGTGGTTGAGAATCTGCTTGCCAATGCGGGGGACATGGATTCGAGCCCTGGTCTGGGAAGATCCCACATGCCACAGAGCAACTAGACCCATGAGCCACAACTACTGAGCCTGCGCGTCTGGAGCCTGTGCTCCGCAACAAGAGAGGCCGCAATAGTGAAAGGCTCATGCACCGTGATGAAGAGTGGCCCCCACCTGCCGCAACTAGAGAAAGCCCTCGCACAGAAACGAAGACCCAACACAGCCAAAAAAAGAAAAAAAAATTATATATATATATATATATATATATATATATATATATATATATATATACTGTGCCAGGAATATATCTAATCCAAAAATGTATGACACAAGGCCTAAATACTTGATGCAAAATAACTAGCATTTTAGTTATAAGCTTTTTTTTTTTTTTTTTTTCAGTACGCGGGCCTCTTACTGTTGTAGCCTCTCCCATTGCAGAGCACAGGACCCGGACGCGCAGGCTCAGTGGCCATGGCTCACGGGCCTAGCCGCTCCATGGCATGTGGGATCTTCCCGGACGGGGGCACGAACCCGTGTCCGCTGCATTGGCAGGTGGACTCTCAACCACTGCGCCACCAGGGAAGCCCTAGTTATAAGCTTTCTAGAACAAATACTAGCATCTCTAACTTAAAGATTAGTTTTAGTTTACAGTTTAGTGAATTCTACACATTAAGGGCAAGGTTAAATGGAACAAATACAGTTACTTAGATATCAGTTGAAGAATTACAAAATCAACTGTCAACACCCCCCAAAATTTAAATTATTTCATATGGTTTAAAAATATGTAAAAAGTGCTACTTTTCCACTATCAATTATTTAAAAGAATGCACACAAGAGGGAGGAGATATGGGGATATATATATATATATATATATATATATATATATATATATATATGTATAGCTGATTCAATTTGTTATAAAGCAGAAACTAACACACCATTGTAAAACAATTATACTCCAATAAAGATGTTAAAAATAAATAAATAAAAAAAAACAAAAGAATGCATAATTTTCTAAAGAAATAGCTAATGATTTTAACATTATAAAACTGGGATGTTTATATCTGCACACTATTCTTGTAGGTAGAAGAAAAGAGAAGTATGTTATGTTAGAAGAATGCTGCAGAAATACAAAATAATACAATTTTTTTATGAACCAAAAGCCAAGATCATTAATCATGCAAAATGAAATAGTCATACCGACTAGTACAGTATTTTTTGTTGCCAAAGATATTTTGTTATTCTAATCTATAGCAATTATAATTATTAATGATTCTAATGTTAATGGGAACTATCCATCTACATATGAAAAATATCACATTATACTAAAAGTAAAATGTGCAATTAGTACATTAAAACCTGATTATAGCAAGTGAATTACTCTGGTTTCTTATTTAATGAATAAAATGACATTTCTCCTTACATTCCATTACTAAGACAGTTAAAAATAAAATGCTAGGCAGAATACTATATGATGGTCAATATTGCAATACCTTTTGTAACTTTCATAAAACAAGCAAGTCTCATTATTTTCATTTGAAGTACTTAACTTTTCAAATGACTTATTGAAAAAGTGATACACAACTTAGAAATACAATAGCTTTCTTGTATTTCTTAGAAATATTATGAAATTATTTTTGAAATTAAAATTGAACATAAGTAGTGAACACAGAAACAGTACAAACCGCCCCAATGGTTAACATTTTCTTTTTAATGCAGCCAATTAGAGCTCTCACTGGAGCACTGTCTATGCTGGCATTTCACGCTGCCCTGCTTATTCCTTCCCCGAGAGCGACAAAGAATAATTAACTCAGCCAGCAAGAAATAAACGTTGACTTTTGCTGTTGGCCCCGCTAGACCACATTTATATTTCCACAATGTGACACAAGAGGTCGTATGGCGTAAGAGCACATAGAACACAACTTTGGGAGAAAAAATAAAGCATTGTTCAGCCAGTGTTATGGTCTCATTACAACTCTGATCAATACCTGAACGACCATAAAAACGTGGGGAAAAATAATGCATTCTAGGCAACCAGCCTTTCTTTTATCTGGGGAGAATTAACACCTTCACAGTTAATGCTTGGCACCTTGTAATGCTCTGTAGGATCTTTCCCCAGCTCTGGGAGGCATCTGAGATACATGAACCATTACTGCAGACTGCTTGTCACATAGATGTAAAAGGGCTATACATTTAAAACATTACAATATTTTAAAATTAATCAAATGCTTTTTCTCAACAGATACTGCAAACCTTGCTTTGACTTCTCCAAGTATTTCTCATTATCTGTGTCTTGATTTCAAAACCAAAAATAGTGACTATATTAAGCTTTGGAAAAATATGTTATTTTGCACAGGAACCCTGTCCTGGCTCAAACAGCTTGCTTATCAAATGAGGGAAGAAAACACCAGATACTGAGGATTATAGAGCAAAGCCAGAGAGAATTCACACTGTCTACAGACTTCAGTTATCTGACCTTGCTTACTTCTCTCCCTGCCTCCCTTATACTCCAGGCCCCCAAATTGCTGAATCTATTGTAGTCCTCTGCTGCACCCCATAAAACTGGGTTTTACTAATGGTATCGTTTTGCTAATTTCAATGAACCTTTTAACCTGGTTGAGGCTTTCAGTACTACTGGAATCAGCCTAGGTAGACACCGGCTTCACTGTGCCTCCCCACCCCCGGGCTCTAAACTCCAGCCAGTTTAGAGTTCTCCATCTGGGTTCAAATTCAGGAAACCCAGAAACATGAACCTATCCCTGGACCCCAGGTGTGTCAGGCATGGAGCCCTCCTGACCTGTGCTAGGAGAGAGGGCTTTTCTGAGCATAGCTAGGTCTAGGTCGGTACCCATGGATAAATGAGCCGGATGTCAGGATGCAGACGCCACAATGTAGCCCAGGATCTGCTGGGGATTCCCAATCAGAATAACAGGGATGACGTAATAATCACCATGATATCCACCATTTAGAGGGAATGCATTCACAGTATTCCAGTTTTGGTAAAGAAGCAACACGGGTTGTCCTTATCTGATAGAGTTTGTTATTGAGCATGAAGGATGTAAAGAGCGTATATGGTGACAGAGAGCAAAGTCCTCTCATTTCAAAGCCTAAGCACTGCACTTGCTTCCTCCTATTCTACATGGTTCTTCTCAAAGATCGCCACCATCAGAAACGTGGGAGTATATCTGATTAAATCCATTTAGTGAGACATGTCCAACATCTCTTTTCCCTAAGGAAGGACAGACTCTAAAGAACCTTTCTTTTTGTTTGGTTGATTGGTTGCTACTTCTCATTACCTTATGGAGCTGACTTTTTTTGTTGTTTGTTGGCTTCACTTGCTCATCTGAAGTTCACACTACGATTGGAGAACAGGTAGAAGGTTGGGTTTATTTTTCCCAAAATCTTGCTTCTATTAATAATAGTAGAAGAATATTAGAAGTGAATAGCTTTAGCCTATTTTGCCTTTTTATTCTCTATTCCCCGTAAAATCAGACAGCATAGTCATTAAGACAGGTTATAGTTAGATAAGTTATTTTCAATAATCTGTCAAAATGCCCAGTGTCTGATGGAAACCTAAGCTTGTGTTTTATTCAGAACTGTGTTTCTTCCGCTGAGGTTAAGAGAAAGTGTAAAGTCTGCTTGTACTTTCACCTAAAGACTGTATTCCCTCTCCTTCTCTCTCTTTGCCTTGGTTCCTTAATCAAATTTAAGTTGGATGACACAGACTAACACCCAGGAGTGGCTTTAAGCAAAGGAAGGAAATATTTTAAAGTACTGGGTACATTTGAAGCTACCCAGAGAAAGCTTAGGTCTGGGATCTGGAGAGTGACTGGGAAGTAATACAGCTGCTCCTTCAGCTGGATTCTCTCTGTTTACGTGAACCATTCTCAATTACACTCATCAACATATATGGTCCCAAAAGCCTCCAAATCACAAGAGCCCCAGCCCACGAATTCAAACTTACTTACTCAGCCAGTATTTACAGCTGCGTACCTATCTTCTGTGTCTCAGTGGAAAATTTTGACAGAAAAATTTTGGTTTATAAAGGAATTGACCCTCTCCCAGTCATGTGTCCAATTCTGAATTCATCATCTTTATCTGGTCAGGAGCTTGGGGTGCTGAACAACTATGGTTCAGGGAATCATTCTCTGACTACGTTGTGTCTGTCACCAAATTCATAGGTTGAACACCCAACCCCCTATGGGGTTAAATTTGGAGGTATTAAGCTTAAATGGAATCATACGAGTGGACCCTAATACAATAGGACTGGTGTCCTTATAAGACGAGGAAGAGACATCAGGGATGCAGTTACAGAGGAAAGCCCACATGAGGACATGGTGAGAGGGTGATCATCCATAAGCCAAGGAGAGAGGCTTCAGGAGAAACCAGCCCCATGGACACATTGATCTTGGACTTCCAACTTCCAAAACTGTGAGATTCTGAGAGAATATTTCTGTTGTTTAAGCCACCAAATCTGTAACATTTTGTTATGGTGGCCCATCAGACTAATTATACAGATACTACTATTATTATTACTTATTTATTTATTTTTGTAGAAGGCGTCCTCAGAGAAGGTAGTATGGCAAGCAGTAGAATCATTTTATAAGTGGCTAGTTAAAAGAGCATCTAAATTTGTTTTTCAGCAAGACGTTATCATTTCTTCATTTGCTACTTCTTTCTGCACTCTTTCTTCCCCCTTTGCCTATTCCTTTCTTTTATGGGAAATGATGTCTACAAGTGTCTTTAAGCCTAAAATCGACACATTTGCAGCAAGACTTTTAACATTCATGCCAGGTATATCCCCCAAACTCAAATACATTTTATCTAAAACTAAATCATTTCGCATTCTAAACCAACATTTCCCCTCCTTCAACCCTGCTCCTACCACTGCAGAGCATGGGAATATGGGTAGAGACTTTTTTGAGCTTTTGTTCTCTCCTTGTTCTCTCCTTGCTGCCCCTTGGCCTGAACAATCAAACACTAAGCAGTCTTGCTTATTCTTTCTTCTAAATTAGCCTTCCCTTTCAAATTCTTACATGATAGCTATCCTTACTGAATAATGAAGAACCAAGTATTATTGTTAAGTAACACCACTTAATATTAGGTAAGTGGACTTTTTATACACATTTGCAGGGACTGACAAAAGTAGCTTTGCAGTTACTGCTTTGTATGTTTATTACAGAAATATTAAAGAGTTCCTAGGCAACATTGACAAGCACCTCCCAGCTCAATTCTATTGAGTAGCTAGGAGTTCTAAGGAAGACTTTATGGTCACTAAGAAGAATCAAATAAAAATAAACAAAAAATGTTTAAAAATCAACAAGAATATAGCAACTACATATAAATTGCTTCTGATTGTCTCCATTTTGTTTCTTGTGTTCTCCTGTAAGATGGAAATTAAAATATCATTAAACATTTGACATAAACTCATAGGGTGGAAAGTGGCTATAAAAGAATATGGCTGTAAGTTGAGGACTTGGGGAAATACAGGATGCGAGCCATGGATTCCCTCTGTATTAAATCCACCCTCTGTACTGTTTCCAAAGTGTCTTTATAAACCTGATTAGGTAACTCTCCACTTTTAAATGCTTCACTGGTTGCCTGTAGCTTCCAGGGTAAAATTCCAAATCCATAGTTTGGCTCATAAACCTTTTCATGAACTGGCACCTACACCCTTGGATGGCTTCAATCCTACGCTACTCTTACCACAATGCTTTCTTCTACTGTCCTGATCTGTTTATAAATTGGTGAGCATGTTATGATATTTAGACATCTGTGCCTTTGCACATGGGTCCCCAGACAAGATGTCTATGGCCATCCTTTTGCCCTAAGTTGCTTTTGTGTTTATGTAACTCCCACACAGGCTTTACAGCTCAGCTCAACCACTGCCCACTACTGAAGTCTTCTGATTTAGAGACTTCTTAAGTGCTTTTATGGGCTTTTTTGTGCAAATGTCTCTCACAGGATTTTGAATTCTATCAGTGCATTTTCGATCATCCTCCTTGACATTTTTGGAGGAGAAAGGACATAAACTCTCTGGGTTTGTATTCCCAGTGGTTTGCACAATAGCTGTCACATTTTAGGTGCAGAAATGCCTGTGGATGGATACACAAATACTGCATTTAGAGGTGGATTTTTATATCTTCAAATTTGAAAAAATCTCTACTTCTGAAAGCATCTCTTTTGCCCCTTTCCTGTTTGCCCATTTCTGTTCCCCTCTAACCTTAAAAGAAACTAATTATAGGAATGAGATCACTAGGCAACTTTTAACCTAACTCCTGACTTATGCTCTACTGAATGCACACCGTGCCTTACCTAACCTGTTGATTCTTTTCCTAGATTAAAAGAAGTAAGAATGAAGAATGAAGTAGTTAAAGAATGACTAGCTCTCCATCCCCAGCAGTCCCCTTAGCAACCCTGCAGGAAGACTTGTCAGATGAGATAACATCTGAAGAGAGATTGAGGAGTCAGCCAGCCTGCATGGAATGGAAAATGACTCAGAGCTTACCCTCCTGCCTTGATGATTCACTGAGGTTCTTTCCCCTTTTCCCTTTAAAAATTCCCATGGCTGAGCAGAATCTTTGGAGTTGTTTTCTGGGGACATGAGTCCACCATCTCCCTACATTGCCTGTTTCCTGATTAAAGCAACTTTCCTTTCTACTAACATTTGCCTCTCAAGTATTGAGAGGCTTTTGAGCAGCAGGAAGCCAAACCTGAGTTCAGTAACACTTCTTCCATTCTCCATACCTCAGATACTTGAAAATAGTGAATTTGTTTCTAAGGCTGCTGTGTTATGATGTTGAAAATAATAATGCCAGTGAAAGCATTTCATGAACAACTAATTTGTAAAGCTTCTTATGAAGAATACTTTATGACTATTTTGTAACATTTCCCAGTCACATATTAAATAGAAATTGTCAATTATATTCTAACTTGTGTTATCTTGTTGTTGCAGTGTTCATTCTTAAACTTGAATCAAGTTTCCACTTAAAGTACTTTTTATACAAGTTAGATCTTCACCAGTTTGTTGGAGGAAGGAAAGATAAATGGAGAAAAGGATTTGTCAAGACCCTAACAATCTTGTGGTTATATTTGCTATTAGCATTAAAATAAGGCAGAACACAAATAAACACTTCCTTTTACATTTTCCCTGATCATTTAGATCTGAAAGTCTTTCTGGCCTAATCTCTCTACACTCACTGAGCATCATCCGTGCTCTGCCTGGAAATTACATATTCAGAACACTTGTAGGTCTTATCACTGATCAGTACAATGAAATGAAGCTTTAGTCCCCATAAAAAAATACAATAAAACAATGTTCCTGCAGTGCAGGATGAGAGCTGATTTAAATTACAATAAGGCACAAATAAAAGGAAAAAAATGAAAACATTTCATTTTACGAGTTTTGTTAACTCCAGAAGCTTAAATCAAAGACGACTTCATCATCAATCATAACATCAACCCAGCAGCATCAAAGGGCAGCTTTCAGTCACAGTAAATACCAGAGCTGAGTGCATTTCACACTCAATTAAAGGGAACTGAATCACACAATGTTAGAGCTGAAAGGAATATTTCAAGTTTCTGAAACAATCACCTTACTTTGTGTATAAGAAACTGGATTCACAAACTACCTGCCTCTTGAATCCTTCAGCTGTGCCCCATGGGTCCATAATAAACATGCTCCCCTGCCCTTTGTACTTGTCTCTAATGCTACATAGCACATCATCACATCTTAGTGACTTAAGAAAACAAGACTCATTTCTGTGAACACAGTTTACCTGGGTGTACTCACCAGATTGCAGTTGGGATGTTGGCTGGGGCTGCAGTCACTGGGCTTAACAAGGGTGGTTTGTTCATGGGGTCGGTGTTGTCTTTGGAAGGAGGCATCAATCTTCCCTACATGGACCTCTCCCAGGGCTCATGATATAGCAGCTGCCTTCTTTGAGAGTAAGTGATCCTGAGAAGGAGCAAGGCAGAAGCCACAATTTTTAAGCCATGCCTCAGATCCCACACATATTAGTTTTCCTAATATTTTATTGGTGATGCTGGTCAGCCCTGTTCATTCTGAGGAGAGATGACCCAAAGGCATGAATATCCACAAGAAAGAATCATGGGGGCTATTTTGAATCTGTTAACTGCAATTCTATTCCTCTTTTCCAAGGGTTTCTTTTACCTCTCTATCTTATCTCATTTCTCCACTGTCATCACTTCCACTGGGACCTTCTCAAGTGATGGCAGGTCATCCACCCCCAGTTTTAATTCCTACTCCAAAACTTCTACCAATTACAAAGCTGATCAATGGGTTGAAGTATTTTGTGTTCTCCATTTCTGCTTTCAAACAATTCATCCTCCATGACCTAGTAAAAAGAATAAAGCTATTCTAGTTCTTGTCATCAACTAACACATCATCAACCAACATGTCAGTCACTCCCCACATTTCCTAAGATTTCTGTCACCTGTAATGCAATGTTTCACTCCACCAGATGAATCTTTTGGCTTCTCAGTTCTTTAACCCTCTTGTCACCAAATAAACTAGATCATTTCCCTGAAGCAATACATTCACGTGACCTCAACATAGAACTCCAAAATCAGGTCCTATCACCCAGACAATTGTCTTCTACCCTATATACTCACTTTAAAAAATTATTCTTTTTCATTTTGGGGATAATTTCAGATTTATGAAAATATGGTAAGATATTACAGGAAGTTCCCATATATACTTCACTCCATTTCAGTTTTACCTAATGTCATCATCTTAGGTTCTTGTGGTAGCTTGTCAAAACTGAGAGAGCCATCATGGCATATTATTTTTAATAAGACTGCAGAGTTTATGCATATCTCACCCACTTTTTCATTAATGTTGTAGGATCCAATCCAGTTACTACACTGCATTTAGTCATCATGTCTACTTAGTTTCCCTGGGTCTGTGACAGTTCCTCAGTCTTTCCCTGTTTTTCATGACTTTAGCAGTTTTGAAGAGTACTGGCCAGGTATTTTGTAGAATGTCCCAGAATTTGGATTTGATTAACATTTTTCTCATAATTAGACATTCTTTATGGAATTACAGAAAGACTACGACACACATGAAGTGTTCTCATCACATCATACCAGGTGGTATATAACACCCACATGGCAACAGTGGTGAAGTTAACTGTCATCTCGTATACGGTAGCAGTTGCCAGGTTTCTGTACTGTAAGTTATTTTTATTCCTTTTCCATATTGTATTCTATGGAAGCAAGTAATTCAGCTCCCCTAAGGGGCTAAAGATTAAGCTCCATCTCTGGTAGGGTGAAGTGTCTCTGCATATTATCTAAATTTTTCTGTAAGGAAGAGTTGTCTATTCTCTACCACGTATGTATGTATGCATTCATTTATATATTTATTTCATTATGGACTCGTGATTTTTTATACTTAGGGTTATAATATTGTTAGCTCATTTATTCAACTATTCCAACTATTACCATTCTTTAATATGAAGGCCCTTTCCAATGCACTGAATTTTTTTACTTTTCTGTCCACTCTTCCTTTTCTGGCTTAGATACTGTGGTCTATTATTTCACTACGTTATTACAAACATCTCAAAATTCTTCTTCCTGTATTTCCTTTCTGGGGCATTCATCTGTTAAATCCACAGGCCTGAATGATTTCTACCTGTTTTCATTGTGCTGAACATCAGAATAAACCTTGTGTATTAAAAAATACACAAGGGACTGGCTGAAAACATGACAAACTAATTCTTACCAAACAAAAATGGACTTCAAAATTTCTGAAAAATCCTGCTAAGTTTCTCTAATTCATTTTTCCATTTATCCTAGCAATGACTTCTAAAACAACTTTATCTTTAAGGCAATCTTACCAAAAAATTTTATAGAAAGTATAGGGGCTTCCTCCGTATTCCATCTCCACATCCTCCCGCAGTTTTTCCTAATATTAACATCTTCCACTGGTGTTGCACATCCGTTACAATTGATGAACCAACACTAATTCATTACTATTAATTAAAGTCTATAGTGTACATTGTGTTGTACAGTTCTATGGGCTTTGGCAAATGCATAATATTATGTATTCACCGTGATAGTATAATATAAAACAGTTTCACTGTCCTAAAATTTCCTGTGCTTTACCTATTCATCTCTTTCCTCCTCACAACAACAAACAACAAACCTGAAACTAAGAAAGTAATTACAGCATGGTCACAGAATGCAATGTTGGCTTACAAAATTAGATTTTTTTTTATAGCAGTTATACAACACTAACTCACACAGTCTTGTTTTGTTTTGTTTTGTTTTTAATTCCTGTTCACATATTCTGCATGCTAGACATTTTTAGCTTACGTGTGAGAAATATTCTCTCTCCATGTTAAACAGTCTTTCTCATTCCTTTCAAAATTTTGTTCTAGTTCTGTGAAAAATGCCATTGGTAATTTCATAAGGATTGCATTTAATGTGTAGATTGAGATTATCATACTGAGTAAAGTAAACCAGAGAGAGGAAGATTAACATCATATGGTATTTCTTATACGTGGAATCTAAAAAAAAAAAAATGATAGAAATGAACTTATATACAAAACAGAAACAGACCCACACACTTAGAAAACAAACTTATGGCTACCAAAGACAAAAGTTGGGGGAGGGAAAAATTAGGAGTTTGGGATTAACATATACACACTACTATACATAAAAATAGATAACCAACAAGGACCTACTGTATAGCACAGGGAACTATACTCAATATTTTGTAATAACCCGTAAGGGAAAATAATCTGAAAAAGAATATATATATACATATATATATATATATATATATATATATATATAATTAAATCACTTTGCTGTATACCTGAAACTAACACAACATTGTAAATCAACTATATTTCAATAAAAATAAATTTAAAAGAAATAAAGGGGTTCATATTTGACAGTCTTCTTCTTCTTGGTTTGACCTATTTGCACCTTGTTTAGAAATCTATAGCCACCCTCAGATCAAGAAATATATTCTTATTTTCTTCTAAATATTGTAAAATTTTGCCTTTCATGTTTAAATCTTTAATACCCCTGGAATTGAATTTTGTGTTTTAAGTGAAAAAGGATCTAAATTTATTGATTTTTCCAGATGGTTAATAAAAAGTCTGAGTACCATTAATTCAGCAGTACATTTTTCAGCATCGATCTCAATGATTCATCTATAAAATATCAAATTTCATATATAGAGACTTTTTCTGAAGTCTCTTTCCTGTTACATTAATTTCCTACATACTTATAAAACTTATTTATTTATTATAACTATATATCAATTGAATATTTGTTATAAAAATATCTTTTTAGAATTTTTCTTTAGGAATGTAACTTAACCACTCTTCATGTCTTGTCTTTCCATATAAGTTCCTAATTGGGATATTAACTGCAATTACATTTTAGAGTTTATAATGATTTGAAGAAAACTAATAACACTAAGATCTTGAAATTTTATCATTGAACTCACAAAAACATTTTATTGTTAGAGTGGTTTTTTTTTAAGATGTGCAGCAAAGTTTTAAAATTTTCTCCACAGCTTGTGTTTAGTTATCCTTAAGTATCTTATAGTTTGATATTATCAATGCTATTTTCTTCTCAGTACTTAAAAAAAAAAAGACAATTACATTGTCTTTGTTGTTAGTATATAGAAATGCAATGCTTTAAATTTTTTTTACTATTTATCTCATTTTCAGAAAACTTATAAAACTCTATTTATGGATTGTTTTGGGTTTCCTTGTGGAAAACAATAAAATCAGCTTGAAATGAAAATTTGCAGCTGATTTTACTAGGTCCTCCATGACAACACCGAAGAAGAGAAAAAAATGGTGGATTTACTACCTTGCTCTTGTTTAATATAGAATGCTTGCTTTGGATTTGGGTAGATGCTCTTTATCTGTAAAGGAAACTTCTTTCTGTATCATGCACTTGTACTGAACAGTATCAATATTTTCTCCACCTATAGATATGAAGATATTATATATGCGTGTGTGTGTGTGTGTGTATATATATATATGTGTGTGTGTGTGTGTTATATAATTATATATATGAATGTATTATACAATGTATAAACTTTTAACCTATTAATAAGGTGAATTATATTAGAGTTTCTAATGATATACCAACATTAATCATAAAAAGTATACTTCTTATATATTGTAACATTTGGTTTATCAAAATTTGTTACTATTTATACCCATATTTATGGGAGAGACAGACCTATAACTAATCTGTTTCATTCATAATACTTTCAATAGATGCTTTTTCTCTCTTCTGTTATAATTAGCAGAGGTTTACTTACTTTTAGTCTTTTAAAACTACCAATTTTAAAAATTTTCCTATTATTTTTTTCTATCTTTTTAGAGTTTTAGTTCTTTATCATATCCTACAGTATGTCAACTTATTCTTTTGTTAGTTTTCTAACTTTTATGTCTGAGGCTTAGCTCATTGATTTTTACTATTTTTATTTTTCAATAAAGTTTTAAGGTATAATTCTCCATCTAACACTAGCTGAATGTAGTTTTGAAATATTTATTTTCATCTTTGAGTTTAGGGTTTTTTTTTAGATTTTTATTATGATTTATGTTTTCATCTTAAAAGTACTTAGAAATGTGTATTTCACTTTTAATACATAAAGATTTGTTTTTATTGTTGCCATCAATCTTAATTTCATTGTGATTAGTGAATGTGGTTTGTTTTACATCAATGTTTGACATATGTTGAAATTTACTTTATGGGAAAAACATAATCAATGTTTTTAATGTTTCATAGTCACTTGAGAAGAATCTATAGTAAGTATTGGGTATAAGAATAATGTCAATTATATTAAGCTTGTAAATTTTGTTATTCACATATTCTTTATCTTTTACATTATCACTTATAGCAAAGCTTGACAAT
The DNA here is from genome assembly GCF_005190385.1 of Monodon monoceros. Lineage (NCBI taxonomy): Eukaryota > Metazoa > Chordata > Mammalia > Artiodactyla > Monodontidae > Monodon > Monodon monoceros. The sequence goes on along the minus strand of NW_021703776.1, from coordinate 4,199,330 downwards.
CAAACAGACTCAATGTCCACACTAAAGTATATGTTTTTTTATAAATTTATTTATTTATTTATTTTTGGCTGCACTGGGTCTTTGTTGCTGCACCCGGGCTTTCTCTAGTTGCGGTGAGCGGGGGTTACTCTTCATTGTGGTGCATGGGGTTTTCCCTGCAGTGGCCTCTCCTGTTGCAGAGCACGGGCTCCAGGCACACAGACTTAAGCAGTTGTGGTTCACGGGCTCTAGAGCACAGGATCAGCAGTTGTGGTCCACGGGCTTAGTTGCTCCTCTGCATGTGGAATCCTCCCGGACCAGGGCTCAAACCCATGTCCCCTGCATTTGTAGGCGGATTGTTAACCACTGTGCCACCAGGGAAGCCTGGTATATGTTTAAAGTATGACCAAAATATTTTTTTTTCAAAAATACCACTGATTTAATTTAGTCATGCCTTCAAATTTACTGTCAAGTGAAATGTAACATCATATGAAGATGTTACCGAGAGATGACCCTGGTTGAAGAAATGATTGAGAAACATGGCTCTCTAGAAACACTCCAGGCACACCCCACTCTCCACACTCCTTACAGAGAGATTCCAACATCTCCTGACTCCACGGCAGCACCTATCCCAAGATCCTAACCCTTCTTGTTTGAGAGATATATTGTGATCATAGTTTTCCAAGCTAATGCCTCTCTGTAATTCTAAAGAACTGAATTTTGATTTTCTCAATATTCTGAAATCTTTGTCAAGTTAACCCTTTAGTGCTTAAGTTTTTTTAAACCAGGATTAATAATAGCATCTGGCTTCATGGGATTATTGTGATGGTTAAAGGGGATAATATATGCAAAGCACTAGGAAGAATATACGGAACATAGTGAAGGCAATAATTCTTAGTTATTATAAGTGATCACCCTTTACTATTGTCATCCCTGAATAGTTTTTATTTTCATTGCTTCCCATAGGCATTGTGATTTCTCAATAAAACACTGGAAGACAGAAATTATGGCACATTTTATTTTTAAACGAGGTAAGCATGGTAGGACATTGCAAGTTCTGTCCCATCTAGTTTAGGGACTAGAAATAGTCTACTGCCTTTGACCTACTTGTGAATATGCCCAAGTATTGAGCTGAAGATTTCCTTCTTATTGACACCAAGTATGCAACTCTTCTACCTAAAGGCACATGGATTCATCATTTATTTCCCTATTGGAGTTTTACAGCTCTTTTGAAAAGGACTAACACCCTTGACTAGTTTCTTCCAGCAACTGTGTCTTACTCCTTGGAGAGTAGACTCTGTGTCTTACAAGATGAATAACTATGGTTTCTTAATTTCATTTGCATGTTTTTGTAATGATCCTGCAGTTCTCTTCTGTCAGGACAGAGTGATTTAGAAATGCATGATGCTCCTGGACTTCTGTTTCCCATTCTAACACTGGTTCTCTCTGCACAGAAGCTAACACACAGGATGGCACTACGTAGATAAGATCATTCCACTGGGGCAGAGTTTAAAGGAAACTGGAATTGCTTTTCTAGGAGGAAAAGAAACTGAGGCAGCAGAAACACCCTGAGGAGCCCGAGCATAAAGGAACTGTGGTCACTGCCAGTGTTTTACCTGGGCACCTCCCGTAAGGACCTAATTCCTCTCCACCAGCCGACTTCACTTCACAGCACATACCCAACAGTGTGGAATCATTAGCCATCTCTCTGCCTCCCTCCGGGCATTCTTTGTCAGAGTGGCCGGTACCAGGGTCCCCAAACCCTAGACACTTTTTTCAGGAAGGGAGCAGAGATCAATTTATTTCATTGGCAGTTGTCAGGCCCAAGGATATATGTGGAGTTATCTCTTTGGCTGGGACAACAGTGCAGATCTGTGGTGTAACATTTCTCATCAGGAACCTTCTGAGTCCAGTCACCAGGGTCACAATACAATCATTTGCCTTCATCTGTTTAAGTGGTATGATTTACAACTTTTTTGAAGTGGGAGGAAGAATTACATTTTCTATTTCAAGATGGCGAGATGGATCTTTCAAAGGTCTTTACATGTGAATGAATTAGTTACTGTATTTTTAAAGACAAAGTAAAACATCTGAGAAGCAAGGTTTATCACTTAAACATATGGTGTTTCCTTAATGGGGAAAAACTATTTTCCAATGAAACAACAGAAAACATCCAATGTATTTAAGATTAGAAAAAAATAGAAATCCAATATTTTGAAATCGAGAGAAACAAGAGACTTTCGCTATTTAAAACAACGAAACAGAGCTATAGTCTTTACATGCTAAGAAGTACATATTGGCAGAGAATAGAAATATAGAATTGTTGCTGAAAAGAGTTGCTCTGTCACTTTGAGAAACACTACTATGCTTCGACCATCTAGTGAGTATTTACAGGAAACAGTCATCCCTTTGGCTTAGTCATTGGTATTCAGTGGTGACAGAGACTTTGAACAAGGATGCTGACTGAGGAAAACATCACCTTGATCATGAAGTAATTATATAGTAATAGACTAGAGGGTTGCTTCATAGGGAAGTCAAGAACAAAATGAATTGAGAATAAAACCAAATGAACCACATCGAAAACAGGCAACTGCAGGCCAGTTCTAGTCAGACACACAGGCATTGGGGTGACAGCATGAGTTGGGGGAATCCCCAGGGTACCAGGAGAGCATCCAGCCAGCAAGAGAAACAGCATTCTCCATTCTGTGCTGCTCCTGGGGCACAGCCAGCCCTGGTGAATAGAAGCTGCAATGTCATTCATTTAGTCGTGCCCAGTTCAAGACAGAAGGTCACCATCTTTCTCTTAAAGATGAGTAACCATTTCTCCTTCTGCTATGAACTGTCCACTGCACACTCACCTCTCAAATGATTGGTCACAGGCCAGGGGGCCATTTCTGAGAATCTCATCTCACCTACCTCCAGTGAATGCATCCGCTGTCTGAGTGTCTGGTGCTTGCTTTGTTATAGGAGCCTTCAGATTTACAGACCAAGATGATTAGTATTCGTCCTCTGATTGTAAGGAATGGGAGAGCATCCATTTTTCCCAGAGTTCAGCCAAGAACCTGCCCAGACTCAACTAAATCAAGATAATGAGAGGAATCTTGGATAAAGTAAAAAGGAACAGAAGAATGAGGGAGATGGAAAAGAGGTATTGAAAACCCATTGAAGGTGAACCTGGGAAAGAGAAATCTCTGACCATCCAACAGCCTTCTCGGAACTTGGACATCTGTCATGCAGAGGAGGGATTATCTTTGCTTTGGAGCCCAAGCTCAAGTTATAACCAGTGGGTAAATGTCATTCATGAATAGTTGCCACTCATGGTAGGAAATGATTTTATGTAATTAGAACTACTTAAGAAACTGGCATGGGGCTTCCCTGGTGGTGCAGTGGTTGAGAGTCTGCCTGCGGATGCAGGGGACACGGGTTCGTGCCCCGGTCCGGGAAGATCCCACATGCCACGGAGTGGTTGGGCCTGTGAGCCATGGCCGCTGAGCCTGCACCTCCGGAGCCTGTGCTCCGTAACGGGAGAGGCCACAACAGTGAGAGGCCTGCATACTGCAAAAACAAAAACAAAACAAAAACAAAACAAACAAACAAAAAAAGAAAACTGGAGTGGATTTTTGGATAAAAGTAAGGTACTCCTTAGTACTAGCAGTATTCAAAAACAAGCTAGAAACTACTCTGGAATTTTCTGATAATTTTGTGAGTTCCAGAATTTTTCTACTGACTGAGAAAATAAATGTTTCTAGAGATCTTCACCAGTGGTGTTGTTAGTGCTGTTGAATGGGTACTTGGCCCCAGGAACAAGGCACCCAACTGCATGAGGTCTTCTAGGGGAATTTCTGCACAAGAAACAATGCATAAAGAACAAATGCCACTTAAAGTTTCACTGAGGCATCGGCCCCAAGCTATAAAATGAGAAGACTGGAATTCAGAGAGCACAGAAGATTCCCCCAATGGTTGAGACTGAAGACCTTCCCCCACGGCAGGCTTTGGAGGCACGTCCTGCCTGTGTCCTAATCCTCTGATTTCTGACACAAACTTTGGGGGTGGGGTGGGTAGTGGTCTTTGTCCTTTTAGTTGCAAGGAATGAAGAACCAGTAAAAAGTGAGAGTGATGGCTAGAACAATAGGAAAGGGAAAATGCTGATGGCTCAGCTGCAAGAAGGAAGAGAGAGAAAAGAATCAGCTCTGGGGGCTGATCTTTTCTCTTTTTATCATCTTAGCTTTGAACTAGTTATACGCTCAGGAAAAAATTCTAACAGTAAAGACATATTAGACAAAAATTTCAATCCACCTGCTTCCCAGGTACTGGCATTCAATGGATAACTGCTTCCATATCGTTTTCATGGTTTTTTTTTTGTTTTTTTGGTTTTTTTTTGGCAGCATGTGGGCCTCTCACTGTTGTGGCCTTTCCCGTTGCAGAGCACAGGCTCCGGATGAGCAGGCTCAACGGCCGGCCATGGCTCACGGGCCCAGCCGCACCGAGGCATGCTGTATCTTCCCAGACCAGAGGCACGAACCCCTACTTCGGCAGGCGGACTCTCAACCACTGTGCCACCAGGGAAGCCCCGTTTTCGTGTTTTTGTTTTTGTTTTTGTTTGCAGATGTGTGTTTGTTTGTGTATAAGGTTGAGGCTCTGCTCTTTCCTTTAAAGGGACCAAATTGTATGTATTTTCATGCATTTAAAAAAATTACCCCTATGTTTTAGAGGGCTTTCCATGAGTGAATCCATATAGGTGCACTAAGATCTTAATAATAGACATGTATTTTCTTCTGAACATTTTCTTTCAAATAATTTAAAGAATTATCTTTCAGAATTGACTCTTTAATCCACTTGGAATTGATTTTTGAATTTCCTGTGAAATGGAGATCCAACTTAATTTTTTTCTGCTCAAAAATCATTTCCCCCATCATCATTTATTGAGCAGAATATCAGTCAGCATTGATCTGCAATGCCTCCTCTGGCACATATCATGTTTCCACGTGCATGGATCTATTTGTGGACTCTATTTTCTATTCCATTTTGCAGAATCAATTATTTATTACAAAATTATATTAAGATAATACCTAGTACAGGTACTAAACTATATTCTTGTTATTCTTTTTTATGAATGACTTTGGCCTGTATGGGAACATTGTTCTTCTTTATTGAGGGTCAGCAAACATTATCTGTAAAGGGTCAGATAGCAAATATTTAGACTTTGCAAACCATATAGTCTCTATTACAACTACTCAGCTTTTCCATTGTAGTGCAAAAGTAGCCGTGGGCACTCTCTAAACAGATAGCCATGGTTGTGTTCCAGTACAAGTCCACTTACAAAACAAGGCAGTGGATTGGATTTGGCTCAAGAGCTGTAGTTTCCTGACCCATGTGCTATAGAAATGCCTTGCTGGGATTCTCAATGAAATTTAATTGAATTCAGATATCAACTTGTAGAAAACTCTTAACACTGAAGTATTGTCTTTCGTTTATGAACATGATATAACATTCCGTAGTCTTTTCAAAAAGGATATGCACTAAAATTTTAAATGCACTCCATATAGAACTTTGGCCACGTTTATTCCTAGATATCCTGTAGTTTTCTGTGACTCCTTTCAGGTCTATAGGTAGATAATCTTATTAACTAAACTTATTATATCTTATTTCTCCCCTCCCTCCCAGATTTACAGTCTGACATTTGAATTTACCTTATTACACTGAATAGAATGGCCCCTTCAGTGCCCCACGGCTGTGCTGACATTTAACATGCTGTTTTGCTGGTTTCCTGTACTGTTTCGACATTAAGTATAATATTTGCTTTAAGTTCTGGCAGGATTGTTTTAACATATAAACATTTCTTTTTAAAATTTCCGGTTGCCCAAGCCAAAGAAACCTTGTGTTTATTCTTGATGACTCTCTTCGTACTCCATACCCAACCTGTCACCAAATCCTATCAGTTACAATTTCCAAATCTACCCAGAATCTGGCTAACTCTTCCCATCCCCTCCCTCAACACCACTGTGGTCCATGTAAGCCACGACAGTCACTGCCAGCCTGAACGACTGTCCCATCCTCCTTCTGGCCCTCCTGTTCCCAGCTCACCTCCACCACCTTACTTACATCAGAGTAACTGAAGTAAAGCTTGAGAAACACAGCACCCCTTTGCCTAAAATTGTTCAGCTATGTCAGTCTTACTCACATCTGCCTTCCTCACATCCTTCAGGTCTCTATAAATTACACTTTCTCATGAGGTCTTTCTAGACATTATTTAAAGTTAGCAACTTGCACACCACTCATACCCTCCTTCTATCTTGATACTTTGTATCTTTCTAGTTATGTGATTTTTTTTTCCTTCATTGTCCTTATCACTAACTGGCAGCATGTATTTTATTTATTTGATTGTGTATTGCTTGTCAACCTCAACTCAATGATAAACTCCATGGACAGAGACTTTTCTTTATTTTGTTTGCAATGTAACCACACCCAATAGTTACCTCTTCCCTCCTACTCAAAGACACTGTTCTCCTACCTGCTATGCCATAAACTATGTGTGCTCGTCTTTCAACCTTACAAAAATAAAGACTCATGTAAAATATATATACTTTGAAGTCTGGCTTCTTTCACTCAAAATTATTTTGTGAAATTTGTTCTTGCTGTTGTAGATAATTGTAGTTGTTTATTTTCAATTCTGCATGTTGTTCCATTGTAAATAAACCCCATTTTATTTATCCCTTTTTCTATTGGTGGCATTTGGTTGTCTCAACCTTTTGGTTACGTCAAATAATGCTTCTAGAAGAGTGATACAGGCAATGGCCTGATTTAATAAAGAGACACAGATAGTTGACCTCTGCAATTGGTACTGAAAAAAAGACAACAGGACTCTTTCCTCCTAACTGGGGTGAATATTCATAAACTTCTTTGAATACATTTCCACATTGATAGGGAAACTAGAATTGAATTTTTTCGAAATATATTGAGCTTGGTCAGTGCTGCTGGTGTGGCATCGTGCTTGGGAACAGGAGGTGGAGAGAAGGGATAGATAAACAAGTCAGGTCCTAATATCCTGGGAGTTAGAGAAAAGAATGTCAGACTTAAAGGGGAAAAGGCTGTTGCCAATTCTGATCAATTCTCTCAAACCCTTTGCCCCAATGCTTTTTGGATGTTGAGATGAGATAATAATGCAAATTATGAAATGGATGTCACTCTGAGGCTCTGTACCTGGTTATGGAGAGTTTCTTAAGACAACCTGGGTCTGCCTTTGGGAGGGGATGAAGGAGAGAAGGAAGTTACCATGAAGTTAATTGAAGAAAGTTATGGGGGGGAGTTAGTATGGAAAGAATTGTACAGGTGGATTTTCATGAAAATGGGTAAACTATAGAAGATACTTTTTTTTTTTAATCAGAACCCCTTAACAATCCAAAATTCTATTCAACTCAGTAGATGGGAGGATGATTCTTTGCATTCCAGAAGCCAAAAAAAAAAAAAAATCCAACAAATATTTGCTTTCCTTGAAACCTGTCGCTGAGAGCAGCAGAGGCACATAACTGAAGGTGGACCAAATGAAACCTCTAGGCAGAACTTCCTGTCAAAGACATAAATGCATAGAAGCTGGGATTTTTTTGGAATTCCTCATGGTGTTGAAGGCGGTGAGCATCCATCAGAGGTGCAATAGGCTACAATGGAGGAACAGGTGTACAGCAGCTGCCTCCTGCCCAGGTTGTTTCTTTCACTGGAGCTGGAGCACCTTCATTCCTGATCATTTCTCAAGCCTGGTTCTCGATCCATCCCATTAATAATTTTAGCTTAACCACAATTTCTAATAATTCCTGTTTTCGTTTGTTACCAAAGATTACTGTTTTCAGACAAATTTCACTGCTCAAATACTGAGACTATGAAAGTATTTGCTCTTGGGAGGACAAAAATCAAAGGCAGGTCTTAGAAGTTGTCTCTGGGATAATTCTAAAACATTTGCCAATGTGGTTCCACCAAGTTGGGTTGGCATGGAGATCACAGACTCTCAGAGTTCTGAGCTCCACGTCATGGAAGGGTATGGTCCTGGATTTGTTGATATATATTAACTTTTTGATCCATCACGTTGAATATTGTTAATCACTTTGTTTTATTGAAAATTCTCCCTCTTAAAAATATTTACCTAAGAATCAGACATCAGATTGGTCAAGCCCAGAAACATTAAGCAGAAATCTTGCCAAAGAATATCTCAATTTGTGAGTTTAGAGTTTGGGGTTAATTTTTTTCTAATATACATGGCCTATGTTTTCACTTCAGACAGTTTTTATAATACAGCAGCATAGGACAAAAATAAACAAGTCACAAAGCATTATCACAGTGTGTGTCCCAAGATAATTTTATTCCATTACAAAATAATGGAAGGATTTGTGATGGGACATCCAATTATGATTTTAGAAATAAAACTGTGTGATAAATGAAAAGGACAAGACATAAAGCAGGGAGATTGTTTTGAAAACATTTCAATAATTCAAGAAACTAATTGTACTTGCCAAACTAAAGTTGTGGTAATGGAAATAAAGAGAAATTAAAAGATTAAGTCCTAATGTTTTGAAGCACTCATGGTATATAATTAATTGATTTATGTCCTATGCATCTAGAATGTCATAGTTATGTTCTATCCTTGAGATAAAGAGAAAATATTTTCCTATATTCTGTAATCAGATGAGGACACTGGTTGAGAAAAACTAGACTTATTTGAAGGTCTGATATTAGGTGACTTGTTGGATGATAGATGATTTATTAAGCCTGAGACTGTAGGAATAGAGCAAGTTTGGATAAACAAAGATGATAAATTTTGTTCTGAAGTTGAAATTGCTAATTCATGAGGCAATATTCAATAGCCAAACTCTATGGATTTGGAAAGCAATAAGAAGTGTGAACTGCAGATCTAGATTTGGAGATTATCACTGAGTATGATTATCAAAGTCAGGGGTCAGGAATGAGATCTCAGAGGGAGAGTGAGAAGAAATAATGACCTACAGTCCAAAGTTGAGGGGTGGATGGAACAAAACAGTCGTACTAAGGCACAAGGAAAGATCTGAGATGCTGTCACATCCAATGCAAGAAAAGTTTTTCATGATGGCGATATTTACAGTCTATATTAAATGAGGAATGATTGGAGGAGCTTGAGAGAAAAAGACCATGGCATGACTGCTACAATTGTTAGAAGGACCGACAATTTGAATGACTAACTCTACATAAGGTGCTTAATTCATCCGGCCAGAATCAGACGAAGACATTCACAGAACCGAAGGGCAGAGTTTTACTCAATAAGATAAAAGCTCAAGATATACTTTAGTTGCAAAGATAGAACCCCAAATAGAATCAGTTTAAATAAAAAGGAAGTATACAGAGCCCCCATCGTGCAGCCTGGGAAAACCAAAGTAACCCACAGGAAGCTATTTTTGAGACTCTGCATACACACCACATTGTCTCTAGATCCAGACCCAGGGAAGGGGAACGTGGTAACCTTCCCTATCATGCGTCATGTGGTAGTGCTGGGTCCCGTGCACACTCTCTGAACTCGCGACTCAAGCTCTGAGAGGCAAGGACCAGCATTTTCTGCCTCCATTAGAAATAAATGATTGAAATTAAAAAAAGACCAATTCCTCAGAGGAAAGAGAAGCAAACAGAGCTGGACAGACAAACCAGCACTGTCCACTAAGCACGGTCTCAGCTCCCCACCATCCCATGGGCTTCTGTGTGTGTGGTTTGCTGCCCATCTCTAGATGCACCAAGCAGAAAGTATTTGCATGGTTCACTGGTTAACTTTCAAAATAACAAAAGTCAGAAATAAAAGAAATGAAGGATGAAAAGAAAGGGAACATGGACTGGTTAGTTAGGCTTTGCCAGTCACTTTGCTTTGAAGTTTCACAGATACCATCCTCATTACTGCGTTATTAACATGTTTAGTCACATGTTTATGTGTATTCCAGCCTTCAGAACACATTGCTATCCCATATCATACCAAGGATTTTTATTTCTCCCTCTACTGGATCTGTTTGACTCTAATACACTTTTGTGTCTCCTGAGTTTTTTTTGAATCTCCGGATTTCCTCTCAACAGCTTTGACCATTTCTGGCTCCAAGCCAAGCCAGACATAGAACTTAGTCCCTTTTTGAAACTCGCATACCCAGATCCACACATATGTCACAGATATCAAACCAAGAAATTCACTAACATAAAGCATTTCTGGGCTCACATCTCAGAAAGTCAAAAAGTTAAAGTGGAATTTATACATAAAATATCACTCCTCCAATAATAATGCTTTAACTAGAATGAAAAGATCAAAAGCTACCTGTCTTCCTCCTCTCCTGAGCCTCTGTTCTTTTTATTCCTCAAACTCCCAGCTATTTATTTTGAATGCAGTTATATATATATATATATATATATATATATATTTCTCCCCTTATCTTTCTCTATAGCTTGCTTCCTAGTCTTCTGCAAAGGTTTATTAAGACGTTTTGCCTATTCATAGAGACAGAAAGTAGATTAGAGTGATTGGGGGCTGAGGGGGAGGGGGCGGGGAGATGCAGCTTGTCCTCTGTATCCAAATGTTCTGCGTCTGCCCGGAGGATAAAGATGGGAGGGCTGAGTGTCCTACTTATACAAGAGCCTTATATAACCATCAGCAAAATTTGACATCTGTAAGCGTTCCTGGAACCAATCTGGCCCCTGCCCCATAACTGTATCAATTACTGGGTACAGAGTTTCTGTCTGGGATGATGAAAAAGTTTTTAAAATAGATGGAGGGATGGTTGCACAGCAATGGGAATGTAATTGACGGCATTATTTTAAAAAAACACATTGAATTATATAACTTTACTGATAATTAATTATTTATCTATCTATCTATTTATTTATTTATTTTGGCTGGCACCCCCGCAGCTTGTGCAGATCTTAGTTCCCCGAGCAGGGGTGGAACCCATGCCCCCCCTGCCGTGAAAGGGCAGAGCCCTAACCACTAGACTGCCAGGGAATTCCCTAATTAGTGGCACTGACTTGTACCCATAAGAAGTGTTAACAGAGCAAAATTTCTCTTGTATGTATTTTACCACAATACACAAATTAATTTTAAAAAAATAAGAAAAGGAAGCTGTGTATGGGGCAGGAAGGGACTGAGTGAGGCTCATGGGGACATTTCCTCGGGACTGGTCTCCTGGAACAACCGGCTGCAGCCAGGCCGTGTCCCCTGCCCCCAGCGTGTATCATCCTCCCTCCCACCACCCAGCCTGGCTCACACGGGTCAGCCCCGACTGCCCGCAGAGGTCCCCTGCCACTTATCCCTGAAGAACTAGGGCCTTCCTGGCAGCATCCTGCAGGGAGCCATACCCCCAACACACGCAAGAGAGGAAGAAAGATGTTCCGCTTTACCGAGTTAGTTTATCCATCACCCAGAAGAAACTGGATAGCACAAATTTAAATAACAATTTATCTATAAATTCTATATATGGGTTAAAATAAATTAATAAATAAGGAGCAGAAAAGCAGTGTGTTCGCCTAGACCTTCACTCACCCACAGTCCTGGGGTGAGAATTATGTCTACTCCAGAGATTACAGGTAGATTTTCAACACTTCGAAATGGTTTTCTCTATTCACACCCAGGAATAACTGCTGGTGTCTTTTAAAATAACAAAATGTAAACTTACTTCAAGCATTTGGTTCGTACCTTTCTTCATACTAAATTGTAATTTTTTTTTTTTTTTTTTTTGCGGTACGTGGGCCTCTCACTGTTGTGGCCTCTCCTGTTGTGGAGCACAGGCTCCAGACGCGCAGGCTCAGTGGCCATGGCTCACGGGCGCAGTCGCTCCGCGGCATGTGGGATCTTCCCTGACCGGGTCACGAACCCGTGTCCCCTGCATCGGCAGGCGGACTCTCAACCACTGCTCCACCAGGGAAGCCCTAAATTGTAATTTTGATAAGGAATATTTTTAAATAGGAAAAGTCTTGAGAATGGAATAACACAATTTTAGTATTTCATATGGAACTATTCTGATGCACAATTAAAAAAAAAATATCCGTTGAGACTAGATTTTAAAATATGTGCATCGTTATTGTCTTCTTTAAAGAGTTTTCACTGAAGAATTTACATTTTTATTCACTGTGGTAAAATCTGTGGGGACAGATCCCATCAAAACCAAAACTAAACAAAGCAAAACCAGAAAACTACAACAAAAAAGATGATTTTAAAAAGACATATTTAGGGCTTCCCTGGTGGCGCAGTGGTTGAGAGTCCGCCTGCCGATGCAGGGGACACAGGTTCCTGCCCCGGTCCGGGAAGATCGCACGTGCCGTGGAGCGGCTGGGCCCGTGAGCCATGGCCGCTGAGCCTGCGCATCCGGAGCCTGTGCTCCGCAACGGGAGAGGTCACAACAGTGAGAGGCCCGCGTATAGCAAAAAAAAAAAAAAAAAAAAAAAATACATATTTAACCTTAAAAGACACTTGGCATTTTCAAGAAGCTCTCTTAGGAACAATGTATTAAATACTTTAGGTCACATAATGGTATTTAAATGGAAGTCACTCTCAGTAATATTAAAGTGTGCCATTTAGGAAAAATAAAGTTAAAGTAATAGAATCACAAATAATAGCTCTTTCTAGAATCAGATGAAGATCTACAAACTCATTCCATTTCCTAATCAGTACGTGGGGAGCTTGACTAGCAAATGATTCCATTTAATCTATTTCAAGTTACCAAGAAGGAGGTTCACCTCCACTGCTTTCCTGGAGGCACGGATCAAAGTCCAAAAGTGTGGAAGAAATCACTAAATTGGAAATTTGACATACACAGCCTTCACAAAGAAGTGATTTAGACAAGGTAAGACTGAGAACCAAGAATTTTCCCTTGAACTCCTCAACACCAATTATTGACCACCACAATTCCTAACCTTTACAGCATTCTTTTAACATAGGTATTATATGCCAGTGTTATTATAATACATAAAGGAAAAATAAAACTTTCCAAGATATTAGGTGAAATGAACTTGCCCAAAGCCACACAAATTATAAAGGACACACACAGGTACACACAAGGAATCAGAACTGAGAATGCACTAACCCAAAGTGAGTCAGACAAATGTCGTAAATCAACTATGGCAGGAGAACTTCCTAATTCTGTATCCTGTTGCCAGAATGGAAGTTTCTGAACTTTAATTCCTTCTTTTGATTTCAGACACAAATACTGCATAGCTGTCAAGATTGTTGTTAGTCCTATGACCCCAGTGCCCAGGTGCAGAATGAATCTTCATAAAAGCTGCTGCCCCTCACTTCATTTAATCTGGGTCCTCTCCTTGGTCCCCACGTCGCATTATGAGTAGAAGCCTCTCACTCCAACACTTTCTCCCCAGAGGTAAAATGTGAACCTTCATGGGGATTCTCATCCTAGTGATTTCCTTGTTACCAATACATACATATCTACCTGGTAGTTATTTATACCAATTCCCTTAAATAATTTTCTTATACCCATGTCACTGTGCCCCTCAGCAAGGTCCCTCGTCACCTGTTCAGTCCCTGCTCAAGTTTCTTTTCATTACCTAACTCAAAAAAACCCACTTGAATTTCCTTCCATCTCCATAGATAATTAAAATTCATTTCCTCTTCACTTCACTCTCATATTTTTCAACTTTTTACCATTGCTCACCTCCATTAAATATAAAATGGATGAATTAATGCCACTCCTGAACCATCAATCATTTTCTTAATGTTTCTGTCACTCGAAATGAAATCCATGCTTTCCTCCATTAAAACTGCCTTCAGATCATCCTGGTGGCTGTATGCTCCATCCGAGGAACAGTTGTTTAATCATTTTATGGGCTCAGTATAAACATACAAAAATGACATGAAACTCATAAAAGCATATGAAGCCGTAAAAGCAAACATGGTTATGTTTGAACACATAACAATCACACACATTCTTATAACAAAAACATTTTAAAAGTGTGTAAAAATTATTGTAGTGCTTGACAATCTGAAACTTATTTCCCTTATAATAAATGAGTTCGGGCTTCCCTGGTGGCACAGTGGTTGAGAGTCCGCCTGCCGATGCAGGGGACACGGGTTCGTGTCCCTGTCCGGGGGGATCCCACATGCCGCGGAGCGGCTGGGCCCTTGAGCCATGGCCGCTGAGCCTGCGCGTCCGGAGCCTGTGCTCTGCAACGGGCTAGGCCACGGCAGTGAGAGGCCCGCGTACCGCAAAAAAAATAAAATAAATAAATAAATGAGTTCTTTGACATCAGGAAGAGACAAAAGCATTCCCGCACCCCCAGACATAGCGTTCACTGTGACCTTCCTCTCCATCTCTTCTCTCTCTGTGGGAATCCTCCACTGGTCTGTCCTCTTCCCATGAAGGGCACAGGACTGCCTGGTTCCCTCTGTACATTTAAATCCTGAGATTGGTGCTGGATTTCTGCTGTGTCAAACAGAGGCAGATGCTTTCCATCCATGGATACCTGGGTCAGAACATGGGTAGATGTCAGTAACCCTTTAGGTAGACTCCATCCGGGCGTTCTAGTCAGCATCAGAAGTAACGGCAGACTGTGTAATCCCCACTCCCTTCATGGCGTTCCTCACAGCCATGGCACACTCTGCATCTACACCTCAACAAGGGATCGATTTTGGCATTCGTTACCTTTTAGGAAGTTTCTTGGAACTCACATTAGGTACACCTTGTTGTGTTTCCTTATTACCCTGTTTTTCTCTATTCACGTTATTTATCACACAGTGTTTCTCCCTCCATTCTCTGTGTTTTCTCTGCTCCCTGTGAGGCTTCTCCAGGCCACCTGCTTCTTAGTGCTTGTTTTCCTTGTTCTCCTCCTCTCCTAAGTCCATAAAATTCCCAAAGGCAATACTTTCTAGAGAAAGATCACCTTTTGCATTTTAAAAACTCGTAAATAAATAACTTAAGGCTATCAACCAGGAAGTCACTGCTGATTATTTCAGGGTAAAATACAGCTGCTAGAAAACACACTGCTGGTTCAAGCAACCCTAATAAACAAGCAGCCCTAATAAAAATAACATTCCTCACAGTTGAACACACAGACCAGGAGACCCTGGAGGCTCAGACACCAATGACTGAGGCATTGGATCATGGGATATGGCTTTGTTTAAAAGCGCTGGTCCAGAAAAATACTGGTTCTGAGACATTACCATAGGTTCCAGTTAGCTTAGATTTTGCCGTTTTTAAATTAATAACCTTTATTTGGGGAGCAGTTTTATATGTACAGAAAAACTGAGTGGAAATTGTAGAGAGTTCCCGTGTACCTTTTCTCCCCTACCCGCTCTAGGTTTCCCTATTTTTTTTTTTTTTTTTTTGTAGTACAAGTGTGTGAGTGAGCAGAGCCGTTGCGGGGTGTAAGAGGGGGTTCAAGTGATGAGTGGTTTCCTTTGAAATGATGCCTATGTGGGAATTCACCTCTGGCTTTAAGCAAAATTATCTCAAATTATCAAAGTGCACATCCAAAGCTGTTCACCCTCTATTTACACCCTCCCCTTTCCTCTCCTGGAATCTTCCTCATTTCCACTGCCTTTTGCTTTACGGGGTCAGTGTCTTTCTCTACACTTTATCACCTCTACTAACTGACTCCTCATCCTCGTGGAATGCTCCTTCGTCAAATGCAAGTTCCTTCACTTTCTGAGCCCGTAGGTCCTCACTGCATGACCAGCCTAGGCGCAAACAGTTGATATTGGAGTTTGAAGTCAACTTCAGTCATCAGTGGAAACGTTGTTTGGGGACAGAGCTTCATCAAGGAGTCCATGTGTTTCCTTGTTCGCTTTTAAATCAAATCATATCATTGGCTATCCCAATGCCTATGTGTTAGACGTATTTAGGTTTGTATTTATTTATTTATTTTTGGCTGCACTGGGTGCATGTGAGATCTTATTTCCCTAACCAGGGATCAAACCTGTGCCCCCTGCAGTGGAAGTATGCAGCCCTAACCCCTGGACCACCAGGGAATTCCCAGGTTTGTATTTTTATATGCATATAAAACAACAACAAAACAAAACTAAGAAATATTGAAATACTACGCTCTTTAACTGAAAAAGCCTAACTTCCTCAAATCAGGCATTTTTTGATAGAGGTGAAAATACTAAGAAAGGAGGTTTCTTCTAGCCTCCCAGAGGCAGTTTCAACAAGTCTTACACAAACATACTGGCTGCTGGACCTAGGTACCAGACAAGGTAGTGACATAAACAGCACTTCACATGGGAGAAATAAACTTACCAAACCTTTGTACGTTCTTGCTTCTTGTTTTCATTGTTTGGTAGAAACTCCTGGCTTTAAAGACTACATTTCTGACCAGAGGTGATGGTTTAAATTTTAGGCATTGCAGCTGAAAAAGATCTTAAAGTTCTTGCTCAAGTCAAACAGCATTTGCTGCTGGAAATGACATCATAAAAGTAGGGAAAGAAAGGCTCAGGGGTTCAAATGGGCAGAACCGTGTTTACTAGAGCACAGAATTATTCTTTGGAATCATGCAGTAATCAGAACTGAGATTCAGGACAAGCACACTCAAACTTCAGAAATGGAGACTACTGAAATGGCAGTTTGAATTAGTTAAATATCTGAATTACATGAGTGGAAAGAAGTTCAATTTTAGAATTCTTAGATTTTTAAATAGAGGTTACCTCTAAGATCACACCCATTTGTAAATGCACATCTGAAGGAGTTTCTCCTAGTAGAGGTAATTAGAAAACCTGACTCAATTAATAGATATGAATCATATAAATAATAAACTGCCTTTCACAAGAAATATACAGTAACTTATCTATTATAAATTTCTGATTTTTGGATAGCTTTGACCACCGTGTTTGAAAAGATATTACAGCACACAAAATAGAGTATGACATATAAAGTTGCCAAGAAAAATTATATTGACAAATGGGATCCGTCACATTTAAATTAAATTAAAAGCAGAAGACAATAAAAATTAAAAAGCCATAGTTAGAGACATGAAACAAATAGTTTATTTTGTCATCACTTACAATGCATATATCTATTTGAAATAATAAAAACTAGAGCATCTCTGCCTGTTTCTGTCTCTCCCTGTCTATAAACACACATGCACACACACACATATAAATGTGTATGTGTATATATATATATATATATATATATATATACACATGCATACTGTATACATGTGTATACATTTATCTTATATTTATATACTTTGTCTATGCAAACATACATATTTTTTACAAAATTTTAGTTACAGTGCTAGAGACTGGAATATGACAAAATCACTAATCAACAAGATTTCTAGTTAGAGGTAGAAGATAGTAAATATATGTATATGATATGATATTGTATTATATTATAAAGTCTATGTATATGTTTGTATCTTTTGATTTTTTCTTAACCTCTCAAATTTTTCCTCCAGCCTGATCTACTGTAGTGCCATCTGCTTAGGAGTGAATGATGTCTGACCACTGAAATTGAGATTTTCACAAAGAGAAGAAGCTTCTGTAGAGCTTCAACCCATTACGATTGGCACCATCACACCTGCCCCTACTGCACAGAATGGCCACTGCAGCATTCATCGTCTGTTGGATCAGGCATTCACTATTTACTACTACAGAGTAAATCTTGTTAAGATTATCATTACAGTGTGATTTTTTTTTAAATACCACATGTAAATCCTTTTAGGAGGATTTGGTTCAGGATAAGATGGAGAGTTCACATTCTGCCCTGTCCCTTTCATTGAATATTGCTATTGAAACGGGACAGAAAGATGGAAAAGCTATTTGAGGGCTCTGAAGAGCACACAGGAACAGATTGAAGGTCTCAGAAAAGAAATAGAATAAAAGAACCAAGTGGAAATATTTAGAACTAAAATCAACAAAAACAAACATTAGCATTTGCTGTGGCTGTTGTGATGACTTAAAACAAATCGGGTGGCTCAACTCAACAGAAATTTATTATCACACAATTCTGGAAGCCAGAAGACTGAAATCAAGGTGTCAGCAGGGCCATATGCTTTAACAAAGAACCTCTAGGGGAGATTCTGTTCCTTGCTTCTTCCAAGGTCTGGTGGCTGTAGCCATTACATAAAGCATGAAAAATCTAGGGCTTACAGCTTAGAAAGAAAGAAGGAAAACTGTTAACTCTTCACAGATCACATGATTATGTAGAAAATCCACAGGACTATACAGAAATACCTCCTAGAACTAACAAATGAGCTGATCAAGGTTGCGTGTTGCAAGATCAACACAAAAAATTAATTTTCTATTTTTATGTATCAGCAAAAAAGGTGAAAAGTAAATTAAAATAATATGACTACAATTTACAATAGTTTCAAAAAATGAAATAGGTATAAATCGATCAAAATATAGACATGATCTGCATGTTGAAAACAGAAAATGTTAATAAAAGCAACAGAAAGCATCTGAATAAATTGAAAAACATTAATTTTATGGACTGGAACACTCAATATAATACAGGTGTCAAATAACCCCAAATTATCCTACAGATTTAATCACAGTTTTAACAAAATCCCAGGATGAATTTTTATAGTCACAGATAAACTGATTTTAACATTTATATGAAAGCCAAAGGAACAAGTACACCCCAAACAAATCTGATAAAGAAGGATGCTAGCAGACTCACTTCCCCAGGCTTTAAGATTTACTCCATAGCTGCAGTAAAGAGGACAGTAAGGATGGTGAGCAGTGGACATGCTGATCAAGGCAGCAGAATGGAATGCTGGTGAACAGACTCATACAAATAAGGCCCAATTGATTTTTGACAAAAGTGCAAAGACAATTCAACGAAGAAAAGTGTTCTCTTTAACAAATTGTGTTGGAACACTTGGACAATAATCCACACATAAAAAAAAATAGATTTTACCCAAACCTCACAAATTATACAAAAACTAACTCAAAATGGACCATGTATTTCAGTGTAAAATAGAAACTATCAAACTTTTAGAAGGAAGTGAGAATATCTCCCTGCCTGGGGTAAACAGTGTGAGACAGGACCTCAAAAGCAGAACTCATTAAAAACAATAACAAAAAATAGATTTTTTCAAAGCTAAAACTGCTTGTTCTGTGAGGTGTTTCTTGAGAGAATAAAAAAACAATCTATAGATGAAAACATTTTGAAATTACATATTTGACACACTTCTTATGTCCAGAATAAATACATTTTAAAAACTCTCAAAATTCAACAGTAAGTGAAGAATAACATATTTTTTTAAATGAGCTAAAGTGTTTATGAATAGACTCTTGGCCAATGAGGATATATAAATGATAAATAACCACATGAAAAAATGTTCAGCATCACCAGCAATATAAGTACAAGACCACAATATCACAAATCACTATACAGCCAGTAGAACGGCATATACATAAAATATATACCGAAAATGCCACTGAAGGGGATGTGGAGCATCTCTCACAATACTGTTGGGAGTGAGAAACAGTACAAACATTCTGAAAAACAGTTTGTAGTGTTAAACACATACTTATGTAACACAGTCATCTCACTCCAAGGTATTTATCCTGGATAAATAAAGTCATACATTCACACAAAACTCTGTTCCTGAATGTTTATGCAACTCTATTCATAATTATGCCAAACTTGAAACAACCCCAGTGTCTTTCAACAGGTGAAGAAGTGAGCAGATATAGTAAGTCCATGCAATGGAATACTATACAGCAATGAAAAGGAATTAAACTGCCGACATGCTAAGCAACTGAAATGGATCTCAAAGGCATTATTCTAAGTGACAGAAGCTCATAGGCAAAGGCTAATGCATACTTATATAGTTCCCTGGAGGACAGATGCATGGGCACCAGGGGTTAGGGATAGAGTTTGACTGCAGAGAGATCCATGGGGCACAGAGGCAGTTCTTGCAGTGATGGAGGTGGTTTGTATCTTGCTTGTAGTGTTCATTATGTGAGTCTGTACATGTATAATTTATACAACTGTACACATAGAAAGTCAATTTTACTGCGTTAATTGAAACAATTCAATTTTAAAACTTCTCTTAACAATCATTTTACTACTCTCGCCTTAAGACTTCTGCACAACAATGTCTGTTGCATTTAGAATGGTGTTTGTAAGTAAATGACTAATGAACATCTTTATGTTTGTGGAAAAATACAGTAAGAATTTCATATTAAATAATACAGGAGACTATAATAGCTACAGTCCTTGAACAGAGGTCACTCATTCTGAATGAGCAGGGTCTGAAATAATGAGATATTGCTCAGCTCAATGCAACACCTCGTGCAGGCTGGAATTTTATTTTTTTCTAATCCTCTAATATCAACATTAAATTCTAACTCAGGCACCAGGCTTCGCATCTTTAGATCAGATAACTCTGCCAATTGGCTAGGCGTCCCCCCTCCACCATCTGCTAGGACTGTAACTCCCAGAGTCACACGAGAACCCCAGAGAAGAACGTGAAAATCCTGCCCACAGAGCATCCTTAGATGGGGAGGGGGAAGGGTAAGCTGGGACGAAGTGAGAGAGTGGCATGGACGTATGTACACTACCAAACTTAAAATAGCTATGCGGGAAGCAGCCGCATAGCACAGGAGATCAGCTTGGTGCTCTGTGACCCCCTAGAGGAGTGGGATAGGGAGGGTGGGAGGGAGGGAGACACAAGAGGGAAGAGATATGGGAACATATGTATATGTATAGCTGATTCACTTTGTTATAAAGCAGAAACTAACACAACATTGTAAAGCAATTATGCTCCTATAAAGATGTTAAAAATAAATAAATAAATAAAATAAAAATAAAATGTTGAGAGTAAAAAAATCAGCTAAAAAAAAAGAATCATAGGAGAAGCTTCACTCTCTGTCCTTGGACCACCCCAGCTCCTTTTCTCCTGTCATCAGGCACAACCCTCACATTGCCCTCCTGCCGCCTCACTTTCCCCACACCCCACCCTTCTGCTGCTTCCTCCCTGGCCTCCTTCCCTGGCTTGCAGTGCATTAATTCCCCGGTGGTGGTGTCAGGTTCTGAGGATGGACATGGGGAGGGCCTGTTGGGGAAGCAAAGAGCAGAAGTCAAGTGCATGGAATTCTGAGAGTGAAGAGCTGGATAGCAAGGGGCCCATATATGGCATGCAATTTATTTTAAAAGGCAAATAGGGACAAATTAGGAGTTTGGGATTAACATATACACGTTACTATGTATAAAATAGATAACCAACAAGGACCTACTGTATAGCACAGGGAATTCTACTCAATATTTTGTAATAACCTATAAGGGAAAAGAATCTGAAAAAGAATATATATCTATATATCTGAATCACTTTGCTGTCTACCTGAAACTAACACCACATTGTAAATCAACTATACTTCAATAAAAAAAAGACAAATAGAACTTTCCCACTCCTGTTAATACTCTGCTAGCAAAGTATTAATTCTTATTAAACAAAGCAAAGCAAATCCTCTTTTTCTGAAATGAATTGTATCAAAAAAGTCTATTTTCTTTTTTTTTTTTTTTTTGCCTGTGCAAGTGACTTGCTTCATTAAAAGATCAGGGAAGGGTGCGATGGATGATAAAATGTATCCCCTCACCTTCCCTTGAAGCTAACAGAGCCTAAAGTTGAGGTGAATAAATCTGATCAAGGGATAATGAAAAGGACAGGATAAATAAGGGCAGTATTTGGTGGCAGTTATGTCTGCGCTGACTCAAAATTGCAGTATTTGTGGTATTGTCAACTACATCTGTGACCTACTTGTCATCCATAACAATAATCCTTTAATAATAATAACATTTAGAAGGATGCCATTAAAATTAAACCCTATAGTGACATGTGGCATCAGAGTTTTTCTTCTTTGTGGAAAACATCAGCTGGGCATTGACTGACATCCATCACGTGCTATTTGGCATAAATGATAGAGTTCCGAGTTTAGGTAAAAATTAATTTAAAGCTACCCTCAGTTATCTCCAAGCACCCGGACTGCCTTACTTTTTCCCTTTCTGTAATCTACCTCTTTTATGCCTCCTGCCACATATTTTTTATTTTGCCCACCCAGTTTGTCTCTTTGTCCACATCTGCCTTCTCTCTCTTCTGCTAATTCTGTGGTTCTCCATCGGGGTACCCCACCTCCTTGGGGGATTTTAAAACTAGAGCGGGTGTCTTAGCTTGACTCCGTGGTTGCCATGGAGGAGGGCTACTGGCATCGTATGTCCACAACGTGGAGACTTTCCACAGAGTGAGGTATTGCTTGCAGCCCATGTAGAAGTTGTTGTCTAGCCAGAGAATAATACAGGTGACAGTGTCTTTATAATTATCCTCATAGAGAAGCAAGCTCTGTTTCCACATAAGCACAAAGCATCTTGTACAAATTTCATCAACTGACTATTCCATAAATACAAATACCATGAAATGTGAGGAAGTTTATACTTTCTTTTATTGCAAAATTGTAAGAAGTATTGGTTATCATTTCAGAATAAAATCACACCACTGGCAGAAACACCTTAAAAAACATTGAGTTGTGCTCCATACGTGTGTGTACTGACCTGTGGTGGCAGCCACCCCACTGGCCTGGCTGTGGGTGAGTGGATACCACGCTGCCCTGTGTTAAATGAATCCTGTCTCCTCCTCTTCAGCCCTGTTATCCAACCTGGTACCCCAGCCTCCCATAAGTAGGGGGGTGGTGGTGTGGGCATTTCTCACCAATGTGTGCCCCTCTGGGCTGAGGAGTTATAAACCACATTTGCCTTCTCAGTGTCTGCACCCTGTTCTCTCCTGGCCAGAGGCAGAGGCCACAGTGGAGAACACTGGGTCCGGGGGATGCGAAGCCACGAGGTGCAGGAGGCCTGCGGGTATAACGGGTGGAACCGACCCGAGAGACACCTGCATCCTGTTACTCTCCTGTGAGTTTTAGAATGATTATTTCAGCAACTGGTGTTACTAACCCTGACTATTGTAAGGTGTACATATCAGAGTAATTCAGTATGTCTTCTAGGGTAGCAAGGCTTTGGAATTTGCATGTGAAATAATGCATTTTATTAAAATTTACTTTGACATTATTTTGCCTTCATATTACAATTAAGTAATTTACATATTTTTGGAAATTTGCTTCTGCATAGTTTGTGTTATCTGTAAGTTCATTTCAAGAAAATAAATGGGGTGCTATACAGTATGTTATGAAAGCAGTGTGGGGAAACCAGGATCCCAAACAGACCCTTGGTTCCTCCTGCAGTGACTTCATGCTTCTGTGGGTGGTTATCTAATTTAGATGGGCCACTGATCTGGTTAGCGAAGAAGTTTCCGTAAGACATATCCTCATTGTGAAATGCAAATATCAAAAACTCCATTTACCCTCTCGAGGAAGTAGAACATAAGTATCTACCACTTAAGTGTGGGCTGTGCCTTGTGACTGTCTCCCAAAGAGGATAATAAGGAAAAAGGCAAAGGAAAGAGTAACTTTGCAATGGATAAACCTGACAGATACTCCCTCAGCCACAGGATGAAGGTCAGTGTCAGCTGTGGTAAGTCATGCTGATAGTTTCTACCCTTGAGATGTGACAAGAATGGTATTCGACCTGTGTGGTGTCCTTCCTAAAAACCCTAACCCCAGGGGATTCATGAGTAAAAGAGTAAGACAAACCCCAGTGGGAGGACATTCTACAAAACGCTTGGTGCTTATTCCTTAAAAGTCAAGGCCATTGAGCCTTGATTCTAGAGGAGCCTCAGGAGACATGGGGACTAAATGTAATGTGGCATCCTGATGGAATTCTGGAACAGAAAAAGAACATTTGGTAAAAACTAAGGAAATCTGAATAAAGCATGGGCTTTATCTGATAATAAAGGATCAATTTTGGTTCATTACTTGTGACACATGAACCACACTAGTGTAAGTTTTTAACAAGAGGAGAAGCTGAATGTAGGGTCATACAAGGACTCTCTGCACTATCTTTGCAACTTTTATGTAAACCTAAAATCATTTGAAAATAAAAAGTTTATTAAAAAATGTTTACCAAAATGTTTCTCCATTTTGGGTCCCTCTATTCTGTTCCTCTCTATCTGTTAATAGTTAAATCTCTACCCATTAAACAGAAAACTTTAGGGTAAACTGCAAAACTTATTTCACCCTTGTCACTCTATCCCACTGCCTGAAATTCCTATCAATTCTACAACTACAATTGTTGTTTTACATGCATTTCGTCCTCTATGTTAATGGTCATTTCCATAACTAAGAAAGTAATTTCTTTTTGTTCTGGTTATAGCAACGTTCTCTTGCCCCTTGCTTTAATCATTAATCACAACAGATTAATTTCACTAACAGCAGATTAATTTCACTAAATATTGACATATATATATATATATATATATTTTTTTTTTTTTTTTTTTTTTTTTTTTTTTTTTTGCGGTACGCCGGCCTCTCACTGTTGTGGCCTCTCCCGTTGCGGAGCACAGGCTCCGGACGCGCAGGCTCAACGGCCATGGCTCACGGGCCCAGCCGCTCCACAGCATGTGGGACCTTCCCAGATCGGGGCACGAACCCGTGTCCCCTGCATCGGCAGGCGGACTCTCAACCACTGCACCACCAGGGAAGCCTCTGACATATATTTTTCTTCTCCACTTTGGGGAAACCTTAATGTCTAAATGATTTGAGGCCCCTTATGGTCTCCACCTGACTTTTTTCCCACTGGTGCATTGCTTAATCTGATCCAGTTACAATATCCTGCTAGATCTATGCTTTCTCACCTTGAGATTACAATTATGATAATCTTTCTCTCTGGATCTCTACTCCTTCTAATCCCATAAATTATACTTCCAAAATGTCCCTCTCCATAAAAAACATTTCCAAAGTTTCTAGTTCAATACAGTATAATTATTTTATTTTCTTATGCTTTATATTTTTATCACTCAATATAGCAAAATCCATGTCTTCTTGGTAAACTGTTTCTTGAGGTCAGGTTGCCTCTTAAAATTTCCCCAGCACACCATGCACATAATTGGTGTCTAATAAATGTTTATTGAAAAAAAATTATGCTTGTGCTTGTTGGTTTACACTCCTCTATATTTTAGCATATTTTCTAAGATTCTAAAATGAGCATTTATTAATTTAAAATTAGAATTAAACAATAAATTTCTTGCAGACTCCATTTTATACAGTATAATGCACATGTCTTTACTTTAGGACTAGTTTCTATGATGGTGGTTGTGTTGCAGGGAAGAAAGGTGGGTTACTAGAGGATGGTCACATCCCAGGTCTCAGGCGAGTCACTGGGATGGCCACCGAGTGTTGATTCTTGGCTTCACACAGAAAAGAATTCAAAAGTGCGCCATAGTAAATGAAAGTTTTATTCAGGGAGATATACACTCCATAAACAGAGTGTGGGCCATCTCAGAAGGCGAGAGGCCCCAAAATATGAGGTGGTTAATTTTTATAGGCTGGGTAATTGTATAGGCTAATGAGTGGGAGGATTATTCCAACTATTTTGGGAAAGGAGCAGAGATTTCCAAGAATTGGGTCACCGCCCACTTTTTGGCCTTTTATGGTCAGCCTCGGAACTTTCATGGCGCCTGCGGGTGTATCATTTAGATGCTGATGTATTACAATGAACGTATAATGAGGCTCAAGGTCTACTGGAAGTCGAATCATCTGCCATCTTGAACTTAGTTGATTCTAACCAGTTTATGTTGTGTCCTCAACAGCTATGTCACTCTTTTAAAGGTTGTGCCCTGCCCCCTTCCTGTCTCAGTTGAAGGGAAGTGAACATGGGAAGGAAATGCAGAGTGAAGTGTGGTCAGAAGCTGGGTGAAAGAACCATAAAGCAGCCTCAAAATGTTACCAATGCATTGATACCTGAGATTCCTTCAATATTAGTCTTACTGAGTTACATTTATATGAACTCTCCTGAAGATGACAGATTGGGCAGAATACACTAGAGCTCAACTCTTGTCCATCTCTATCAATTCTTTTCATATTAGTGTGAAATTATAATTTATAGTATCTGATTCAAATTCTTTCTATAAATAACCATTTATTAAACTCTTTGGAAAATTGGGTTTTAAGGACATAGTCAATCTCAACATGTTGAATTATATCCTGTGAGACTGAAAATGACTTTTCTGTTTAAGACAACATTGTATTGTGTGTTTTTCCAACTCAAGCAACAATTTCAAGTGGATGCAAATGTTTTGTAGTCAGTTCGCTTGCTGGCAGAATTCTCAGAAAATGTCAATTCTGATGAATCATTATGAATAATAAAATTATGGTACTTTTGCAATAATAGATTTTAGGAATAGTATTAATTCAACTGGAAATCCTTTGTTCATGAAAACAGAAATTTCTTTTGATGGACCAGCATTTGGCCTGCAAATCTCTGTTGGCCTCAGCAAAGGATGTGATGTGTTGAAAGTTCCCTGATGTTTGTAGTGTCAAGAAACAAGTTATTTTGATTCTTTGATTTCAGAGTACAATGAAAATTACTTATCTGATCTCCTGTGAATTATTGCACATAACATTTTTGCATTGTACTGGCTTCAGGAGTTTCTGTTAATACGGATGTCAGAAAGCTGGCACAAAGGTAGCCCCACTGGAGAAGCTCTGCTGCCCAGAAAGAAAAGGGAAAATAAAAGAGGCTTGATTTCCTTTAAAATAAAAAAACAGGTGCATGACAACAACTGAATTGCACCCTTTTGTCTTTCTTCCAAGGATGCATATGTGAAAATCCTGCTGATTTCCAATAATTTTAGCACACAAAGCTTCCTCAAAACTTCCAGAGAGCACAGGCAAGTTCTGAAGGCCGGTGAGGCAATAATCATGATTCTCCTTCAGGGAACTGCTTCTTCCTCTGTGCTACCTACACCTCACCAAAATCTTATTTGGAAATTACAGTTGAGTTCACTCTGAGTTTCTGACATTAAGTGAACCTTACATCACAAACCACCCTCCTTTTTTTAAGAATCATATCCGCTACCAAAAGAGAAATTGGGAAATTTTGAGGGTAGGGGACTGGATACTGAATAAAAGAATATGGATCCTGCTGCTGTAAGAAAATTGCTATGATTTCTTTTCTTACCCAGATGCTCAGGGAGAGAGAGTCCTATTTGCTTCCCCTTTATATAATCTGAAGGCAGAGTTGGGTTACTTTACTTTGATGTGTGCCCTATGATCGAAAGTGGAAGTTAATGATGAAGAGTCTCCGAATCTCAATCTCAGAAGAACTGCAGAAAAAGTATACCTGTGGGGCAGACAGGTGTAAACTTGCCCATCCTGGACACATGGCAGGAACAAAGGAGGGTGTGCATAGGCACTAGATGCAGGGTTGATGTGCAAATACTTAAGGTCCCTTCTCCCTCCCAAGGTGGTGGCTTGATTTAAAATCATGTAAGGACTTTTTAATCCCAGTGTCTTGCACAATATTTCTCAGTTTCTTCTTGAAAGATCAGCCCTTCTTCCCTTCTCTCTCTCTCTCCCTTTAACAGCTATCTCATGGATATTTTACTAGGAAATCTTCCTCCATCTAATTTACAATGTTGGTACTATCTGGTGAATGAAAGCACCATTAGTACTTCAGTTTTTCAAGGCAAAATGTTATTTAGATACATGGTAGCCTTATTTTTTTAACTTTTTACTTCATATTGGAGTATAGTTGATTAACAATGCTGTGTTAGTTTCAGGTGTACAGCAAAGTGATTCAGTTATACATATACATGTATCTATTCTTTTTCAAATTATTTTCCCATTTAGGTTGTTATATAATATTGAGCAGAGTTCCCTGTGCTATACAGTAGGTCCTTGTTGGTTATCCATACTTCTCTTTTCATCTTTGAGCACGAATCAGGTTCACTGTATTAAAAGTCCAGAGATTGTAGCCTCTCAGGCAAACTTTATGCTACTGCAGAGAACAATTTTGAATATGGTCACAGAAGTCTCTGGTGGGGAGATAGAGCCACAGAAGTGGGGGTCCCAGGGCTGCCAGCCAGCTTCCCAGAGCCTGGAGTGTGAAGAGGAAAAGCACAGAGGCAGAGGAGGTGGCCAAGGCAGAAGATGGCCCAGAAAATGTGCCTTAAATAGTTTTTTCAGTACAGTGTAGAATAAAGAAGGAAACAAAGGAGAGAGAAATGACACCATGCTGAAGTATCACTAACACTTGTAAACTGCTGAAGAATAACCAGGACAACAACAGAATGTTGGTTTTAGTCTTGGAAAATGAAAAATACAAAGTGAGAGAAGCACAAGATGTCCAGTTACAGATGAGAAAATAATCTCACCACCTCACATGTTATCTATGTGCGTTAAAAGTAAAACTTACTTCACAGCAGACAGAGTAAACTGCTCAGAACTGGGACATAGTGAATCCCTCTGGAAAGGACTCCAGCATGGATAACATCTCCAGGGATGTATTGTGAAGGATTTGTTAGTTCCTCTTCAGGAAGCTGGCCTTCCAGAACAAGAAGAATTATTCCAAATAGAAAAGCAAGTATCTGTTATTTATCAAGAAAGATTTGAATTTGATTTTGCATCTTCTAGTTAAGGTGAAGGTAAGTCTACTAATAATGTCCTCCCTAGAACTGGATTGGTCCACCTCACTTTAAAGAAAGGTTTTTATCAGCCTCTGTAAGTGTGCTTCATTGGGTGTCTTCAAAACCAATCTTTTGGATGGAGAAACTTTTGAATTGGAAAACAAATTATATTTTCAGATCTGCTAGTAAATATACATGCCTGAAAATGTAGGACAAAATATTTGTCAGTGGAACAAGGACCAAAGCTAATGCTTCCAGGAAGCATTGCTAAAACAGGTCAATTTAGAGTCTAAGTCTGAACAAACTAAAATTAGCATAGAGATGCACAAGGAAGAAAAAGAGGAGAGGAAAGCTAACAGAACAAGGAAATTGAACTCTACTTCAAGACATTAAGAGGGCAAAAGTGAAACTTTCAAAAGAAAAAAAAAACATTATTTCCAAAAAAATTGGATGGAAGTGTCAGTACAAGCAATGCTCACAATTTCAATTTGACAGTGAAGGTTCATCCTATGCTTTTAAGGCAAAGTAAAATGAGCAAGAGTCCTAACAGAGGAGAAAGCAAATGAGTCTGAAATGAGCATCTGTGAATCAAGTAGCCAAGGAGTCTGGGAAGTGATTCTGACGGCCTCTATTTGCCTTCTAAAATGCCTACTTGCATCACCTGTGTTCAAGCTCCCCCTCAAATCAGATAGGAGCCCCAACACCAGGCCTTGATCTAAACTAGCACTAAGATGTACCCATGAAAAGAGATGCAAGATTCAAAGCCAACGTAACTCTTGCAAGCACACCACCCAACACTCACCAGCCACCTTGGCTTCGCCTGAAGGCTCTCACCAATGTCTCCTCATCTCCTGTAGTGAAAATCAGGAAAAAAAAACCCAGAAAACTGGTTTTTCTCCAAAAAAAAAAAAAAAAAGAAAGAATAAAGAAAGCTGAGTGGTGCCTTGGTCTAAGAATAAGTGCACAGTGTGAAGTATAAGGAAGACACACTATCATCAAAACAGGGGAGGGTCTGGTCTACAGATCTGTGTTTCATGAATTCTATTTTCAAGCAGAAAGAAAAAGACTGTAAACCCAGTTCTAAAAAAAAAAGAAAAGTAAATACAGTGATGCTTTTGTTGTACATCATTGAAATACATCCTACATACTACTCATTTCTCAAAGAGAGGTTCTGTAACAAAGCACAAGTGGGTCATACCATTGACACAGAGCTGTCTGGGCAGGATGCTTCAGAGCATAAACATTTCTTCAAAACTATACTTCATATATATTTTTTAAACCTTTAATAAATGTAGGCTTATTTTTCTTTTGAATACATATAACTTATTCAATCATTGTAATAGTTTAGGTTTCTTATAATACCTTGAACCCTTAATTTGAGTTGAAGTGTGTCATATATTATTGTTTTGGAAAGCAACAATGGTTATTAAAATGAAGATGTTTTAATTATAAAGTTTTGGCATACTTATATTTCCCTTACATGGGGGACATGAGAGTGAACGATCTTTGAAGACAAGTTGAGGATCACTTAAAACTCTTTACCGTAACAGTTGAGTAAAGTAAGTCCTTGACATTCACATCCTCCTAGTTGTGTGTGGACCCCTCAAACCAATGCTACATTTCATTTCTCAGATGAAACGTGTATGAGATTGTATTAGCTGTCTCAGGCTGCTGTGACAAAATATCACAGACTGGGGACCTTAAACAACAGAAATTCATTCATTTTTCACAGTTCTTGAGGCTGGAACAAAAAATCAGCTTTCTGGCTGATTTGGTGGGTGACAGTGGCTATCTGCTTGTTCATTCTGTCCTCACAGGCCTTTCCTCGGTGTCTGTGCTAACAGAGGGGGAGGGGGGCACTATCTGGTGTCTCTTCCTAACAAGACACTAATTCCATTGGATCAGGGGTCCACCTTCCTTATACCAAGGCACACTTTCTTATACCAAATACAGACACACTTGGATTCAGGGCTTCAACATATGAATGGGGCAGGGGCCAACATCCAGTCCATAAGAGAGATCATGCTGTGAATGAAAAATGTCACTGCCGTATCAGTACAAAAATGATGTTGCAGCCATCAAGCCATCACTTTACAGCCTCCCCAAAGGTGAGCCCTGAGGGAACTCAGGTTGGAAACAGGATGCCCCCCATCAACCATCAACCACTGAAGCCACGCTCTGACTTGTACCCTGAGGGGACTCAGGATTAGAAAGCACAGGACACTGGCCTCAGACGGCTGAGGTGCACGTCAATGGGGTGATTTCAGTGAGCCCAGATTCTTGCATCTTCCCATACATATAAAAGCACTAAATTCTTTAACTTGAGATGTCTGGTTTTCTTTAATTAACAGTAATCTTTTGATGTTCCAAATACCTGGCCTTTGTGGCAAAAACTCCTCTATATCCTGGCGCCCCCCTTACCACTTTGGAGGAGTCCCTCAGAATTATCTGAGATGTTGTGTCCCGGGCTTAAGTCCTCAGTTTTGTCCCCTGAATAAAACATAACTCTCAACTTTTAGGCTGTGCACTTTTTCTCAGTCGACAGTAATCAGCAAATGAGCTCCGGTTCAGGAATTAGTAAAAGACTAGCCCTGAACTCCAGGATCTAAGTGTCCATTGTTCAAAGTGACCCCTTAGCAAAACCCACAGATTACTGTATCACAGACTTTCAGGATAGGTCCCTTATTTAGTCAAGAATTTCAAATGTTACATGTATGAATGTCAAGGGCTTTTGGATTTGCTTTATATCAAGTTTTCGACCAACCAGTGAGAGGGAATTCATTTAGTTTAGAAAATTTAAAGCCTTCATTTGTATATATCTTTTAAACTTTAAAGCAACTGTGCTTTATCAATGTTTAAAGTGCAGTACAATTTTGCAGGAGATCAAGAAGAACCCAGAGGTCATGATACACTGTGTGAACAAGCTTCCCCCTCCTGCCTGGAGCCCCCATTCTGAGCTCTGGTCCTAGCCCCACTGCCTCACATCTGATTCTACCTCTTCTTCTGGCTAACCTGGACTTAAACCCCCTCCCTTCGACCTCCTGGTAAGCTTTTGCTCTTGTTCTTAGGTTACATGATAAACAAATACAGGCTCATCTAAAGAATTAAATAATGTGTTATGTTGGTATAAAAAGCAGAACTTGGGGAGCCCTCTCTGGCTCCATTTGAAATGCAGGGGATGCTTCGGCTGGTGCTATGGAGAATTTATACACATGCTTCATCTTGTTTCTTGGGGCTTATTTTATATGTATGTGTGTGTGTGGTGTGTAGGTGTGTGTGTATGTGTGAGTGTGTGTGGTGTGTAGGTGTATGTGTGTGTGTCTGAGTGTGTTTGTGTACAGAGTGGAAGAGAGAGGGGACAACAGGAGAAAGGTGGAGAGTTGCAGTACCTTTTTTTGTTGTTATTGCTGTTCAACATCACATCTTGGCAATGTACCCCAGACAATACCTAAAGGTCTGTGTCATCTCATCACAGCTGCATAATATTCCCTGGTGTGCACTCTCTCTATTTTCCTGATCCACCCTGGTGAATAGTTTGTTGTTTATTTATTTCTATTATAAGTAATCTTAGGATACACTTACTTGTAAATAAACAGCTGTGCCCTCATTTGAATTTCTCTAAAATCAATTCATTAATTTTTTAATAGATCTTTATTGGAGTATCATTACTTTACAAAATTGTGTTAGTTTCTGCTGTATAACAAAGTGAATCAGCCATATGCATACATATATCCCCATATCCCCTCCCCCTTAAGCCTCCCTCCCACCCTCCCTATCCCACCCCTCTAGATGGTCACAAAGCACTGAGCTGATCTCCCAGTGCAACACAGCTGCTTCCCGCTAGCTATTTTACATTTGGTAGTGTATATATGCCCGTGGCACTCTCTCACTTTGTCCCAGCTTACCCTTCCCCCTCCCTGTGTCCTCAAGTCCATTCTCTATGTCTAAGTCTTTATTCCTGCCCTGTCGCTAGGTTCATCAGTACCTTTTATTTATTTTTTTTTATATTCCATATATGTGCATTAGCATACGGTATTTGTTTTTCTCTTTCTGACTTACTTCACTCCAACACTGCTTTCTGATTAAACACACCCAGGGAACACTACTCACCACAGTGGGAGGACACAGTCCATCCAGGTCTCCCAGCACCTCATGTTACCACCCTCCCCGACCTTGCTGACGTGCCTATGAAGTGGGGTCCCCTCTGCACCCATCCTATCTTCCACTCCCCTCTGAGGTGGCACCTTGCATTATTTGGTGGACATGAAGATTCTAGTTATCATCTTAGCTCACTTACTGTTATGTTGCTTTTCTCTTCCCTTGGTTTCTAGAAGGACTTCTCATATCTGACTTGCTTTCCATTTAGTTATGACCCTCTGCTCTACCATTCCACTCACTTATCAAGAGACAAAAACTGGGTCTTTGTTGCTGTCCATCTAAGCCCCTTCACAGTTGTATAACTAGGGGATGTGCACACACACACGTATACAAAGGCGCACACATGTATTTATGATCTCTTAGTATGAAATGAGTCCTAAGAAACAAACAAACATGTATATAAATGCCTCATAGGTCATGCCAAGGGTCCACACCTCTAGAAAGCAGTGAGAGGGAAATTCTTAAGTTTGGCTTGATTGAATTTCTACCTAAGCATTTGAGTCCAGACATCAGGGGCTTGGTTTCCATTCATAAGAATTTACAAAGTGATTATTTTATTAATAATGGAAAATAATACAGAACAACATAAAATGATTTACTAAAGTGTGAGTTTGAGAATCAATGGCCAGTCTTATAGTAAGATTTAATAATATTTAATTCATGAAATGTGAAAATGAATAAAATCATTTATGGAATATTTTGAAGTCAATGAGAGCTAATGAATCTTATAAATAACAGGCAAAATTATTTTATCAGTGGATATTACAGATTTAATATAATAGAGTTCTCCAAAGTCAAGAAAGTAAATGCCTGAATAACAGCCATACTTAGTCACAGGAGAGGTAAAATAATCTTAGGTGATACTCAAAAATCAAAGATGGATTTGATTTAAAATATTTTATAATTTTTTGGAAACTAATAAACTATACATAAATCACCAGACAGAAAAAAAATAATTTCTTTCTTTTCCTACTAGAACTGCATTTAATCAGAGCCTAAAAGTCCTATCGTTTCTATTTTAAATAATTTCTGAGGAAGACCAGGAAGCAGAGTTGAATGTGACCTTCTCTTCCTCACAGAGAAATAAAGCAGCAGCTGAAAGGAAGCATATTGAAAAACTCTCTCACTCCCGTGCATAAAAATCTCACACTGGAGCTGTGTGGGTGGGTAGTACTGTGTCTCTGATACAGAGCTCAGAGAGAAAGGAAAACAAGAAAAATAAGAAAAAGTTCCTGAAAGACAGATCCTAAACATGAAGGGAATCATTACATTTGAGGAAATGAAAGAATGGTAAAATATTTTAAAACATCCAGGAAATTGGAAGAATTAAAAGAAAATAAAACAGAAATAATGCAAGTTGAAAGAGTTAACACAAAAAATAATGATGATCTCTGGACAGTGTAGTAATATTGCAGGCATTCAACAATTTTTTATTTTAAAAAAGCTATTTTTAAAAATCTTAATTTTTTCTGTGAAACTTAGTTACATAAATGCTTCTGTGAATGGCTTTTATTCAACTATGTGGTTGAAAGATATTTTCTCCTGTATGATCAGCATTATTTTTCTGCACACTTTTCCCTCTTTAGATGTGACTGTCATCTACCTTATGCAAATAGTAAATATTTCTGCTATCTTTGTTTTACACACACGCACACACACTTTGTGATGGAATGATTAGTTCTTCTTTAGTCAACCTACCACTAGAATAGATTTTTAACATTTATGATCGAAGCATTGCATGGGATCACCTTTACAAGATATGTGAGGGTGACTCTAGTGGAAAGCTTCTAACCAAGAATTTTATACATGGAATGCATTCTTGCTGTTAACTGAGCTAGTGTCTCATTAAACTAAGCATTATCAGTGGAATTAGACAAATATGCAAATAAAATCAGTTTTCTGTTCACACCTGCTTTCCTTTTATTGTTCCTCACAAAAGATAAGACTGCATTGTACAATGCAGCTGCAAGTGCCAGAATATCCCCTCTACCCCCAGCCAGTCACGAGCAGGGTAGTAGCAAGAGTTCCCCAGATCCAGAAGTGGGGAGCTCCAGAGCTGACAAATTCGGAAGCCAGCTGCTTCCCGTCCTCCACATCCTAATTTGGGGGTGTCTTCCTCATGGCCACAGAGAGGTATGGCAGATCCTGGCACAAAAATGATACCTGGAAAGGACAGGCAACTCTTTTATTAAGGAAGAAAATCATTCCCAGGGACTTCCCTGTCAGTCCAGTCGTTGGGACTTCACCTTCCAATGCAGGGGGTGCAGGTTCGATCCGTGGTTGGGGAGCTAAGATCTCACATGCCTCGCAGCCAAAAAAAAAAAAAAAAAAGGCCAAAACATAAAACAGAAGCAATATTGTAACAAATTCAATAAAGACTTTAAAAATGGTCCACATCAAAAAAACAAAAAAGAAATAGAAAATTGTTCCTAGAACCTCCTCAGCAGACCTCTCAAGGCTGTGAACCAGGGAGGGTTACCTGTGGGACTGAAGACCTGCAAAGGGAATGTTTATGTCAGTCCTGGTCATCTCCACATGCCTTTATTTTAAGGTAAAGGTAATGGAGTGAGATCAGGGGAGGATGGTATTGTTTAGGCAGCTAGTCCTGTCTGTGACATCAAATCCACTTTAAAGTTCTTTTACAAAAGATGATTTATGCTAATATTTTTGAATCCCAGCCTTCTGTTTCTTTCCACTCTGGAATGCAAAACTATGGCTTGCACATTTGATGAAAGGATATATACCACAACACCTAGTGATACAAATTGAAATGGGGAGGGAAGACCCAGGGAAAGCACGTTCTGAAGAAATTCTCAAAAATTCCCATATCAAGGAACATCCTATGCCTAGAGTTGCCACCTGTTACTATCTGACTGACCCTGAAGACTAATTATTACCCAGCACAAACACAGAAGCTGGTCATCTACCTCCTGTCCAGTGAGCATCCTTCATGGATTCAGTGCTTCTCTCCACTCTTCAAAGCAGATACATCCCCTCTGCTTGGCCCACCCTCCAAGTCCTGGAGAACCATGTCTCTGGTCTCACAGAGGTAGCCCAGGATTCAAGAAGAAGCTCCCAGGTCTCCTGACCTCAAATGCATCCACGTGGATGCTGCAGGATCTCTTGGGGCCTCTGGGCTGCAGCCAGCGCAGGGTGGGTCATTCCCTTTCTCTGCTTCTGTCTTTCCAGCACATCACTGAGGTTCAGAAAGGGTCCAGGCTGGTAGTGACTGTCTACAAGTTAGCAGTGCCTATGGCCTGCCACCTGCATCTGTGCCCACTTATTCTCCTCAATTGACATTAAAGGCACCAGGTTAATTATGCGTTTATAGCCATGGTATAGCCCATCACAGTCTCCCTTTCACTGAAGAAATGCCCCTCTTCCTGGACCTTAGGTTAAGGGGAAACCACTGCCTACTCTTGACCTGCCTTCCCCTCAGGAAGGGCGTCAGCTGGAGAAACACCCCCCTCACCCCCTACCTCGCAGATTCCCTGGGAAAGCCTGTCCTGGTTTGCTCTGTGCTCTGTGGTCAGTTTGTGGTCATATTTTCCTCTTTATTTATTGGAGATGGGGTGGAAGTGGAGGTAAAGTAAATGCATGGATAAAACATCTAATTCTGGTGAAGGGTAAGCCCAAGTCTACAACCATGCTTATTTGCATATACAAATGATTCTTGTTATTCATGATAAGTATGTTCTCTAAAGTCACTGCAAACACTGAATTACTAGATTCTGGCCATTGCTCCTGGTGGAAATACAGGGTTGGGTTCCTGCAAGCCTCGGGTCACAAGTGGTCAGCTGATAACCTCATAACCCTGTTTTATGTGGTTTCTGTGTAAGGACACCTAATTAGATAGGTATGGTTGATTCATTGACCTTGACCTGATGGGCAGCAGCATAACTCGTGCCTGAATAAAGCTTCTCTAATGCATATATTTTCTCCCTAAAGTACATCACAGCATCCTTGTGCTTAGGAATCCTAAACAGCACTTAGCACTATGCTTGGGGGTGTTTAAACAGCAAAATCACCAACAAAAAGCACAAAATGTGAAAAATGTGTGAGAGCTGAAACAAGAAGGCAGAAGGCTCTCTTGTTCAGCCGCAAATGGGAACATGGCCACTTGGTGACTCACGTTTTTACTGCTCTGTGCCTGTGAGTAAATGACCAGGAAAATGTCACAGGTATTGATTCTGAGGTTACAGAGAACTTTTGGCAAGTATGTGAATTTGTAAATACACAATGTAAATGGTGAGTATAAACTGTATGTCAATAAATCTATTGCCCACACATCTTCCTCCCTTCGTATCAGAAATAGAAAAGGAAAAGAAGACAGAGATTTTATTTTTCTGCATTGATTTATTTTGAAAACTTAAGCATTTACAGAAAAGTTAAACAAATACAACAGTGAACACTTTTCAACAACATTTACCATGTGTTAACATTTTGTCACATTGCTGAGGTCCCTTTGCCTACCTCTTTATCAGGACATTTCATCCCCCAAGTACTCAGCATGCTTCCTCTAAAGGGAGGTATATTCTCCCACAAACTGCAATGCCATAATAGGGTCAAAAAATAACATTTTATTGTGTCATCTAATCGATATACAATTCATATTCAAATGTATGCAGTTGTTTTAAAATATATATCACAGTCTCATAAGGGAGGGGGAGATTTCATCCCTAACCCTCTTGAGTTCTTTTGGCTGATCTAATAATTAAATTGACACAAGGCAGATTAACAGGAGAAAAAAATATATTACAGAGGTCTTATAGAAATGGGAGTCCTCAAAGCAGGTTATTTATGTATGATTTTTAGAAAAATAATCTTATTTTTAAAGATTTAATAAATCAAAAGGGTTATTTATTTATTTTTTTTTGTGGTATGTGGGCCTCTCACTGTTGTGGCCTCTCCTATTGCAGAGCACAAGCTCCGGACGTGCAGGCTCAACGGCCATGGCTCACGGACCCAGCCGCTCAGCGGCATGTGGGATTTTCCCAGACGGGGGCACGAACCCATGTCCCTTGCATCGGCAGGCGGACTCTCAACCACTGAGTCACCAGGGAAGCCCGAGTTATTATTATTTTTTTTAAGATTTAATAAATCAAAAGGGTTCATGCTTGGGATAGCAGACTAATGAAGAAATGACAAAGTTTGTTTATACTGATTTCTATGCTTTGAATTCCCTGTCTGGTCATAAGAATGCTTTCTATCCTCCTGATATAGAAGGATACTTTCACATGGGAGATTTACTTCCAGCTTTTAGGGGGAAAGAGGGGTATCAGAGTATTTTTATTATTATTACATCACTTTTTTCCACCAGCTGTCTCTCAATTAACTTTAATTCAAAATAATCAATATGCCATTGAGGCAAATTTGGGGGCACCCTGGGCCCCAACAGTCTTTTTCAAATAACATATTTATTCTAGAACACAATCAATGTTTACACACTGGATATGGTTATGTTTCTCAGCTTCTTTTAGTGGAGAACAGTCCTTTTACGTTTATTTATTTTGTTAGTTTTAGAAAGTCATATTGTTTTTCATGACACTGTTATGAAAAGTGCAGGCCAGTTGCCTTGTAAAACCTTCTGTATTTTTTGAAGTTTACCTTACATTAAGCCATTTTAGCCAAGAATACCATATAACAGTGTTGAATATTTGTTATTGAATCACATCAAAATGTACATAATGTCAGTTTTTACATTTAAGAAGATTTTGAGCAGCTAAGCCTAATCGTTTGCTTCAGGTGGTGATACCAAAGTAAGAGATAGATTTTCTTATTTCAATTCCTGAAACCTCTGCCTCTTCTGAGACATGTAGCTATTTCTGCTTTTCATTGTCTTTAACACCTTCCTCTTATTTCTTTACCTTCACTTAGCACATAAATAGATTTTCTGAACTGTTTTCATGCTTGAAAATACCAACAATAAATTTCACTGACTGTGGCATGCCACCTCATTCATCTCTTTCCTTCCTTTAAAAAAACGTATTTCTTGAAGAGCTAGTCTACACGGAGTCTTCAATGATTCATCACTAATTCATTCCATAAACTCATGTAATCTGGCTTCTGCTGTCTCCATCCCACTGACATGCTCCTTTCAGTGCCTGAAAGTGTGTGGAATGGAAACCCCTCCGGGTTTATTTCACTCCTTTCTTTCTGCCTTATTTACCCTATTAACCACACCTGCATTCTTAGCACGCTGTCCCTATTGCACAATTATCTTTAACTTAATTCTCCTACAGCCTCTCTGATTCTCATTCTCAGTCTTCCTTTGGGATTGTTTTCCTCTGTCTTTCCCTAAAAATTGATTATCCCCAAGTTTCAGACCCTAATGCTGTTATTCTCACTGTATAAATTTTTATTTGTGTCCATAGCTTCCATGACCATCTGTGTTCTAGTGACTTATATGTCTGCACATTGGTCCTGATTCTCTTTTAAAGGCAAGCTCCAGGTATCCAAACACTACCTAAACAAGCAATTGCCCTACAAATACTTCAACATTAAACTGTGTTTTTATATCCTGTTTATATAACTTTGCATTATTTTGTGAGAAACTTGCCTGGGGAATTTTCCCATTCATTTATTTAGTTTTTTGTTTCAAAATATATTTTGAACTGTATTCTGTTTTGAAACGAAATATTCTGTTACGTTTTATTATAGGTAGCATCTACTATGTGTTAGACGATGTGCCTGTCCCTGATGATACAGTGGTTTGTAACAGTCCCTACACAGCAACTCTTGTGACCATGGCTAATGCTGAGTTCTATCAGAGAAGCAGAACTACTACAGATAGAGATAGATGGAGATATCTATAGTGCTGACTTATGCAGACATATAACTATACACTTACACGGTTCTGCTTTTTTGATAAATGCACATTACATATGTTTACATGTATATATGTGTGTGTACATATGTATCTATGTAATTAGGAAGAACAAATCCCACTCCATATTAGATCTGTTCCTTTTACTTTAACCTTTGTGCTCTGTTGCCTGTGCTTAGTCATGCTGGCTATGCACCTTTTGTAAAAGAATGTTGCCTATAGCCTGAAATATACGGGAGAGCCCATTCTCAGGGCTCTGGCTTTTAAGAGTCCATTCATATAAAGATAAAAATTTGCATAACAGAGAATAACATTGGTCTTGTTGGAGGTTTACAGGAACATCGTGACCTGACCTACCTGAACAGATGAAAGAACAAAGGATTCCGACACCAAGAAGTCTGCAACAACTAACCACGTCTCTCCCTACCTTGACTTTAAAAATGCCTTTCTGAAACCCTTCCGGGAGT
Organism: Monodon monoceros; assembly: GCF_005190385.1. Classification (NCBI taxonomy): domain Eukaryota; kingdom Metazoa; phylum Chordata; class Mammalia; order Artiodactyla; family Monodontidae; genus Monodon; species Monodon monoceros. Next base: position 4,159,445 of record NW_021703776.1, on the reverse strand, counting down.
TTGGGGTTTTGAGGGCATGAGCCACTCGTTCTCCTTCCTTGACCCTGCAATAAACTTTTCTCTCTCCAAACTCCAACTTTTCAGTTTGTTTGACCTCACTGTGCATCGGTCACATGAACTCTCATTTGATAATATATATGTGTGTATATATATATATATATATATATATATATATATGTGCATATATATATGTGTATATATATATATATATATATAATCTGTGAAGGGATCTGGTACAGGGAGTTGGCCTTGTGCAATTGTGGCAGTTGGTTAAGCATCTTGTCTGAGGCCACTGCCTTCACATCTGATGCTGGAGCTTGAAGCCCTTAGGGCAGGCAGTTAGGATGAGAAGATGGCTCTGAAGGTGTAAGGTAGGAGAGAAAGAGCTAGCTGGGACTCAGGAAAGTGAAGTGGAGCCCAAGAGGATGAGCTGTTCTCAAGCAAGTTCTTGTCTCCCCTGACTTTAGTGGGATGGCTCTTCTGCAGAACCGGAGGCCCTTCTCATGGAGTTGAATTGCACACAATTGTCCAGGAGCTGGAGAAGCTGAGTGAGGACCCCCAAGGGAAGGCACTATTGCAGGCCTGGGCAATGATCCCTGCAATGAGGGGCACCTGAGGGTCCGTAACTGTGTGTGTGAATGACAGAGTAGCTGCTGTTGTGCTTGCATTCTTCAAATCTGGCTTCAAAGTCTGTGTGGCCCATGCTAACCAACAACACACAGAGAAGGGAACAGTGGGAAATGCAGTTCAGCAGTCAAGATCAACACCTAATCATGCATTGAGATGCAGCGTGATAAATGCCATGTGACAAATAAATGTACAGGGAAAGTAAGCTAGTTAAGATGTTAGTTAATCGTTCCAGGAAGAAGGAACAATAGTTAAACATTTTTCAAAAACATGAAAGGAAGGACTCGAAAATGTTCCATCATGCCTAGATTTGTAAACTAATCCCCTATTACTGAGAGTTTAAGTGGTAAGTGGAGAACTCTGTTGGTTCAAGGTCTTTCACCATATTTTTTTTTTAAAAGACAGGTAAAGACTATAGTTTCTAATATATCTGTTTTATCAGCCAAAATTTGCCTCCACTGCATTTTCTTGAAATGTTGCTCAACTGTTTTTAATTGCAAAATCTAATCCATTTCCTTTGCACCCTCAAATCTTGACTGCTTTTCTAATTAGTGAAGGAAAACAAGGTTCAGGAACATATGATACACCCAGGGAAGGGCATAAAATGCAATAATAACAAGTTACATTTGTTGCAAAAGCTATCACTCATATTCAACTTTGGGGCAAAAAGGGGCCAAATGTTTCAAGGCAAAGTGTGAAAAGTTACTTCGAAGATCATCTACTAACCATCACAACCTCTGAGATTAGGTACCATATTACTCTTTAGGGTCACTTATACTTTCTTGTTTGTATTGATTTTCTTTCTTCCTTTTTTTTTTAGTTGCTTTTATCACAGTTTCCAATTCTCCATTAATTTATTTGCTCATTTGTTCATTATTGCAATGTGATTTTTTCAATAAACAAGTATTGCCAGCTCAATCTGTGTCAAAACCTGTGTTTTACTAATAAATGAAAAATGATAACATTATTAACATCAAATATGTCGACATGAACATGTGATCTCAAAATGTATATTAGCATAATAAGCTAGTTATCATATTCAATTTACTTGGATAGTTTAACTTAGAAGGATAATCAGTTATAGAATTAAGATTCAAACATAGGTCTGTTCAATTCCAAAGCACTCTGTGACAATTAGCTCATAGTCTAATGGAAAGAAAAGAAGCCTGTAAATAAATAATTCCATCTTTAAATGCTTAGTAGATTTAGTTATAAAATACAAGGAGAGAGTGGTCAACTTGCTTTATACTGGCAGGAGAAATTTTAGCTTAGCAATTTCTTTTAAAAAGTTGTTTTTTATTGAAATATAGTTGATTTACAATGTTGTGTTAGTTTCAGTGTACAGCAAAGAGATTCGGTTGTACATACATGTATCTATTGTTCTCAGATTATTTGTCCTTATAGGCTATTACAAAATATTGAGTATAGTTCCCTGTGCTATACAGTAGGTCCTTGTTGGTTATCTATTTTATATATAGCAGTGTGTATATGTTAATCCCAAACTCCTAATTTATCCCTCTAATTTATCCCTGGTTTAGCAATTATTTATAAAGAGAGCAAAGTGAAAAAGACTAGTTCCAGAAGAAAAAGAGTAGTTGAAATACAAAGTTATGGGGGAAGAAAACCTTAATCTGAAAATCGGTGAGCAATCTAGTATGTGGAAGAATAGTATAAATACAAGGATATGGTAATAGGTAAGGGTGGGGACTTAGGAAATGGATGTCCTCCAAAATCTGTATTAATCAGGTCAGCCTGTCATAACAAGTTACCACAGGTTGGACTATTTAAACAAAATATTTAATTTTCTCACAGTTCTGGAAGCTAGGAGTCCAAAGTCAGGGTTGCTTTAGAGGCCTCTTCTTCTGAGGCTTTTAGGGTGCTGCTATCTCATCATGCTCACATGACCCTTTGTGTACAGGGCACTTTGATTCCTCTTCTTATAAGGACACTAATCCTATTGAATTGAGGTTCCACCCTTATGACCTCATTTAATCTTTATTACCTCCTTATAGGTCTTATCTCTAAATACAGTCACATTGTGTGTTAAGGCTTCAGCATATGAATTTTGGAGGATACCATTCAATACACAGCATTCCCCCATGGTCTCCCAGAATTCATGTCTTTCTCACATGCAAGATACATCCCATCCCAACAGTCTCAAAGACCTTAACTCATCCCAGCACCAACACTAAAGCCTAATGTCTCATCTAAATAATACCTAAATCAGATTTCAGTGAGACTTCATGTCTCAGAGTATACCAGTAACCCTCCAATGACAGCTTGGGTTGAGTTTTTGACAATGGAAATGGAGAAAAAAGAGCAGACAAGTGTTTGAGGTCTGAAGGAAATGGAGTTAACAAGATTTAGGGAGTAGCTGGATTTGAGTAATTAGAAGAAATGGAAGTCCACTAGATCACCCAGATCTCCAGCATAGATGAATTAGTGCCTGGTGTTACCATTAATCAAACACAATGGGAGGAGGATAATTGTGGGAAGATGATGGATTTGGCGAGAAAGCACACACAAATGTTGCCTTCACTTTTTCCTATAAATCTCCAAATCTAATGTATAGATAAGAGAGTGCATCAATTTACTTCCTGCCTTTTATCAGCCCTTTCTGACCTCAGTCTTTCTAACTGCAGGAACCTTCATTTATATGGGTTTTTGACAAACTGCAGTCTGAGTCACTGAGAAAATAAATGGTGCTATATAGTAAGATCTTGACTAGAAGATGAAATTTTGGAATTATTCTATTGCCCAAGGCCAGAAATATGCAAGGTGAGCTCCTAAATATCTTTTCATAAACTAGGCTCTGTGTCCATGTTGTTGGGACAGGAGGAGCTTCATCTCTGGCTCCTGATTGAAGTCTCAGTTCAGCTTGACCTGAGAAAGGATTTCCCTATGGCTGAGGAGCAGGGTTAGCAGGGTGACCTGCCCTCTTTCTTTTGAGGAGTTGACGCTTGTCCTTCTCCGTCTGGCTACAGGCTGGATTTCTGTTTCAACCCAGGTGGCCATCCCCATCAGCCCCCACATACACACACAGATGAGCAGACACAGACACACACAGGCACACACACACACACACACACACACACACACACATACACACACACCCACGCTCTTTCACCAAGATACTGCTGACCTCAGAACAACCACCACTCCATTCTCCTCCTATAAATCCTCTCCTCTTGGCTAAGGACATCAACACATATGAACACAGGTTTCTTTTTCCCAGTTTGACATAATTATTTAAACTGCTTTGGAGCTTTCTTGGGGGACATCTTTGTGGTTCAATCATTACCTATAGTTGAAGGTCCTCTAATTTTCTAAGTCCAAGTTAGTCAAGGCCAAGTTTATATTGACAAATTTTATGGAAATTTACTTACATATTCACTTTAAAGGAATCTTTATTTCTAAACTGTGAGGGTTCTAAGTTTTAACATATTGGTGTATTCCTATTTTGCTGTTTTCCGAGTCACAAGAAAACTTTAAGTTTAGTAAAAAATATGTCAAGTTAATAGACTGTATATGAAAAGAAATTACCATAAAGATGATTCCAAACATTATATGAATAATAAATGGTTAAATGTTTGTTTTTCTCATGTTCTTTTACAACATGTAGAGAGTATATTGTTTAATTTATTCTTATTTGAGCTTAAATTATCATGAGTAAACAACTACCAATTGATAGTCTAGTACAAGTCACTGGCAAAATAAATATATTTGGTTAAATATTTCAACACAAATCCTAGTAAATGTACCATTTTGGTTGGTATGTTGCACAGCACTTGCATTTGTATTCTGATTCCTCTGCCTCCCTGACAAAGTTGGAGAAGGCACCGAAAGGTAGAACATCGCTAGTAGTGGTATTATCACATTTCAATGATTGCTTTAAAGCAATAAAAATTTTAATCATTTTTTTCCACTCTTAGATTCAGAGATGTATCAAATAGGAATATTAATGAATAATGATTTACCCTCTAGAAAAAATTTTCCTTTAGGGTCCAAAAATAATAATTGCATTATCAGTGATAGGTATTTTCAATACAGGTTTTAGAATATGGGTATAATGGATATAACTTTTATTACACATTTTTGTGATCTGGTCAAATATTTTGCCTCACAATTTTTAATGTGCTCAATTATACTGTCTAATAAGAATAAATATGTTTAATTATTGTCATAAAATGTTAGTGTAAAAAAATACTAATTCCATTAGTGAAAAGGAAGGCGAACAAAAGAATCTAAATACAAAGGCTGAACTAACCATGAAATACTGATAAATACTTTGTGAACTATAGAAATGAGAATTTTATGTTAATCACTTTTGAAGAAATTTATACTAGTAGCAAATATCATTAAGGGCATATTAGTCTTTGAAATATTTTGTTCATAAAAACTTATAGGGCCATCCTGACCAATCATGTCTTTCCAGTTAAAGCAAGCCCAAGAGGAAAATTTCTGAAAAATAACTGTTACAAAGAAATACTTTTAAGTTTAACACACTGATCTTTTGTGATCTTTTGTTTGATTGGTGATGTGTATTACACTCAGGAATAAAAGACAGAGGGTTAGGGAGGCAGTGTGCATCTCCTTCTGGTAACAGCATCCAGATCTTCCTGTGAGAAGCCAATTCTTTGCTTTTTTACACAATCCTGTTTTGATTCTTAATCCAGGGCTGGCTCTCTCCTGTCTGGTGGCAGCCAGGACAGTGGGAATCTCTTGTTTACATTTAAAACTTGAGAAAAGTGAAATATAGTACTCAAAATAGTTGGAACATTTGATTCTAACAATGGTACCCTTGAAAGACTGTGCTTTAGGGCTTTCTGGCTTCTGTTCCTTCTGGACCTGGGTTGGATTTATCAAGTACCCATTTCCTCCCATACACTGTTCTCTTAAATTAACTAGAATTGGATTCTGTTGCACTGAATGAAAATTATAAGTGATACTTGAGGTACGCATTCATTCCTTCTGAAATGGCTGAGAGTAGATTCAGGTTTCCAGAAATAATTGAAATAGAATAACAGTATTCTATGAAAAGTAGGTAGGCACACTGTGACAAAAGCAACTTCCAGGGGACTAGAATTTGCAGGAATACAACCAGAAGTCTGATTTCTACTCAGACCCTTGCTACACAGTTGGCCTCCAGAAAGTCATATATGCACATTGCTCTTTTTTCCCTTGAGTAGGGATAACAAAGGCAGGGCCATTTACAGTGAAAGTTTGTATTCAAAATGCCTTATGGTTCATGCACAGAATTTTTGCTCAATAAAGATTTGTAAAATGAATAATATTTTAATCTACCTGCCATTTAAGTAAGAGAATCACGGTGGACATTTGTTAGTCTCTTGTTTGCCTAGTTTCTGAACTTCCTGGCTTATACATCTTGTTCAGCGAAACAACCCATCAGCCCCCAAATCACTATAGAATCTGAAAGTTCCAGAGATAAGCCTTGAGCACCTTCTCATAACAGGATAAAGGAATGTGATCCAAACCCTGCTCAATCATATGTACCCAATTTCTAACCCTGAATCAGGGTTGTGGGATGCAAAGAGGCAGAGACCACAGCAAAACAGCATTTCAGGCAGTGCTATTGCAAGAAAAGTGATGTCTCAGGAGAACCCTAGGAGTAATGCTGGCAGTGGTGTCAGTGTTCCACTGTGGAAAGGACAGAAGATTGATCTCAGTATATGCTTATTCTAGCGTTTCTTCCAAATCAGCAACTTTGGAGGTGGGGAATGAGGAGGGAAGCAAGCTATAATTTAGCCTGTCCTCCAAACTATTCTAATGAAGCTTCAAGTTTGAGAACATCTGGTCCAAGAGCACAGGTTTGAGACTAGATCTGCAGGATTCAAATTTCTACCACCTAATTTTTATACATGTATGTGTGATATTTTGCACATAGTTCAATTGCTAATCTCTCAGTTTCTCACCAGTAGAGTAGAGATAGTAACTCCTATCTTGTAGGTCTTTGCTGACACACATTACATCCTATGTAAATATTAGCTGTGATTATCTAACAGTCACTTAGTACATTTATATTTTGCTTAAAATATCTTGAAAAAGTTTATATTGCTTGCAGCTAAATATTACAAAAGATACAAGGATCATTAAAAATGTGGTTGTAATATGTTTCACACTTGAAGAAAGAAAAGGTTTGCAAAAACACTTATAAACTGCAAAGAAGTGTAATGTACCCATTACATAATAACACCTCATCCTCTCCTCCCCTAGCCCCTAGAAACCACCCTTCCACTTTCTCTATGAATTTGACCAGTCTATGTACCTCATTTACATGGAATCAAATGATATTTGTACTTTTGTGATAGGCTTATTTAACTTAGTATGTTAATGTCCTCAGGTTTCACCCATGTTATAACATGTATCAGAATTTCCTTACTTTTGAGATTAAATAATATTTCATTGTACATATTTATCATATTTTGTTTATCCAATTATCCATCAATGCACATAGGTAAATTGCTTCCACCTTTTGCTTATTGTCAATAATGCAGTAATAAACATATATCTCTTCAAGTCCCTACTTTCAATTCTTTATGGTATATACCCAGAAGTAATTCTAGTTTTAACTTTTTGAGGAACTGTTTTTCATACTGTTTTCAATAATTGCTGTACTATTTACTTTCCCACTAACAGAAAACAAGGGTTACAGTTTCTCCACATCCCTACCCAAACTTATTTTCTGTTTTTCTTTTCTTTTCTTTCTTTTTTTTGGTAGTAACAATTATAATGGGTGTGAGACAGTGTCTCACTGTGGGTTTGATTTATATTTTTTCCTAATAATTAATGATGCTCAGCATCTTGTCATGTGTTTATTCATCATTTGCATATCTTCTTTGAAGAAATGTTCTTTCAAGTCCTTTGCCCATTTTTAATCAGGTTATTTTAATGTTGTTGTTCAGTTGCAGGAGTTATTTAAATATTCTGGATATTAACCTCTTGTAAGATATATTATTTGCAAATGTTTTCTTCCATTCCATGAGTTGCCTTTTCCCTCTGTTAATTGGATCCTTGGATGAAAAGAAGTTTTAAATTTTTATGTAGTTCAGTTTATCTATTTTGTTGTCGTTGTTGCCTGTGCTTTTAGTCTCATATTCAAGAAATTGTTGCCTAATCCAAAGTCATGCAGCTTTCCCACATTTTCTTCTAAGCATTCTACAGCTTTAAGACTTACAATTAGGTCAGGGATCCATTCTAAGTTAATTTTTTTTTTTTTATCTTTTCATAGGTTTATTGGTAATTTGTGTTTTCTCATTTGTAATTTTCTCTTATAGGCTGTTCTAGTATTTTGACAAGCATTTCACAAGTAATTGTACATTATTTTAACATAAAAAATGTTAGAATTTCAGGTATGGAAGAGAAGGAGAAAGACTTTTTTTTAACGTTTTTATTGGAGTATAATTGCTTAACAATGGTGTGTGAGTTTCTGCTTTATAACAAAGTGAATCAGTTATACATATACATATATCCCCATATCTCTTCCCTCTTGGTTCTCCCTCCCTCCCACCCTCCCTATCCCACCCTTCTAGCTGGTCACAAAGCACTGAGCTGATCTCCTGTGCTATGCAACTGCTTCCCACTAGCTATCTATTTTACATTTGTTAGTGTATATATGTCCATGCCACCCTCTCCTTTGTCCCAGCTTACCCTTCCCTCTCTCCATATCCTCAAGTCAGTCTCTAGTAGGTCTGAGTCTTTATTCCCATCTTGCCACTAGGTTCTTCATGACCATTTTTTTTTTTTTGATTCTGTATATATGTGTTAGCATACAGTATTTGTTTTTCTCTTTCTGACTTACTTCACTCTGTATGACAGATTCTAGGTCCATCCACCTCACTACAAATAACTCAATTTTGTTTCATTTTATGGCTGAGTAATATTCCATTGTATATATGTGCCGCGTCTTCTTTATCCATTCATCTGTCAATGGACACTTATGTTGTTTCCAGGTCCTGGCTATTTTAAATAGAGCTGCAATGAACATTGTGGTACATGACTCTTTTTGAATTATGGTTTTCTCAGGGTATATGTACAGTAGTGGGATTGCTGGGTCGTATGGTAGTTCTATTTTTAGTTTTTTAAGGAAAGTCCATACTGTTCTCCATAGTGGATGTATCAATTTACATTCCCACCAACAGTGCAAGAGGGTTCTCTTTTCTCCACACACTCTCCAGCATTTATTGTTTATAGATTTTTTGATGATGGCCATTCTGACCGGTGTGAGATGATATCACATTGTAGTTTTGATTTGCATTTCTCTAATGATTAATGATGTTGAGCATTCTTTCATGTGTTTGTTGGCAGTCTGTATTTCTTCTTTGGAGAAATGTCTATTTAGGTCTTCTGCCTGTTTTTGGTTTGGGTTGTTTGTTTTTTTTGCTATTGAGCTGCATGAGCTGCTTGTAAATTTTGGAGATTAATCTTTTGTCAATTGCTTCATTTACAAATGTTTTCTCCCATTCTGAAGGTTGTCTTTTGGTCTTGTTTATGGTCTCCTTTGCTGTGCAAAAGTTTTTAAGTTTCATTAGGTCCCATTTGTTTATTTTTGTTTTTATTTCCATTTCTCTAGGAGGTTGGTCAAAAAGGATCTTGCTGTGGTTTATGTCATAGAGTGTTCTGCCTATGTTTTCCTCTGACAGTTTTATAGTGTCTGGCCTTACATTTAGGTCTTTAATCCATTTTGAGTTTATTTTTATGTATGGTGTTAGGGAGTGTTCTAATTTCATTCTTTTACATGTAGCTGTCCAGTTTTCCCAGCACCACTTATTGAAGAGGCTGTCTTTTATCCATTGTATATTCTTGCCTCCTTTATCAAAGATAAGTTGACCATATGTGGTGGGTTTATCTATGGGTTTTCTATCCTGTTTCATTGATCTATATTTCCATTTTTGTGCCAGTACCATCCTGTCTTGGTTACTGCAGCTTTGTAGTATAGTGTGAAGTCAGGGAGCCTGGTTCCTCCAGCTCCGTTTCTCTTTCTCAAGATTGCTTTGGGTGTTTGGGGTCTTTTGTGTTTCCATACAAATTGTGAAATATTTTGTTCTAGTTATGTGAAGAATTCCAATGGTAGTTTTATAGGGATTGAATTGAATCTGTAGATTGCTTTGGGTAGTATAGTCATTTCCACAATGTTGATTCTTCCAATCCAGTGTCTTTCATCAGTGTCTTATAATTTCCTGCATACAGGTTTTTGTCTCCTTAGGTAGGTTTATTCCTAGGTATTTTATTCTTTTTGTTGCAGTCATAAATGGGAGTGTTTTCTTAATTTCACTTTCAGATTTTTCATCATTAATGTATAGGAATGCAAGAGATTTCTGTGCATTAATTTTGTATCCTTGTACTTTACCAAATTCATTGATTAGTAGTTTTCTGGTAGCATCTTTAGGATTCTCTATGTATAGTATCATGTCATCTGCAAACAGTGACAGCTTTACTTCTTCTTTTGCAATTTGGACTCCATTTATTTCTTTTTCTTCTCTGATTGCTGTAGCTAAAACTTCTGAAACTATGTTGAATAATAGTGGTGAGAGTGGGCAACCTCGTCTTGTTCCTGATCTTAGTGGAAATGGTTTTATTTTTTCACCATTGAGGATGAGGTTGACTGTGGGTTTGTCATATATGGCCTTTATTACGTTGAGGTAAGTTCCCTCTATGCCTACTTTCTGGAGGGTTTTATCATAAATGGGTGTTGAATTTTGTCAAAAGCTTTTTCTGCATCTATTGAGATGATCATACGGTTTTTCCCCTTCAATTTGTTAATATGATGTATCACATTGATTGATTTGCATATATTGAGGAATCCTTGCATTCCTGGGAGAAACCCCACTTGATCATGATGTATGATCCTTTAAATGTGTTGTTAGGTTCTGTTTGCTAGTATTTTGTTGAGGATTTTTGCATCTATGTTCTTCAGTGATGTTGGTCTGTAGTTTTCTTTTTTGTGACATCTCTGTATGTTTTTGGTATGAGGGTGATGGTGGCCTCGTAGAATGAGTTTGGGATAGTTCCTCCCTTGAGTTAATTTTTTTTAAATTGTGAAGGTAAGGGTTCAACTCCATTCTTTATGGTTTCAAAACACCATTCTTGAAAAAAAATGGTCTTGTTGAGAATCATTTGACCAAACATGTGAGGTTTTAATTCTGGGTTCTCTATTATATTCCATCGATCTATGTGTCTAATTTTATTACAGCACCACACTGATTTGTTTACAATAGCTTTGTAATATGTTTGGAATCATGAAGTATGAGGCCTCCAATTTTGTGTTTTTTTTGGAGAGTTTGTATATTTTCAAGATTGTTTTGGCCATTCCATATGAATTTTAGATTAGATGTTCTATTTCTGCAAAAACTGCCATCAGGATTTTGATAGAGACTGTATTGAATCTGTAGGCTTCTATGGGATGGGTATTATTGACATTTTAACAATATTAATCTTCCAGTCCATGAGGAAGAACTATTTTTCCATCAATTTGTATATTCTTTAATTTCATTCAGAAAGCAAAGTTTTATGGTTTTGCTGTACATTTTTTTGTTTGTTTGTTTGTTTTTGCCTCCTTGGTTAAGCTCGTTCTAGAGTGTTTATTCTTTTTGATACCATTATAATTCTCAGTAGTTCTAACACTTTATATTTGTGGAAACATTAAATTTTATGCATATAAGATCATGTCATCTGTGAACAGAGGTAATTTTACCTCTTTCCTAATATTTGGATATTATTATTTCTTTTTCTTGCCTAATTGTTCTGGCTAGGACTTTCAGTACTATGTTAAATAGAAGTGGTAAGAACAAACATCTTTGTCTTGGCCCTGACCTAAGAGAAAAAATTTTCAGTCTTTCACTACTGAGTGTCATGTTAGTGGTGTTTTATTCACATTTGGACCTTATTATGTTAAAGTCTTTTGCCACTATTCATAGTTTGTTGAGTGTTTTTATCATGAATATATATTGAATTATGTCAAAAGTTTTTCTGCATCAACTGAAATGATCATGTATTTTTTTTTCTCTTCATTCTGTTAATGTGATGTATTTTCACATGTTGAACATTCTTTGCATTCTAAGAATAAATCTAAATTGGGCATGGTACATAATCCTTTTAATATGCTGTTGAATTATGTTTGCTACTATTTTACTCTGAATTTTTGCATAAATATTCCTCAGGGATACCAGCTTGTAGTTTTCTTGTAGTACCTTGTCTGGTTTTGGTATGAAGAAAGTTCTGGCCTCTTAGAATGAGTTCAGAGTTACTTCATCCTCTTCAATTTGTTGAAGAATTTGGGAAGGATTGGTGTTGATTCTTTTTTAAATGTTTGGTAAAATTTACCAGTAAAACTATCAGGTCCTGGGCTTTTCTTTGTTGGGAGGTTTTTGATTACTGATTCAATTTCCTTACCAGTTACAGTTTTGTTAAAAATTTCTATTTATTGATAATTCAATCAGTATGTTGTGTGTTTTTAGGATATTTTAGGTGATCCAAGTTTTTATTGTAAAATTGTTCATATAATCTCTTCTAATCCTTTTTATTTTTATAAATTTGATGGTAATGTTCCCTCTTTCATTTTTGATATTAACTATTTGAGTCTTCAGTCTTTTTTTTTTAGATTGATTAATGGTTTGTCAATTTTGTTGATCTTTTCCAAGAACCAACTCTTGGTTTTGTTGATTATTTCTATTTTTTTTAATTTTTAACTTTATTTATCTCTGTTCTAATCTTTATCATGGTTTTTACTTCTGCTGGGTTTTTTTTTTAGTTTGTTCTTTTATTTCTAGTTCATGAAGATGTAAATTTAGATTGTCAATTTGAGATCTTTCTTCTTTTTTAAAGTAAGCATTTATAGCTATAAATTTCCATATTAGCATTGCTTTCACCATGTCCCATAAATTTTGATGCTTTGTGCTTTCATCTTCATTTGTCTCAAAATATTTTCCAACTTCCCTTGGGATTTCTTTTGACTCATTGTTTTTTTAAGTGTGTGTTGTTTAACTTCAACTAATTTGTAGACTTTCCAGTTTTTCTTCTGCTATTGATTTCTAGTTTCCTTCCATTGTGACTGAAACAGTACTTTGTATGATTTATATATTTTAAAATTTATTAACTTGTTTTGTGACCTAACATAGTAGATACCACGGGAAATTTCTCCACTTGAGAAAAATGTGTATTTGAGTGCTGTTTTTGAGTGAAGTGTTCTGTATATGTCTGTTAGGTCTCACTGGCCTATTGTGTTGCTCAGGTACTCTATCTCCTTACTGATTTGCTGTCTGCCTAGTCTATTCACTAGTGAAAGTGGGTTATTGAAGTCTTCTACCATTATTGTAGAGCTATTTCTGTCTTTAATTCTGCCAATATTTGCTTCACATATTTAGAAGCTCTGATGTTGACCCTTTTAACATTATATAATTTACTCCTTTGTTTCTTATAACTATTTTGACTTAAAATTTTTTTCTAATATTAGTATAGCGATGGCTGCTGTCTTTTGGTGGCTGCACGGAATATCTTTTCCATGTTTCACATTCAACCTATGTGTGTGCTTACATCTAAAATGGCTCTTTTGTGGATAGTATATAGTTGAGTCCTGTTTTTATATCTATTCTGCCAAACTATGTCTTTTGATAGAGGAGTTAAATCCAATATATTAATTTCTGATAGGGAGGAGTGTCATGCATTATTCTGGGTGTTTCTGTGAGGGTCATTTTGGATAAAATTAACATTCAAATCATAGACTGAGTAAAGTAGATTGTCCTCCTTAATGTGGAGTTGGAGACCTGAATAGAACAAAAAAAGGTAACCCTCCTACAAGTAAGGGAGTGTTCCTTCTGATAGCCTGCCTTGGAACTGGGACATTGGCTTTTTCCTGCCTTTGAACTTGAACTGACCCCAAACAGGTTAAACAAACCTACACCATAATTTGCGAATAAGATTTGCTCTGCTCCCTCTGGAATCAGGGACTAATGTTCCACCATCTCAAAGTGGGAACATAGGCTGCTAACTTCAAGACAGCTGACCAGACAGGGAGAGGTGTATGGCAAAGGCAAAGGAATTTTCCTGAATTCATCATTCGTTTGAATTCTGTAGGCATTTCATTATTTTCTAGGGCTTTGACAAAGTTGGTTTTGATGATTTTTGCTTGTTTTATGATGTTTCTGTGGGGAGACAGGAGCTCCCTACTCTGCCATTTTGCTGATGCCACTTTTTGGTCACTCTTCATAGTAACATTTTGTGCTTGTGTATGAAAGTTCCTTAAGGTTGGGATCTTTCTTACAGTTGCATATTTTCCAAGAAGTTTTGATTTAAAGCTTATATTTTACCTTAAACTTTCATACATATAAGAGATCACCTCCAAATATGTTTGGCAAACCAAATGAATTAAGAGAAACTACTGTGATAACAGTTCAACACCTCTGAGTCAGTTGAGCTCATAGAATAAGAGGATGAAAACAAAGAGCCTCTTTTATGTTTTTTCTCTTACTTAATCCGCAAACCTATTTTCAAGGAGCAGCTCACTAAAACTGAGGTTAATAATTGCTCCCTCTTGCTCTAATGATTGAAGGGCACCCAGCAGAAGGGCTACTGGATTCTCCTTCTCACCATTGTTGTCTCTTACCTCACTTAGTGCCAGTTTCTTTGACAAAGACTTGAGTATATTATTTCAAATAATTTAAGTTGTATACCTTTAATCAGAGATAAATTTTAGAAGTTATATAGAAACTGGGGTTTTAACATTCAGTCAAAGTTCAATGATTAATCTAAACCATGCCCAATGCTGTGGCAAAGCCAAGCCCTTAGATCTTGAATGTCTTCCTCTTGTTCTTTGTTTTACAATCCTGTGCACTTTCCAAAATGGCTTTTCTTTCTTCCTATTGCTATTACTTTTTATAATGTAAAAAGAGAGAGTTTCAGTCAAGTAATTCACAGAAGTAACTAATTTTGACTGGAACCAAAAATATTGGAGTTGACCTATATAGAGAAGAAAGGAACAAAAGCAAAACAAAAACAAAAACTGGATCCAGAATGAGGTAGAAAATATGACTAATAAATAGGTGAATGGTAAAAGGGAAATTGCAAAGCTACAATTGCAAGAACCTATAGAGAAAATTAATATGACAGATAATAATTATGTGTCCTTGGAGTGGAAAGGGAGACAAGTGTAGTGAAAAGGCTTAAAACAACTAAACAAAGAGACTTACTTAAGGAGATCTTTAGAAATTGAAATATTTTCCAAAGCGTGTTCATGTATTTTACTCAACATTGAGTATTTCTAAAGTGGAAGTGGAAATTGGACATTATCTCCAGCAATCAGTGTAGATAACATATGAATAAAGTGAAACACAGAGAGGTGACCTTGCTTTATCAAGGTGAAGCTGATTAGCGGAAGCCGGCCTTGTAACAGCATCAGCAACATTTTCAAGCATATTTTGGTTTAAATGGGAGCTAGGTAATATTCAAAGGCTTTAGGTACACTTTATAACAGCACATATTTTGTTGAATGGTAGAAATATTCAAGGTTACAAAAATTCAGGCAAGAATAACATCTGTGGGGCTGGTTTCTGGTCTCAAATTTCTTATATTCTGTTTATTCTCAAAAGACATATTAACTGCTTCTTCTGCTCATTTTATATAGAAGAGATCTTAACTGGCAGTCCCTATACATCAGAAAGACCATTTTTTTATGATGTTACTTGTTTAAATGTAATCCTCCCCTAAAGAAAGGAGAAATTACACAGGGAAAGAATTAGACAAATTAAGATACAAACAAAACACTGTCCTTCCAACAGTGATATGGAGCAAAACCATGCAAAGAGCACAGCAGAAAAAAATGAAGCATAAAACATGGGTTAATGGAGGGCAAGTTTCCATATTTAAAAAATAAAATTAGCTTAAAGAGGGAATTATTTTTGTAAATGTGTAAAGCAATATTTGTAGAAATAATGATAATATCTGAAGGTAGCATCTCTTTCAAGCAAAGATAAAACTACATCAGGAAGAACTGTTATAAACGAGTAGAATCACTAAAAGGATTTACTTTAAAGGTCAATATTCAATTAATGTAATTGCTAGGATACTGACATGGGGCCTGATTTATGGGTATTTGTAGGACTAAAATGTCCTGTTTTTGGAAACCAGAGCGGTTTGAATAGTTTACGTCATGTGCTACAACCCCATGTATCCAAACTGATTAGGACTGCAAGTGCCCATGAGATCTAGGAAAGCCAGTCTCCCATGTACATTTTATAGTCGACTGTGTCCAGCACTGTGGGGTGTTTTTACCTAAGCCCAGTCTGCATTTATACGAGGCATGATGCCAAAAAGCAACCCATCAGTGGTCTAATGGGTATTTTACATACTACCTAAGAGTGTTACATAAGAACTGACAGATTTGAGATGTGAAAAGGCCATGCAAATGATAAGCCAAGAGTGGGATGTGATCACTGCAACTGGAAGAAACAGCTACTTCCGTCTACTAAACAGTCAGTGAATCTTTAAAAACATAAAAATAAGAGTTCTTATTTTTCCCCAAATGCTACTCATTGTCTACAATGTCCAACTGCTGATGGTGGTCTAAGCTTCTCCCAATTTCTCAAAGTATAAGGATGACTCTGTTGTTATGGGATTGTTGAGAACAGAATTGAGTCAGGGCCCTAGGGAGAGTGCTTTGTGGGGATAAAATAATTAGACAATATCAGACCAATTTGTTTTTATTGCTTTTTAAAAAATACACACTGGTATACATATATATATATATATATATAATATGTATCTATCTATCTCTCTGATCTATCCATCATCTATCTATCATTCATCTAGTATCTATCTATTTACCTACTTTTAATACCTCTTTTATGATTGCAAGTGTCAGAAACTGATGATCATGATCACTTTGTAGGGCTGGAAAAACAAGTTAGGAAGACTACTTTTAGCCTTTGGACAGAGGAAAATGTAAGTATATCTTTGCTCCCTTGATAATCCAAAGTAACTGGTTAAGGTAGGAGTATCCTCAGGAAAAACTAAAGAGTCAGGGGAGACATAAAATGAATTTGACAGTAAAAGGGTATTAATTAAATGTTCATGGCCAGAAATAAATTTCCTTTCTATACAAACTCCTCTGGAGCCCTGGATTGTGAGGGGCAGTGAGAAAATATGGGGGCTTTATATCCTACTTATTTTGTCAGTTAGACTTCATTGCCAATTGAGAGTGCATCTATTAGGCAGGCAACAGCCTCTCTGGTCTCTAATTTGAAAAAAAAAATGAATGGGATTAAGTACTAGTCACTAGGTAATCTCTAAATTTTAATTGTCCATTCTATTCAATTTTATTGACCATTGTGTCTGGCATATTTAGACAAATCTGGTTTTCTGTTGTTGTCAAGTAAGAAAGTCTACTATAATTCTTACGAAAATATGTCTACCTTGTTCATCCATCAGTAATCGTGGGTGCCTAATATATACCAGTCACCCTGTTCTAATCCCCATTGCTAAGGATTTTCAAAGATAATTAGTATGCAGCCATTTTTCTCCCCTCAAGAAACTTGCAATAATAAAAGCGAGGAAGGTACAAGTAACTGACAACTCAAGCAAAATCAAAGGCATACTAAGAATTAGGTACAAGCAAATTTCTTTGGGTCACAGCAGAGAAACAATTGCAATGCAGCCGTTAATGGCATGGCCTTGGGGCCCAGTGGAACCAAGCATGAAACTGTACATCTTGAACGTCCGTAAACTTCAAATGCCTTATCTGAGAAAGGCTGATGATGTCCTACTTATGTGACTATCAAAAAGATCAAATGCAATTATGCTCCTCTTATGCTTAGTCCCTAGTGGCTGGAAAAGTGGTGGTTCTGTCGATAAGAAAGTCAGTTTAGAGCAGGCAGAGAAGGTAACTCAGGGATTGAGACTGTTGGCTGTGAGGTAGAATGCAAAATCCACAGAGAAATATGCAGAAGACATACTTTACCCATTTTGGGTAAATCACTTGCAAAACATTATGCCATCCCTCAATGTTTTTTATTCTGATTCATGTTCCCACAGCCGTCCTCTCCTGTCACTCCTAAGATACAGAGTGCAGTGCCGGGAGGGGTGTAAGTAAAATCATGTTTGTCTAGGTACATAGAAATTCTGATTCCATTTCGTTTCACTCACTTCTCCACGGTTTTCTTATCAGTGGCTTGTTTATTCTTTTTGGCCATGAACATTTAATTAATACCCTTTTACTGCCAAATTCATTTTATCTCTCTCCTGACTCTTTAGTTTTTCTTGCTCTGCTGGCATTTCTTTTGCATGTACTGATTCATGCAAATATTATCATTTTCACTTAGCATGCAGTTACTGAGTGGTATCTATATAGCAGACCTTATGGTTGTGAATGAATCAGGGAATACAAAGATAAAATAAGATATAATTTTTGACACCAACATATTTACTGAGCATACTTTTGATCTTTTTAAGCTACTCCTTCACTTTTTCTGCCAAATAAATCCTATACTAACTTTTTCTTCCTTTCATTACTGATTTCCACAGCAAATCCACATTTGACTCCATCTCAGTCTACATTAGATGGAGAGTCCTTATTTGGGCTTTGTTCTTGAGAACACAGGGGCATCGGTGAAATATGCCTTAAGGTTGAATGGAAGACTCAAGTGTTGGAGGTGGAATTCCCCAGATACCTTGGAAATCAAATTTCTACTAGAGCTACTCTGCAGAAGTCACCAGGAAGCCCAATGATGGTGCTGAAATGGTCATGGCTAGGCTTAAGGGACATGCTAGTGCCAACCCACATGTGGGCAGCTCCCAAACGTCTTCATCTAATGAGGAATCCCACTGGAAGTGAGTCAGCTTATAAGTCCCTCCATTCAAGGTCTCACAAATCCCTTAAACTTCCTCCTTGTTTACAAGGTCTCCAGAACACAGAGGGGATTTAATCACTTTTCAATTTAATACAAATAAAGAATCACCATCAATAACACTTGGTGTTATCATCCATGTCATTACAGATTTGTTTTGTGCCTTTGGAAGACCTCACATTACAGCCCACAGAGCACCATGGACCCTGATAATGCTGGGAGCAGAAAGAAGCAAAATGGACAAATAAAAAGTATTTTAATTGCAGAAAGTAGTTCAACAACCCAAGAGTGTTGTGGGGTTAGACCTGCAAGCTGGCTTGGGGCATGAAAAATTCAAAGAACTCAGATAGGGAGGTGGGAGGAGCCAGGGGGTGGGAAGAGCCATGTCTTAGGCACAGCAGAGTCAAAGATGAATCAGACTCATCCCTGAGGCCAAAACCTCCTTGCCCATCCCCTCCCCAGTCCCAGCATTCTAGAGTTTACTTGCATTTAATGGAAAAGATCTGTTTTATGCTTTTTCAGACATTCGGGCATCTGAGAAGCTACTTCCAAATATTGTAAAGATTGAGGTTAACAGATTAAAGGAGTTAAAATCAAAGTATCAAATTAATTGTCCCTTGAAAATTGAGAAACTGAGTTTAGGAATATCTAATTCAGGATTAAGCACTAAAGAGAAATTCTTTCAATCATGGCAGAGGCATAAATAAAAGAATAGATGACTCACCCAAAGATTTGAGTGATTAAACCCGTGGAAAATGAGTGAGCTTACATATCTCCCATCAATTACATCATGGATATAAATGTGTGCTGAAATCTGATGCCCCCTTTAAGGCTCAGACAAAGTCTTGCTTCTCTGCAGCTGCCTCAAATCCCTTCAGTCAGACAAGCTGATTTCCTCCTCCCTGTAATCCTAAGAGTGTTTGTTCAATTATTGTATCACATATGAACCAGAGATTCAGAGGGTAGATTTGGGAATCAAAGAGTGTTATTTAAATTCCAGCTCCAACACTTCCCAACTCTGTGACCATGGAGAAAAAACAATTTCCTTAAGCCCCGAGTCATCATCATATGAAAAATGAAAAATGGGGAAAATAATGAATCATGTATCAGCCAGGCTGATAGTCAGGCATATCAGCTGTTAACACATTGAATAGTTCTGCCTGAGGGTCTCTGCCACTCTGGTTACCCAGGACCCCTATATACAATCTACAATGGCAACTAAAGTGTTAACAGCTGGCGTGGGCTTTAGGCATGTCCACATTGTAGCCTTCTGATTGGTGGTGCCTCTGCCCTATGAGTTGTTAGATACTTTAAATATCACCCCCGTTTCTTGCAAATACTAAAAGGCCTACTGTTTCCCTGATACTGAGCAAATGCATGGTGTCTAGGATGGTAGTTTTTGTTGCTATAACAAAATATCATTTGTAATTTATCATTAGTTTTTAAGTCTGTCCACTTCTCCCATTTTATTGTGACTTCTTTTCATAGCATATTATGCTATCTCAGTGACTAACACAGTGTTTTTCAGAGTAGGCACACAATAAGTGAACACTGAATTAAAATAAAGGGAAATTATCCTGTGGCTCTTAATACTACCGTTCTGTAAATAAATCACCTTTTCAATCAACTTATTTCTTCACATGAGTGGCTTAGTGTCTTGCCATAATATCTTTCATATCATTAGTGGGGAAATTTATGGTATTATACATGGCAGAATCTTTGTGAGAAACCAGATGTAAAATCACAACTGTCTTGAGTTAATAATGCTTGATCTTTAGGTGTGGGCTTTCTCAGATGTAAGCTGGTTTCATAACATCAAAAGATGTGGGCTCAGCCTTGCATAAACTCTTGATTGCCATGCAACCAGATGTGATATGTCTCCTCTAGATCAATCCCACAAGCCAGAGATTGAAATATCAACTACAGTGTCAACATATTATATACGAAGCAATATGTAATTAGCAAGCAATTTGGGCAATTACTTTCAATGACTGCAATATATCCTCCAGCAAATCTACACTGGGAGCCAACAATGAGGAATTTGTTGAAGAAACATGGACAGCACTGGGATAAAGGACAGAGAATCACTGCTATCATCTTCCACAATCACAATGGCCACCGATGTGAAATCCAAGCTGTCGCTGGAAAGCTTTCTTCAGTCCACTTTAACTCAGCCATTTGTTAAATCCTGCCCGTCGCTGGTTTCTGGGCTCCAGAAGACAGCACAAAAGAGGAAGACTGCTTACCCTTTATGGAAGTAAAGATTGCACTTTCAGCTGAACCAACCTTTAATCCAGTGCTGACGCTAAGTGATCTTTTTATCTCTCTGATCTCCACTCTTCTACCTTTCGGACACAACATGGACTTGACCTTCCTGTTTGTTTCAGCTTTAATCAACAGTCTCCGTGAGTTTCTTCATCGACCACCTTACCTATGTTCCCCCACTTATTCCATGGACACAGCACACAGTTTTCCCCATCTGGGGGAGGACCCACCTGTCATTCCCAGTTTTTCTTTATGCGGAATTTGGTCCAGGTCTAACAACCAGAGTCTTTATTATTAACTTACTGATCTCTTTTAAGCCCACTCCCCACCTAGAACCAAGAATCGACCTTACATTTTATTGAAAAATGTCCTGCCAGAATCATATATATCATCCAGTTAAGCACAATTATTCCACTGATTCTATATTAAGAGAATTTTGCTACTGAAATGTCTGGTTTTGCTTTTGGATGTTATGCTTTTATTGAAAGAAATTGTGTGAACATTTTTATTTATGATAGGAAATCAATTCCCTTTAGTAAACACACTACTTTTTATTTTATCATTTTGAAAATGTTAAAATTGCTCCATTTCACAAACCAAAAGTGGCACCTTCAGCGTAACAGAGACTGTTCATAGGCCTCCAATGCTTCAAGTAAATGATGCATAGTAAATGTTTAATCAAAACAATTAACACTAATTTTAAAAATATATAAAGTGATTATTATAACATTAAAAAAGAATGCCCTATTAAGTTGGTGACACTTTCCCTTATTCTGTATTTAATTTTCTATGTTATGCATCAGTTGATTTTTTTAAAAATTGAATTATCTGTAATTTTAAATAAATGTTGTTTATTCTTGTTTATTATTAAACAAATCGCTTTAAATTGCTTATTGTCTGTCAGCTTGAAATACAATCACGTATAGATGTTTAGAACTCTGTGTTCCAAAGATCTTTTTTTTTTTTTTTTGGTAAATATACATGTCACAGATGTTATAACAAGACTGTGTCAATGCTAATTACACTTATCACAGCTGGGAATTTCTAAAGTCATTTTTTGCTGCCCATGTCTTTCTTGCTACATGAAACCTACTTTTTCAAAACTGCTGATTGCCATAATCTACTAAAATATTCTGACATCCACCTGTATCCATTTCCTGCTTCCCTGCCAAACTCCATGTTTTTTGGTTTTGATTACTCATCGATGCAGATTCTTCTTTAATATTCTCTTCATGACTCTTTCTAAATATTGAAATGAAGAAGTGATCACCAAAGCAAATATTCTTGAAACCCCCAGATTATTAAAAAAAAAAAACAAGGAAAACTAGGGAAATGGCAGCTTCAATATGGGTGTTTAAACGTGTCTAAGCTCCTTATTTGAATCACTGAAGTTATAGTGTGAGGGCAAAAACTTGCATTTGAGCTGAAAATTGGCTGAAGATGCCATTATGTAGTATACATTTTGCTTACAGTTTGCCAAAAGCAGTGCAGGGTCTAGGAAATAGGCAGAAAATACAAGGAGAGAATAACAAAGCCTCACAGTGTCACTGCTTCATCTAAAGACAGTACAAAGAAAGGATGTGACCAGGGCTTCTAGTCCAGACAGTGTGTTGTTTGTGTCCAAACTCTCAGAACTGACACTTCAACATTTAAAATCTAAAGGACAAATTAGTACCATAGAATTTATCTTAAGGGACATTTACTATTACACAAGTTAAATACGAAAATTAAATATAAAGCCTATTTTATTTTTCTTGAAGAAAACAACAGTTTAATTAACATTTTTTGACAACAACTGTTAAAAAGTTACATCACTTTCTAATTGCTGGTTTTTGACGTATAATGACTTTTTCATTCCAAGACACATTAAATATATACATATAGAGAGTGATATTTAGACATTATGATTTCAGACAAAGACACAACATAACTAAGCTTCCTGTGAGTGAGAGACTATCGTGTGGAAAAAATTGAAATATGTGCCATATCTAGATGAACCTAAATATTTTGTTTTGCATATTGACAACAGAGAAAGGGGGATAGAGAAGCTGTGTTTCTGGGATCGTCAGTGTGTTGTGGGGACGTATTATTTCCACATGTATATAGGCTTTTTCATGTTTAGCCTTTACTTTGCCTACAGAAAAAAGACATTTTTCTGTATTATACACAATTTTGTTTCCTTTAAGTTCAGCTTGAATACAAGATGACCACAGACCTTAAAATCATTGAATAATGAGTCCAAAATGCTTACACATCTGCTGTGGCCTCCTTAAATGGAATGTGAGCACAGATTAGGGCAAGGAAACTTTGATGTTGCTTTTTTTTCCTCTTTGATCCTAAGTTTCCAATTCTTTTAAAGATATAAGGAACTTCTTCTAGTGTAAATTGCCGGCTTCCCATTCCCCACCAAAAAAATGATCATCAAACACAGCTTTGAGCTGAAGCTAAAAGTGGATCACCCACTCTTCTTCAACTTCTTTGCACTCCCTCCACCAGAGACCACATACCATCAACATTCTTCTTCCTAGTTTGACAAGTTCAAGAAACGGTCCCTACGTAACAAATTGGGTGCATGTTCCTTTGAATGGCTATCACTTTTGTAAAGTTTTCTCCATTCTTTAATTGATAAAATTTTATCACAGTAGTGACAAAATTCATTATAATTCTTCCTGTTAAAATTAACAAGGATAAAATTTCAGTTTAATATAAGAGGACATCACTTAGCAAGATCTTGAGGGGCAGTGAAAGTGTTTTTACATGGATACATACACAGCCCACACAAGAGAAGTTTCTTGGGGCTCTGGAGGTTATTTCTATTTTCAGACATGGCTTAGGTTTACTGCAGGAAGAAGGTGGGCTATTCTGCCATAATTCATGCTGTTCTATTGTTCTCCTGTCTTTGGGGACTCTGGTTATCAGTGTTTTTCCTCTATGTTTCTCATCTTTTCCATACTGTTATTTTCTTCTGAATGTTAGGAGTTATGTCTTCCAAATTGCTCATAACATTCTCAACATATTGATCTGGTTTCTGTTTTCCAGTGCAGTGAAGCCCATTCTGCTACTGTTTCTTAGCCAAATTCCTTTTGTTTCAATATGTCAACTATTCATCACATTAAAAACTTTTTTCAGGAGTCTCTGTTTACTAAAATTGATTTGAATTCATCAGGCAAGTAGTGATTAAAATTACTTTTTTTCCCTTAAAAAAGGATTCCCCCACAAATATATCCTCCCTCCACACTGTGAGTGCAGTGTTTCATTCTTTCATATATTAGAGAATATTTTCACAAGCCCACATTATTGTTCTTTATTGCTTTGGATAAAGAGAAATTCATTTCAGAACAGGTTTTGCATAAACACAAGGCAGCTGCATTCTCCCTGAGTCCTTTCAACATTTCAAACATGTTAAGAATGGAGAAATAGCTCTTGAAAAAGATAGATAGTGAGCATTAGAAACAATCAAAAGGAGAATTAGGCCTACTATTTTGTTTTACACATCATTCTGAAAAATAATAACTCTTGAGTAAAAATAAGTTAGATAAATAAATTTAAATTTCAACATTAAATAACTGCAAGTAAGAGATGGACAGAAAAAAGTACAATAATGATTTTTTTTTTTTACTAGTTTTGCCTTTAGAGGAGTTAACAAGCATACTTTTTTCTTAACCAAAAAATAGCTTTATATGGGACTTCCCTGGTGGCACAGTGGATAAGACTCCACACTCCTAATGCAGGGGGCCTGAGTTCAATCCCTGGTCAGGGAACTAGATCCCACACACATCCTGCAACTAAGAGTTTGCATGCCGCAACTAGGGAGCCTGCCTGCTGCAACTAAGGAGCCCAGCTTCCACAACTAATACCTGGTGCAACCAAATAAATAAATATGTTTTTTAAATAGCTTTATAATTTTTTGCTAATAAAATAATGCATGCCGGGCTTCCCTGATTGCGCAGTGGTTGAGAGTCCACCTGCCGATGCAGGGGACACGGGTTCGTGTCCCAGTCCGGGAAGATCCCACATGCCGCGGAGCAGCTGGACCCATGAGCCATGGCCACTGAGCCTGCACATCCGGAGCCTGTGCTCCGCAACGGGAGAGGCCACAATAGTGAGAGGCCCGCATACCACAAAAAAATAAAATAAAATAATGCATGCCCATAAATTTTTAAAATACTACAGAATATATAGACACTTGAAAGCATCAAACCACACATTTTAGTGAATTTCATTCTGTTTTTTCTTCTTTCTATTTCTACACACACACAGACACACACACAGACACACACATATACATGGCCATACAATTTTAAATAAATGGGATCATACATGCAGCTTATATATATGTATACAAATTTGAACATATTTTCACATAGAAACACATAAACCTATAAGATCCTTTTCAGTGCAAATAATTCTATAGTTTGAATATATACTAATTTTCTCAAATAGTCATAAATAAAATTACATTAAAATTGTTTAAAGATTTTGTATGCTCAAACTATGCTTTGTTGAACATCTTCATGCATGCATCTTTGTGAACTTCTCTGATTATGCATTTAGGATAAATTCAAAGAACTGAAATGTCTTGAGCAAAGTAACATACACTTCGTATTTTGATAGAAATTACTATTTTCTTTTGAAATGCTGAGCCTCTTTTTGCTCTCATTAGTAGTGCTTAAGAGAGCTTGTCTCCACATGGCTTTGCCAAACAGATCATTTTATATCATTTTATCCTTTACCCATTATTTTATAGATGCAAAGTATTATTTTATTTGTATGTCAGTTTCTTGAATTACTAGTTGTAACCATTTTTTGTAAGTTAAGAGAATATTCTGGTTCTTTAATGAATTGACAGTCCATGCCTTTTGCCAATAATCTTATTGGTATATTTCTTTTTGTGTATGGTATTGTATCTATGAAGAATATTAATCTATTGTGAAATTGCCTAATAAAATAAGTAAGTCTAGTAATCAGAGGTATTTCTACATTGGTGAGAGAGTGCAAATTACAAAATTTTCTACAGTTTGATTTAGTAATATGTAACAGAGTTTTAAACATATGCATTCTAGGGTGACACTTGTAAATCTACTTAAATGAATGTAACCTAAACATATTCAAAGATCCATGTAAAAAATACATGAAAGAGATATTCATGGAAGATATAACTAGAAATAAAAGGTTAAGGGGCTTCCCTTGTGGCACAGTGGTTGAGAGTCCGCCTGCCAATACAGGGGACACGGGTGCATGCCCCGGTCCGGGAGGATCCCACATGCTACAGAGCGGCTAGGCCCATGAGCCACGGCCGCTGGGCCTGTGCATCCAGAGCCTGTGCTCTGCAACAGGAGAGGCCACAATGGTGAGAGGCCTGTGTAACACAAAAAAAAAAAAAAAAAGTTAAGGGATTTATGCATAAATACTTCAGTTGTTTTTTACTACTTAAAATGTTATTTTATAAAATTTTATATTACAATTGTCCCTTGTTGATATATGGAAAAGCATATTAATCTCATATCTTGTTACTTGGTATGATTGATTATTATTTCTAGGAGATTTTATTTGATTCTTTGTGCTTTCCTACCTAAACAATCATGTCATCTTCAATTAAGGACAGTTTTATTAATTTCTTTCAATCTATATATTAATTTGTTTTGTTATCTTGTCTTATTGCACTAGATAGAACTTTCAGTTTGATATTGAATGAGAATGGAAAGATATTCTTGCCTTGTTCTCTATCCTATAAAGGAAGAGTTGATCTCCTCTCACCACTAATTAAGCATGATATTAATTGTAGTTTTTTCATATATATTCTTTATTTTGCTAAGGAACTTTCCTTCTACTTCCATTTTTGAGATTTCTTTTACCATAATCAGTGTTGAATTTTGTCAACTGCTTTATCTCCATTTATGGATATGATCTTATTGTTTTTTTTAATCTGTTAATATGACAAAATACATTGATTTATGAATGTATATCATCTATATATTGAAAACTAAAAACTCTGATTAAAGAAATCAAAAGGATCTACTGTAAATGGAGAGCTATTTCATATTCAGGGATTTGAAAATACACTGTTAATTTTTCTGAACTTGATCTATAGATTTAATATAATGGCAATAAAAAATCCAAGTTTTTTAAATATATCTGTGTCTATTTTTTGTGTGTGAAACCAATTCTAAAATTTATACTGAAAGTCAAAGGACAGAATAGAAAAAAACATACCAAAAAACAAAGTTGGAGGACTCAAACTGCCCAATTTCAAGATTTTGTACAAAGATTCTATAATCAAGACAGTGCAATATTCGGAAAAGAACACATACATAGAGCAATAGAACTGTATAGAGAGCCAAGAATTTAACCTATACAAATATAGACACCAATGTTTAACAAAGGAGCAAGCCAATTCAATAGAGATATTATATTTTTAACAAATGTTTCCAAAACAACTAGGCATCTATATGCAAAAACTGAATCTAGACACAGACTTTACACCTTACACAACAAATAACTCAAAATGGACTACAGATTTAAATGTAAGATGCAAACCTATACAACTTCTAGGAGAACACCTCTGCTGCCTTAGATTTTCTGAGGAGACTTGTACAAGACCAAAGTGTGCTCATGAAAGGAAAAATAGATAAGTTGGACTTTGCTAACATTGGAAACAAAACAAAACAGAGCAAAAAAAAAAAAAAAAACCTGCTGTGTGAAAGTCACTCTTAGGAGAATGAAAAGACCATCTATCATTTCATCTACATGAAAATGCTTGTAAAGTACATGTATGATAAAAGATTTGTACCCAAAATATGCACAATGAAGAACATTAAAGACTCAAGAATTCAAAAATAAGAAAATGAATAATTTAAAATAGACAAAATTTATATAGACATTTCACCAAATAAAATATACAAGAAGCAAATAACCATATGGGAAGATGATCCACACCATTTTTATGAGGGACATGCAATTAAAATAAAAGTGAGTTTTCATTATATAACTATTAAAATGGCTAAAATTCAAACTGACACTACCAAACGCTGACGAGGTTGCAGAACCATAGGAATTCTCATTTAATATTGGTGCTCACGCAAAGTGATTTAGTCATTTAGGTTTGATAGTTGTTTTCAAAACTGAATACACACTTTCCATAAGATCCAACACAGGCTCTCCTGCATATTTCACTAACTGATTTGATAGCTTCTGCTGCTCAAAGACCTGCACACAGATTATAGTAGCTTTATTGATAGTTGTCAAAAACTGGAAGCAACCTGGATACTGGATACTTTTCAACAGGTGAATGGATAAACAAATTGTGGTGCACGAGTAAAAGAGAATACTATTCAACGATTAAAAAGAATGAGCTGAAGGGGCTTCCCTGGTGGCGCAGTGGTTGAGAGTCCGCCTGCCGATGCAGGGGACATGGGTTCGTGCCCCGGTCTGGGAAGATCCCACATGCTGCGGAGCGGCTGAGCCCGTGCATGGCTGCTGAGCCTGCACGTCCGGAGCCTGTGCTCCACAATGGGAGAGGCCATGTACCACAAAAAATAAATTAAAAAAAAAAAAGAATGAGTTGTCAAGCCGTGCAAAATTGTGAGTGAAGCTTAAATGCATATTGCCAAATAAAAGAAGCCATGCTAGAAAAGTCATATACTGTATGATTCCATTTATATGACATTCTGGAAAAGGGAAAGCAGTAAAAAGATCAATAGTGCCAGCGTTTGCCAAGGTGAATAGGTGAAGCACATGGAATTTTTTAGGGTGGTGAAACTATTCTGTGTGACACTCTAGTGGTGGATATATGACACTATACATTTATCAAGCCCCACAGAACCTTCCATCAGAATGAATAAATCTGAAGGTATGAATTTTCTAAAAAAAATATTTAGGAGATTGGGCAAGCCTAGGATGAATGCAGACTGTGACAAAGACTATAGATGCATTATAAATACCTGGAATAACCTCATTGGAGGGAATAGGAGGAAACATTTCTGACCTAAGGAATTCTGAAAATTGGTAGAGAATGTAAGCCTTATAACAAAATGAACTGCACATAGTCTCTATTCTGGTAGATAAAATTGTTTCCCAAGGGGGTGTGGATTAGCGCTTCTAACAGGAGTGTACTGAAATCAAGCCACTAAGTAAATGATGACAGTTTTTGGGAACCAAGTTTCTCACTGTTGGAGTGAAAGATTACAGAGAGAAGTGTAAAATAATCAATGAGTTATTAGATGAGAGTTGGAGACATCAGGATGAACTTATGTTTGGTTAGCTTAATATGGATAAAGACTGATCCATGCAGAAATACTTACAGATATGTGTATATACATGGGTTAGTATGACTACAAATATGTTCTTGTACTGTCAGGTGGAATTGCCTACAAACAATAACACCCCAGTGACAGCAAGCACCCCAGCACCCAGAGATTTGTTTCTAAATACCATTCTTCAGTGAAAGGAGCCAGGGCTCCTTGGAGAAATGGCTGATTCTCAGGATGGAGCATGGTACACACATGATGAGCCTGGAGCATTGCACAATGCCAAAAACAAGGAAGTTTTCAAAACTAGCAAATAGTGCAAAACACAGCGTTAGGGAATGACATAGGGACCCAGGAGCCATATGAAAAAGTTTGCAATGATGAAAGTTTGAATAGTTTGAGCAATAAATAAATAATGTAATACTAGATTACAATACTAAGTATAAATAAAAATTCATGGGCCCATACTGATATAAATAAATGCTGTAGTAAATTAATAAATGGGGGATAAGTGTCAAATCTCTCATGCAGAAGAATGACACATAATTTATGCAGATTACTGTCCCCTCAAGAAGTAGAGCATTACTCCCCGGCCTTAACTGTGCACTGGGTATAGTGAAGACTTTCTAAAGAGCAGTCACCTTACAGTAGAGAAATCTGACACTATCTCAGCCAGGTGATCAAGGTCAAGGTCAACAGTGATAAGACATATTGATAGTATGTAACCTTGATATGATCTAATGTGATGGTTCTTTACCTCTGTAGTCTTCCTGTCAAAACTCACAATTCCAGTCTAATCATGCGAAAAATATCAGATAAAGCTCAGCTGAGGGACCTTCATAACATGTATATTTTCTCAGTTTGTAAGCCATTTCTCAGTCACAGTTTACAAATTTACCTTGAAATGTCACCCACATTCAACATGGCTCTGCAAAGCATGACAAGCCTACAGCTCTCACCCCGAGCAACTCACCCGGTGAATTTGACAAAACCCTGATTACGATCCTGTTCAATTAATCAAACCCTTGGATGTTGTGCTGATGTCAAGTTGCCGTAATGGTTTCTCAATATTTCCTTTCAGTTTCTGCACATATCTCAATATGGAGCAGTAACCCTCGAAGGGACACTGTTCAAGTGGGGACATCACTGTAGCCACTGAAGGTCACTTATCAGCTCAGCTGGGCATCTGGTTCTACTGCCAGGAACCCTTACCCACTACTGTCCCTGGCAGTGGCACGCCTCTCTGTCCTGATGTGATAGAGGTGATCCCAGAATATGCTTTCATCTCTATATCCCTTGATTTGAATTGAAATCTCACATTCCTTTGTATCGGATTGGCAGAACCCAGCATGTATCCCAGCAGCAAAGAGTCTGAAAACTTAGTTCCTGAATTCTCCTAGAGGGAAGTCAGGACTCATATCATCAGGAAACTCTACAAACACAGGGATGATTTTCAACAGAGAACAACTGTATAGCCAAAAATGGAACATGGATCTACTGTGGAGCTTATAAAAGGAATCCAGGGGGGAAAAAAAGATGGCATGTTAACTTAGGGAGGTGGGGTTGAAATGGAGAGGAGTAGCATAGATACATAAAACAATGGAGACAGTATGAAAAGATAAAAAGGGATAGATTTGATGTGGGGCAAAAGGAGTCCAGGGAACATCAAAGAAAATGCCTCTTCTGTAGCGTGTCCACCTACATGCATTATGGCGCCATCCCTCAGAGAGGGAGCTGAGGATGGATGGGGTTAGTGCTTTTGTTGTACTTTGTATGTTGGGAGAAGCCATAGACAAGGCTGGCTTCAATTTGGGGCATACTAATATAATTGAATTAAGGAAGCCTATGTTCCAGTTAAAAGTCTGGCTCTAACTGTCACCTTGGCACTGGATTAATAACAACTTTTTTTTTTCCATTATGGACAAATTTCTGTCTTCTTGGCAACCCCTCTGGAATGTCCTTTGGAGCACAAGTTGGTTTTGTCCACCACTGTGGAGGTGCCCAGCACAGTGTAGACTCCCCACAAGGTCATGTTAAATAAATTATTTTCTACCTGCCTCCTGCCACACATCCCAACTTAGACATCATTTATACTCAAACTTTTCAAAAACTTTCCCTTGAATCCATGTTTCATTGGGACGTATGAAGAATAGGTATTTTATTCATCTAAATCATGCCCAACGGGAAAAGTTCTTTTATCACCATAGATATGTAGTAGACTAACAGTTTCTAGAAACCCAAAGTGAAATAGGTGTTTACCTTTGGTCTAATCTCATCACTACAAAAAGCTAATTTAGAGATTGTTCACCTCTAAATTCATCTCCATCAACAGAATGGAGCGGGGGTGGGAGACCAAAGGCATGGAAGTGTGGGTTGATGCTTTTTCTTCGATTTGGCAACCCCACTCATGCAAACTAAAGACAGGTGTATTGAAATGGTGTGGAAACATACATTTGTTTACATTTTCCAAACAAATGACCTCCTGTAGGTAACTTAGATGGCCACATTTTTCACTCTCACCTTTTGCTTTTCTCTCAGGCCAGCCCAATCACCGTTTAGACAATTAATCAGAAGAACAGGTTGTGCCTAATCGTTTTCATTGCAAGACTGCCAGATATGATCTCTGCCCAAATCTTTTCTCTGATTTGATAAGTTGCCTTTTAAAAAAGGACAAGTCTTGTGCTTCATAGAGAGTAGTTCTTAAAATGAAAAAAAAAAGATTTGTATGTAAAACCTACTAGTCTTGAGTTTTTACCAAGTCAGAGGAAGACAGTTGGGCAAAAGCCCGTCTTCTAAACAGGGAAAGGAAGAGCTTTTGCAGAAAATAGAAAGCTTTGCCCTCTTCAAGGTGGTGGCAGGCCCATGCTCCTACCAGGTTTCCCAGGGTTGAGCAGAGGCTACATCCTGCCTTCCAGGATCTCCAAAAAAGTAAACATGAAAAATGTTATGTCACCCTTTCTCCAAACAGCGCAAATCAGAGTGAAATGTGTTGCTATAGTTAATTCTGGGATCATTTACCTACCTGTCATACTTTTAGTAACTTTCGGACTTTGATTTGTTGTTTGTTCTGGGGTGGTGAGAGGAAGCATTTGCCTATTTTCCTCCCAGGCTTTCAATGAAAACTCTAAAAATAAGGCTGCCTTAATTAAGGTGCAGATGTAATCATCAGAGTTGTTTTGTTTTGGTTTTTTTGGGGGGGGGCGTGTACGCAGGCCTCTCACTGCTGTGGCCTCTCCCGTTGCAGAGCACAGGCTCCGGATGTGCAAGCTCAGCGGCCATGGCTCACGGGCCCAGCCGCTCCGTGGCATGTGGGATCTTCCCGGACTGGGACACAAACCCATGTCCCCTGCATCGGCAGGCGGACTCTCAACCACTGTGCCACCAAGGAAGCCCCAGAGTTTGATTCAGTAAAAATGACATGTGTTGGCATTAGGTAGAGTCCCTCCGAACCTTGTATGGAGAGGGAAGTGCCCCTTGCCACCTGCCCTGCAAGTCTGGGAATGAAGGCCACAGGAGGGTGGGCATGATCATGTGCAGAGGCTCCCCCTAGATTAGGGTTCTTATTTCCAGAAGTGAGGGAGAAAACATGCAGTCCAGTGCTATATCTCACTGTTCGAGATGCTTCCACAAAACGTCTGCAGCTTGTATGAAAATGTGCAACTTCCCAAGGCAACTGCCATGCTGCTGATCCCTGAGAGGCCACCCATGTCCAAGGCCCAGACCTTCCAGGAGCCACTCAAGGGGCCTGGCCCCCTTTGCAGCATGAGCAGTCATGTTCACGGCTCCAGATCTGAGATGCAATTTGAGACACACATACAGTGTAATGAAACAGGTTGTTAATTGAAGTGAGTAATAAAAACACCAGCAAGCGCATCACCTTAGGCTACCAACAAATAAAACTTCGGAAAGAGGCAATAAGAGATCAGTGTGATGAATGTCCATTTTGCATCCGCTGCAAGTTGAGATGGGTGATCTGTCTCATATCCCACTATTTGGTTAAACGTCATCTGCTCTCACATATTTTTAAAGTGAAATGTACTTGTTGTAAGGGTCTCTTTACTTGCCTCTAGAATGAGAAGCCTATCAGCTTGTAGGAGGATTGGAGTAGTAACACCAGGCATTGTAAGGAATTAAAACGACTGTAGATACTGGTTATGTCACTATTCTCAAAATGTGTACAATAAGACCAATGTGGTCTTATGTTTGAAATATTAAAAGAGAAAAGAAGATACAATGTTTGTTATACAAATCATGAAAAATAGAGTGTGAGAGGGCCTGAAATTGGAGACTCCAAGAGCTTGTAACAGGGGGTTAATGATAAGGAAAAACAATCCTTTTGTAATCTGGATCAGTCAGTTTTTATTTTTATTTATTTATTTATTTTTTGGCTGTGTTGGGTCTTCGTTGTTGCACACGGGCTTTCTCTAGTTGCGGCAAAGGGGGGCTACTCTTCGTTGTGGTGAGCGGGCTTCTCATTGCAGTGGCTTCCCTTGTTGCAGAGCACAGGCTCTAGGCTCATGGGCTTCAGTACTTGCAACACATGAGCTCAGCAGTTGCGGCACATGAGCTCTAGGGCACATGGGTTTCAGCCATGCGTGCTCTACTTGTACGCAGACTCAGTAGTTGTGGCTAGTGGGCTTAGTTGCTCCACAGCATGTGGGATCTTCCCAGACCAGAGCTCAGACCCGTGTCCCCTGCATTGACAGGTGGATTCTCAACCACTGCTCCACTAGGGAATTCCCCAGATCAGTCAGTTTTTTAAAGTTGGTAATCATGAATAGCTAAAAATATATATATTTATCTATATTTAAATACATTGTTAAATAAAATTTACATAATGGTCAGAGTGAAATTTATATTTGATATTCCTATATATTTGGTACCTACATTCACCAGTTTCTCTATTGTGTGTTGATCTTGTCACATCTGTCCTCATGTCTGGGTCAATGCCAAGGGAAGCACAGGAAAAGGTAGAGAAGAGATTTTAACATGATTCAAATCCAGACTCTAGGACAGAGAGTCACAACACCAGGAGTTTATTATGCAGGGGACAGGTGGGGCTGAGACTTTTCAAGTGTAGGATTGCTCTCTTCAAGTGCAGGAAGGCGGAAAGGGATGGGAGTGATTTGGGGTGAATCCGTTGAGCAGGAAGAGAAGAGAGTTGTGGAGGGGTTTGCTCTTCTATCGTTCTCAAGCAATAATCACGGACCTTCCTTTACGTTGCCAGCCATGCTTCCAGATTCTGGGCATAGGGAAGTAAAGAAAAAAGAAAAAAGTTGCTACTATCATAGAGCTGACCTTGGGGAGAACCAAAGGGAAATGAAATGGATGGGCTGCCAGACCGACAGCAGCAGACCCCCCCTGTAGCCTAAAGACTTTCTGTCCCAGCTCGAAAGCTGATGGCCATTTTTGACAATCTTATAGAGTTTTGGTTAATAAGTATTGGTGCAGGTGCTTACGCAGCATAAAGATTTACGTCCACTGTGTCATCACGTGTCTAAAGTGTTACGGATCTCAACACACGTTATTTTTTCTGTATGTTGCTTTTCCCCTTGGGCTTCACTGTAATATTAATCTTTCTTCACCTTCTCATTTCTTCTGCATTTCCCTGATTTGCTGTACCTGCCTTGCTTATTTACTTTACTTTACATATGGCTCTTTTTAAAAAAAAATTTACGTGTGGCTTTTGCAACTAGTATATAGTGGTATTTTAAAATTCGTTAATGCAGTCTCTTTTTCCTATCACCGTCATGTATATTTTATTTTTGTGCTTTTCTCTGTTGTTTGGTTTCATATTTTCACTTTGTGAACCCTGTAGGCATAGTGTATGTGTGTGTGTGTGTGTATTTGCATATGTGTGTATGTAATATTGGGCACAAGTTTATTGTCTAATTGTTAACAAAGAATTAAATAACATCTCTAGACTCTATTATCCTGTAGTAAAGCAAATAAACAGCAACCAAAAAGACAACATTCATACAGTTTTCCACTGGCCAATCTCCTTTGGCTCAAATTTTAATTGTTTATCTTGAGAGTTTAGACACTATAAGTATTAAATTTTGGGTTTTTATAGTGTAACTCCACAAGTAAGAGAAATTGTTTAAGTTACTACATGAATCACCAAGAAGAATTTAGTTTACCTGCAAACTTCTGGGATGATGAAGGGGTGGGAAAGGACAGGAAATATTGACATCAACATTATTGAAATATTGACATCAACATTATTTTGATATCAGATAGGGGCTGATTCAAGAAGCTGGAGGGCTGGTGGAAATCTCAATTGTGTGTGTTTTCTGTAATGTGATTAGGGACAGAATAAAGCAAATGTGCTCAAATATTACTGCTGTTTAACACATTCATATTTTAAGTGTTTCTCCTTTTATGTTTTAGGATCTTTTCCTAAGCCCCCGTTGGATTTGTTTATTCATTCTTTTCTGTTTAATCACGTTTGACAGACAGAAGGTCATTTCCCATGAGTAGACTGAGGAGATCTGCCTGATTCCTGTCGGATGCTCTCACTTAGAAGGTTGGTGGCTGTAATTTTCTTGGTTCCTTCCTAATCCAGGCAACCTGGATAGAGAAAATAATGTGGGCAGTCATGACAGGACAATTTCATCTTCCCCAGCCTTCCTGTCTGTGGTTGAAATGGCTGCTTTAGAGGTTAGTTTTTTTTTTTTTTTCTTTAATTCAGCATTGGCTTTGCTCATCATCTATGGAAAGAGGATAGCACGATTATGTCTGGTCTCCATCGATACATCCCTGCATACTATAGAAAAAGTCTGTTACATCCAGGAATAGCTCTGCCACATCTGGGCTGTAATCTCTTCATGGTTTTCTGTGTAGCATCAACAACTTCCCAGAGCCACTGCTCTAAACTGGTAGAGACTGCAAAAGCTAACGGAATTTACATTTTTTTCTCAGTATCTTACTCAACTCCTCAGCCCCTCAAATTACAAGGTCTGAGATGTCTGCATTCCACCAAACTATGTCTTCTCAGCCAGTGGACAAGGAGTTTCTGCAAGTAAGACCAAAGTATTCTTCTGAAATTTCTAAATACATTACCCATCACACCTAAGTGAGCAGTAATTGCTGGCCATTATTTTCATTTTTATCTCATCAGCTTTGCTCAGATGCCTCTCTCAGAAATCTTCCCTATTTCTTGACCATGACTGCACTGTTCTCTAGTTTGAAGTTTAAGGTTGTATCTGGAATCTGAACTGGATGGGGGAAGCAAAAGACAATGGGCCTCAGCTCATGCTGTCATGGTAACCAGAATGGACTGTGAAATGGGGGTTTGAGTACTAATGATAGCAGTTTATCCTAGGAACCAGTATTTATTAAAAAGTAACAGATTCTGCAAGGAAAATCTCATATTTTAAAAAGAGAGTAGTATTAGTGGAATATAAGGATGCTGCCAAATACATAGATTATTTTTACTTTTGGCAAATAATCTTTCAATTTTATTAGAGATAGATAACTCAGGTAGAGATATGTAAGCTTAAAATCAATACTACTAATTATATGACTAATAGCAACTAGTGAGAAAAAGTTTGTGTGCTTTGGGATTTTATCCTTGGTTTATACTGCTAGGATATGTTTATTTTTATTTGCATAAGGGTGAAATGGCCAAAAACAACTGGAGTTGATAACAATTGGAGATTGATCCTGTTATGATGGATTGTGTAGGATTTTAAATTAGATAAATAATTTGAAGGAAAGGGCAATATCGTACAAATTATTTTTAACAACAATAAACACAAATAATCACCTTTGGCTTCAGGGGAAAATATCACAGTAATGAAGAAAACATCATTCACTCATTAATCTCAGAAAAAAAAATTTCTTCTCCAGCGTGTCAGAAACTATACAAGGTGCTGGGAATACATACATTATGTTCGTGCCCTGAAGGGTTTCACAATTAGTGAAAGGGATGGATTTATATGAAATGCAAGACACTGCAGTGAAATGTGTGATGCTAGATATTTCTACAGGGTGAATTAAGAGAGAGTAGAATGGGTTAATTAACTGTTTCAGGGAGGAGACAGTCAGAGAAAGGAGTCTACTTTGGATCATAGTTTTACTGACTGGATGTCATCTAAATTTCCTCACAGCTCTGATATTTATGATTCTACTAATGAAAATCAGCTAGGGACTCACATTGATGGGACTGTTTATATTAAGTGTTTATTAAGGATATTACAATTACTGATAATGGTTGAGCATTGGATATACATATTAAATGTATGAGCACATCTATCATATATATATATATATATATATATATATATATATATATATATATCAGACCTCTATTTTGAACTCTGGGCTCATAAATCCAACTACATACTTGCCATCTCTACTTAGTTGTCTCCAAATGTTTCAGGATATCATGAATTTCTGTGACTATTTTCTTTAAAGTAGTATTTAATTTCCAGGTCTAGCCTAGATTCTATTAAAGGGGATTGATAATGGTAATGATGATCATGGTGATCATGATGGTGATAGTGGTAGTAATGATGATGATTCCATTTTTCTTTTTAAATACATAGAGTCTAAGAAAACCTGTTTTATTATTTTTTTCAAATAAATAAATTGGAATCAGAGCAGTAAAGTAAATTTTCCAAGATAGTACAGCTAGAAAGTTACAGAGAAAGGCTTTGAACTCAAATCCATATGATTTTGAAGTTATTCTGAGATTACTTTCTCATTAAATAAGTGACTACCATTTCTTTACCAATTACAAATTTATCCTCCTACTAGTTTGCCCTTCCAATAGGTAAAGTTTATTGAGACATTCAATCATCAAATTGCCCTGTCTTTCTGACAGGATGATTCTAGAGCAAGTTCTCACTTTCTTAGTCTCTTGCCCAACCAAAACCTAATGGTGTCCTGTGATGTACGATATCTCTCACTGCAACAAATATCAGACCCAGTTGTTCAACTACAGATGTATTTCTGGTAGTCTTTGGCTAGAGGATATCTACATGCTCTAGAAATGCTATGGCCAGTGTCAAGTAGAAGATGATCATCCCTTTTCTTATTTTGAATACTACCTTCCAATTATATTAGTCTATGAGTATTACAGAATTAAGTCCCCTATCTTTGTGTGAGGGAGTCTTATCCCAATAACCTGGGATGGTATCATGGGCTCACAATTCCTCTTCACACTTCCTTGTGAGCCTGTATAAAGAGGAAAAGTTAATCTGTTTTAACCACTGAAATGGAATTAGGAATGTGGCTGCCATCAACCCCTTAACATAGTTTATAACACATAATGTTCATCTTGTCATATCCGTCTCATTGTATCTGTATGTGAAGATTATATGTTTCTGAAATTGTCATCTTAAACTTTAGTGATAGCCTTTAATCTGATCATTATGGCCCTGGAATTTAATTAAAGTACTGACTTCAACAGAGCAAGAAACAGAGCCCTGTAGCACTCTTCAGAGACTACCTTCTACCTCAGAGATTCTCATTTTAGGCAAGAGAAAATGAACTAACTTGGTCAAACACTTTGCTAATGTAAACCTACAATCTGATAATGCTCTTTAAAAGAGATTTCATTTATATCTGGAGATGTGTCTTAAGTGTATTAAGTCTTTTGGATTTGGCATGAGATTAAAAAATTATCAGAAGAAATAGAAGTACTCAAATGGAAACAGGGAATAATGAGGATAATGTCAAATCAGCACTTAAGAAGAATGACAGTAAACATCAGGAAATAGAGATCATAAAATCTGACGAGAACATAACTTCTGAGAAACCAACATTCAGTCTTATATCATCCATTCCCTACACCAGTTACCTGAGGAAAGTCAAAGAACTGAAGGCACAGCCAGGGAAGGACACACTTTTTAATACGAGTTAAGATATTTGCTTCAAGCTTCGGAAGAACTCCCAGCTCAATTACACTTAAGTGGAGAAATGCTTCTCCACCACCACCTCCTGTTGCATAAACTAAAATTCACTGAAGCTGTCTTCTTTCCTCTTTCTCTTTGATTTCAGATTGTTTAGTATATAAGGACGAGGGCAAGAAAAAGCAGATCAAAGAGCAATAAAATGTTGAGTGCACTTTTGTACCAGCAGGAGGAACAGGGAATTTGAATGATGATGACTCCGTTTAATTGTTTTGTCTAGATCCTCTACATCCTAACTTCTACTAACCAGAGCCCTGGGCCTGAGTGGGGAATCTAGAGATTGGGAGCTGATTTTCCATAAGTAGCCAAGAGGCAGAAAAAGATACACACATTCTAGAATTTAGTTTGAATCATAAATACCAGAAACTACAAATTGGTATTTGTGTTAATTGACATTTGGATTCTGTGTGATGTTTCTCACAGCCCCCAGTATACTGTGAATCATTACCCTTATCCTAGATAGGACTAGTGGGTGATGAAGTTGCATGGACCTAGCACAGTGCTCGGCAGATTGTTGTGTCAGTAAACAGATATAAATGAAATTTTATTTTGTTAAACTAAATATAATAGCATAGAGAGTATATTAACAAAGATAAACTAAGTCTTGTAACAGATCTCCAGTTCTCCATAAGGGAATACAATTTTGTTTTTCATTAAAGATATATATTTATTTAGATAGGTCAGGAAGCTCAGGTCCACACAGTTATTCAGGGACTGAATCTGTTGGAGACTCTATCCCCTTTATCTAGCCAAGAGCCCCTCCGGCCCCCCATGGGTGTAAAGGAGAACAGTGAGAGGGCACACCCTCCCCCACAGGCTGAAACTCTTAACCCACATCTGGCATCCACTCTCGCTCCATTGGTGAATTCTAGTCACATGACTCAATCTAGGTGCAGGGGAATCTGGGTAGTGTAGTTCAGCTGTGTGCCTGGGAAGAGGAGGTGGACCTGTTGAGCATCTATCTAGCCAGTCATTGCTGTAGAGAATATGCTCCAGAAACCTTATAAAACATTTCCTTACAGTGTTTGCAGAGCTGCATGTACACCTGCTCTTGCTAGACCCTTTGTAAGATCACTCACTATGACAGTGATTAACTGATGCATACTTCTCAGCATTTATTAACTTCAGTTTCGTGTGTAGATTCCAAAGGGACACAATGAATAAATAAACAAGTTACGGGTGCCTCCAGCCACAGCCCAGTGAGTCATAGCTGTCTTGTTCATCAGTCATGTGGTAAATATTGTTGTCAGGTGCCCTCATGGATGGGCCTAAGCACCTCATCTGAATGCACCACAAATTCGACCCTAATATTCAGTAGCCAATAAAAAGAGAGAAGAAAATAAAATACTAAGAAGAAAATTATCATGTAAGGAAAAGTCTTACTATTCTTCAGACGTGTACCAGAAGCAAATGTTCTTGTAGCATTCTCTAAAATTAAAACATCTCATCTTATATAAAAGTTGCCTGTCTACACCCTTCTCAGTGCCTTACATCT
Source organism: Monodon monoceros (assembly GCF_005190385.1). NCBI lineage: Eukaryota > Metazoa > Chordata > Mammalia > Artiodactyla > Monodontidae > Monodon > Monodon monoceros. The sequence goes on along the minus strand of NW_021703776.1, from coordinate 4,119,043 downwards.
GTCAATCTATTTAATTTCCACACAATCTTATGAAGTCCCAAAATTATACCTAATTTACCTATGAAGAAATGGAGACTGAGATGAAATAATTTCCCCAAGATTTTAGTTATAAGGGAGATCAGATTTGAATTCTAAGCAAATTTGATTAAGTCTGTACTTTTAATCATTCTATTAAACATCCTCTCTCTACACTTTATAAATATATCCACATTATGAGACATTGTGGAGAATTTTGTTGTCTCAGCCATTTATAACATAGTTACAGTGAATGAATCATCACTGGGGATAAAGCACCTATAAACCTCTTTTTGTTTCTTTCAATATTTTCCTAAATTTACCTCACTTATTGGCATGCCAGAATGTGTGTGTCATATGGTCATGGATAAAGAGTCCAATAAGAAATCTAACATGTAAACAGCCTCATCTCAAAAAGATGCAGGTGTAGTGACTGGGCAAGAGGAGAGTAGTATAATTTCATAGACTAGGATCCAGGTGCTATAGCAGAGGCTGCTCAGGAAACACTAGGGTAAACACTGCCCCCTTCTCCATGGCCTACAGCCCACAGCTGTCCACAGATCCTCACTCCTTTCAAAACTCAGAGCCAAGGATAGGCTCAGGGTAAGCCCAGGCAGCATTCGAGGGTCCTCCCCATAATTAACGGGCACTATAACAAAAGAGCCCTTTTTTACAGCAATATTCTTATTCAATTTGTCTTTACAAGCTAAGAAAGTATTTAATTTCCCTTAATGATATTAGCCATCCCAGCCTTTATCACCAGATAGGACATAACTATCCTGCTTTCACTTAATTTATAAACCTCATTAACACCTTTGCCTTTTAAACGTGATTGCAGATCTCCTAAGAATTGAGAGCTCTCTGAATGGTAGGAGAATTATTATGATTCATTGTTCACCCTGGAAATCCTGAGCACACACTGATTTATGATGGTGAATCCCCACTGAGGTGAGCAGAATTTGGGGGTAAGTGTAGGGCTTCTAGGGAAGCTCTCTTACTGCTCTTAGACTCAGGCTCCCAGTTTAATACAGAGCCTGTTGCTTAATGCACAAAAGCATGAAGGAATCTTGGGGGGAAAACCCTCTAGCAATAACCAGCTTGAGAATGTCATTTCTGCCACCTGAAAAGTAATTGTATCCCTTTATTGGAAATGAAAAGTTAGGGCAAGTCCTAAATATTCCAGCTGGTATATGTTTTCCTCCCTCTGGGGGGATGACTTTCACCCGTGGTCTGAACAGTCAACCAGTTAAGTAGAACAGGACTTGCATTACTAGTTTCTGTTCTTTTTCTGACAAAAGATCACATCTCCACATTTTCCCAGGCACGGTGTTGATTTGCTGTAAAGATTCTTATCCAGAAGATCAAAAGATCAAAGATTGTCCTTAGGTCCAGAAGAAAGAAGTGGCTTTCAGAGCTCACGCTGTCATTAACAATGAATGTTTACAGTATCCCACAGTGTGTGCTATTATATTAGGTCTTATATCATTTTAACAGTTCATTACAAAGAGAACTTTGATGGTGATGATAGGAGATAGAAGATTTTTTTTAATGCAAAATAAGAGTTAACTCCTGCCCAAACCAGGACATTTTCTAGAGGCAGAGTGACACATTGGAGTGCTTTGGATTCACTGGAGGGAGCCTGGTTTGTGGAACAATCAAGAACACATAACAAGACTGCTGAGTTCCCGTGAAAGAAGCCAGGTTGCTTCAGAAAAAATATCTACCCACAGACTTAGGTAGGCAAGTCACAAAGCATTTGATATTTATTCCTTGAACTCATTCCAATCTGCTTTATTACAGCTGCAGGGGGCCTCCATTTGATACATAAATGACTATTGACTTCCATAAATTAAGAAAAAGAGTTGACGAGGTTTAATACTTTAATGAATTTTTATTAGTTGTCAGATGCCCAAAGTTCAGACAGAGAAAAAAAGAAAAGATTCTTGCTTTTGTTAACCTTAATTTTTAGGCTAAAGAGAAGCAGTCATGACTCATTCTGGGTAAAGAGTTAATGGAGTGTGGGTAATTGAGAGTGAATTTTGCACCCACCAGGACTAGTGGTTTGCTCCTGACCCTCCTAGCAGCTTTGTACCTTGTTTCCAAAGCTCTTTACAAATCATCATAAAAGAGAAATGATCTCAGAAGCACGTAAAGCCTTTTCTACAACCAGTTTTCCAATAAATCTCAGACACATCTTTCATTTTGATCACAGAAATGCAAATTTTCTGACAGGCAAACTGCAGCATGACTAAGTCCAAATGGAGTACAGTACGTTTACTCAAGTGGAAAGGATAATGCAGTGAAGCAAAATGCAATGAAACATAATGGAATTCACTCAACTTCAACTTCCAAAATCATGCATGCTTTCCATCACTGGCTTATTGTTTAGCACTGGATTTGCACATATTATTTTGAAATGCTTAAACCAGTTAGAAAGAAAAATAATGTTTACACACTGCAGGTAATTTAACGCACTTGTTTCTCCTTACATGTATTTTTCCTTTTTTCCTGTAGCTTTGATTTGTAAGAAAGTCGGATTTGATAGGAGTAAAATAATTCCAAACTAAACAGAGATATAGATTCTAATTTTTGTTATGCTGGATTTCATACTAGGTTCAAAAAGGGAAATATGGCGTCTAGCCTCTCCTCAGTGTGCAGGATAATGGTTGCTAGGCAGCCTCCTGTTTGCAGAACAAAGAAAGAATGTCTTTATCTACAGATGAATTCAACAATGCCTCATCCTCTGTGTTTCCATCTGAATTTATGTGGTGGGACAGGGCTGCCAAGCAGCAGGATTTCATGTGCGGTAAATACCCGCCCTATTTGTGAGGGTCACATTGCTGCACAAGGGTCAAAGTACAAACACAATTGGGCATCACTGAAACAGGTTGTCATTACTCAGAGAAGCCAGCCCGATAACATCTAAGAGGCTTAAAATCTGCATTATGGATATTTTCACTGAATTTTATTTCATCAAAGCAGTACATGTAAACAATAACTTACAAAGTTAAATTAGTAAACATAATGGGCTATAGCTAAAGGGTTCTCTGCTGCATCACTTCCTGCCCCTATGTCTTCCTCTCCAAAAGTCACCTCTCAGCTCAACTCTGGTTGTTTAGTCCTCATAATTATATGTGTTATAAATAAATTACTGTCTCATTGGATTTATTAATTTTAGATGTTATTATCTACTGATGCCCTGTTAGGGTAAATGAAGGATTAGCTCTCTTGCATTGTCAAAACCTTTATCTGCCTCCCTCCTTCTCCTATTATAATTCCATTAAATCTGGGGGTTAAAGCAGTGTTCAGTGTTTATATTATTAAAACTTGCCATTGTGTCATAAAAAGATCACATTTACCTTGTTTTCAATTTGTCCTGAAGTTAAGTATTTCCTTGTTTATCTGTTTTGTTTGCTTAGGCTTCTTTGTACATATGACATCTTCCAACATCTTCTATTATCCTCTCAGTACAGTTTTCCCAAAATAATAAAATTCAAGAAACCGTGAATTACAAACTTTCCTTGGAGGTCTTCCTCCTGGAGAACTTTCTTCTCCCGCGTTCTCTAGGTTTGCTCCCAGCTGTCTACGTTTGAGTTCCCTTGACTACTGTCACTCTACGTTGCATACCTTATTTCTTGTACATGAAGTTTTCTCCTTTCTTGTTTTAGTTTGGGTGGAGCATATCCTCCAGTAGTTTCATCAAGTCACAACGATCATCCAAGGACAGAGGCTGTGGTGATGACAGGCCTCACCCTTTCTCCTGAACTAACTGCTCTAAGCTGGACTGAAGGTCCCCTCTGCCTGGTGCAAAGTTACCTCTCATGCTCCTTTCTCATTGTTTTCCCAACATTCCCTTTGCTTATCTCCTGTGTTGGGTACCTATTTTTTTTGGTGCAGCAAGTCTTCCTCTTTCCTGGTACATTCCTTCCTTTGGGGGAAAACATCTCAAGTAGCTTTCTAGAAAAGGAAGGAAGGAAGGGAAGGAAATGTTTAGAGATCTTACATATCGGACAACACCCTTATTCTATGCTCACACGTGGCTGAGTTTGACTAGGAATCTAAGTTGTAAATCATTTTCTGTCTATATTTGAAGGCACTGCCCCACTGACTTCTGGTTTCCAAGGTTGCTGCTAGAAGTCTGATGCATTCTGTTCCCTGAGCCTTTTATTTGATCTTTCTTTCTCTCCAGAACTTTTTTTTTTTACATCTTTATTGGAGTATAATTGCAATACAATGGTGTGTTAGTTTCTGCTTCATAACAAAGTGAATCAGTTATACATATACATATGTTCCCATATCTCTTCCCTCTTACGTCTCCCTCCCTCTCTCTCCGGAACTTTTAATATCTTTCTAAGTCCAGTGTTCTGAGAGGTTACTATACGGTGTCAATATGTATCTATTTACTTGAATGTTGCTACCTCTTGCCAACATCAAAACTCAGGATTTAGCAGGTTAACGTGGAGGTATAGGCACCTTCACTTTTTTAAAACCTCTAGGTAAATATGAAGAGAAGTAAGGTTGAGAAATATTCAGTCATTTTACCATTTTTTACCACAGATGGTAAAATAGACCAAAAATCTTTTGAACCCCTCAATATTTTCTATAAACTCTATACCCACTTCTCTTTACTCTGCCTTCTTATCAGGCATACAGAATCACCATATTCTTCCCTATTTTGTTCCTTCTCTCACATATGATTGTTTCCTATAGCTTTCAGCATTTCAGTGCATTTTATTAAGAATCAACAAGTTATCACTTATTATGCACCTATGGCAATCCAGGTTCTCTAGACCTGCTATACCATTAGGTCACAGCTGTTATTACAATATTTGGCAATTGTGGAAATAGAGGCTCAAAGAAATAAACTAACGTGTAGGATCACTCAGCAAACAAGAGGCAAAAGCAAGGTTTACATCCAGTTCTGTCTGATTTCAAGGCCTGTCTTTTATCCTCTTTCTTTACTTCCTTTCTTACTTTCTCAAAAACGGTAAATTAATGTGAGATGTGTTCAAATTACAGGATGAAAAAGTTATGACTTGTTTATCTAGTTTATGAATGATGTACATTTGAAAGTGTTAGTTTATATATCCAATAATGTAATCTAGATTTAAAATTGTGTTACAAGGGTTTGCACAGAGCAACAGGATTAGTTTAATGTGGATAACTGAATCTTCCAGCATTCACTTGCTTAAGCTCTAGTCTCATATAAGCTCCTTGGAGTGGTTTGTTAGAATCCTGGCAAAATGCCTACTAAAGAAATAGTTGAAAATTTTAAAACCATTATTTAAACACAATCCTTTCTTGACTGAAATATAGACTCTAGGTTATTTCGCTCTAGCGTATTTGTGTGGATTTTAATTTTCAAATGATGATCTTTCATACACCCAAGGCAATATTTATCTGGTGGGAAAGTTGCATTAGTAATAATTTACATTCTGCAGGCAGTGGGGAAGAAGGCACTTCTGCTAAAAGGAATAGCATGTGTTTTTATTCAATTGTGCAAGAGAAAAGGGCTTGTTATAAAAATAAGTCATTCCGCTGATGAAAGAATAATGCTTGGAAATGTGCCTGTGGACAATGCATCACTTATGAGAAACAGGAAAATAAAGCTCTGTATGTGTTGCTGTGTGACCACTCTTCTATTCATACAGGAGCCTCACATGGAGAAAGAGGGGTGTTCAGCCTCTGAAGCACTCTTTCTAAAAATATGTACATATAAATCCCCTCCTCAGTCTCTTCTAAAATGAAATAAAGATCAAGAAATTATATTGTGATGTTGAGCTACATAAAATGAAACCAGAAACATTTATGTTGACATGAATTATATCAACTGAGGTAATAAATGCGTTTAGAATGAAATTTAAGGCAAAGTACAAGTGTAGAAGGGATGATTCCTTCTTCAGAACCCTAGGCTTCAAAACTAAAGGAGCAAAACTATCTATTTACTTGACATTAGATATATGTTTTACCTATAAGATACTTATCCAATGCTGAAGTTCCATTGTATATATAATCTTGTGAATGGACAAGGCAATTCTATGATACCTTAATTTTGCATGTAGTTATAAGAATTCCAAATATATAAAACCCTTTTTGTGAGGGGATTCTTGACCTAATTACTCATCTTTGTCTCTAGCACAGTAGGAACTGAATTTTGTTTGGATATCATGATGCCATTCTGGGTACTTGTAAAATAATTTTCTATTTTTAGTTCTCTGTTTTCATAGAACTTCTCATCCTGGTCTTATTTCACTTAAATCTCTCTCTCTCTCTCTCTCTCTCTCTATCTTTCCTTTTCTCTCTCAATCAGTCTGAATTTACCTACAACAGGTTGAATTATGCCTAGTTCTGGTTTTGACATAAATACCAGTGAATATTTTGAAAAGTCACAAATTCTGTTTCTTCGTCTCTATAATTAAGAATTTACTACATCACTGGTTCTCAATCCTAGTGGCATCACCTGGGAAACTTTAAATTTATTAAAACTAAAACAAAACAAAAAAATGTCTATCAATCATTCCCCTTCTACTCTGCTTCATTTGGGTCTTGCCCAGAACCCAGAGATAGGCATTCTTTAGAACTGCTAAACTAATCCAGTGATTTTTTTTTTTTTTCAAATTTTAAGTTGTACATAAATCTCCTGGGGAATCTTATTAAAATGCAGACTCTATACATTCAGTCTGGGGAGGGGCTTGAGATTTTGCATTTCTAACAAGTTCTCAGAAAATGCTAGTGCTTCAGGGCCAAGAGTGTCACTTTAATTAGTAAGGATCTAAATTATCTTTAAGAATACTTTCAGGAAAAGAAAGAAAGAAAGAAAGTAAGTAAGAAAGAAAGAAAGAAAGAAAGAAAGAAAGAAAGAAAGGGGAAAATGAAAGAAAATAAACATATAATTAATGCATTTTTATGTCTTATAAAGGCCTGACATTTGTTAGAAACAACTGAAGAACTAGACATAAAATTTAAATAATGAAAAAATTTTCACTCAAATAATGTTTAATATTGTTATAGGAATTCACCAGAAGGAATATTTCCAGTGTTACAAGTTTGAGGTTTTCACATAAAATACATAATTCTATTTTAATAAATGGAATTTTCTGAATCCCTAAAATTCATCATGACGGTTTACTATTAAGATGGTTATACTTATGTGTCAACTTATAGGGTATTTTTCAATGAGATTGACATTTAAATCAATGAATGTTGAATAATGCAGATTGCCTTTTTAATGTGGGTGGGCTTCATCCAGTCAGTTGAAGGCCTGAGGAGCACAAAAAGTCTGGGTTTCTTAAACAGAGGGAGATCTCCAGTAGTGTACCTTCACACTTCACCTACACCATCTGCTTTCCTAGGTCACCAGCCTGTTGGCCTTCAGACTGGAACTGTACTATGAGCTTTCCTGGGTTTCCAGCCTGATGGAACATACTACATTTTTTGGATTCTCCAGACCCCATAATTGTGCAAGCCAATTTCTTATTCTCACTACTTATCTATCTAGAGACAGATATAGAGATAGAGATATAGATAGATATAGTGATATAGATATATCTATATATATCTATATCTATCTATCTATATATATATATATCCAGATAGATAGAGAGATAGATAGAGTTAGATCCCACTGATTCTGTTTCTCTGGAGAACCTGCACTAATACAGATCAGATTTTGGTACCAAAACTAAGGAGGAGCATGTCACAATATCCCTTTTAAAGTGAAGGGGTAGTTGTTTCAAAAGGCCCTTCCAAAGCCAAAAGGAGATATAATACATAGTGGGTCTATTTGGATTTTGGAGGCAACATATTTCTCATTTAGGTGTGTTACCCCAGCTCTTTCATCTACTAGGTAAAAGCTACTAGTTTTGAGTAAGGCTCAAAACAAGAGTAGGCTCTGCAGCAGGCCCAGGCTGCCATGCAAGCTTCTCTGTTTCTTGGGTCACAGGATCAGCAGAGCTAAAGGTGCCTGGAGTGTCAGTGACAGGTAGGGATGCTGTTTGGAGCCTTTGTCTCCAGTAGCTGAATCACAGCACAGGTTGTTCTGAGTTTGGAGCTAAGCCCTGTCATTCTCCACAGATAACTACCCTCTTTTTAAGACACAGTTTGGGGTCTGCTACTCAGCCTCAGTGGAGGCTGAATGCTTAGCCATGAGCCACCAGGTCACCACATGACCTGAGCTGCCCACCACGAGCTGGGTGTTATCTGACCCAAAAAGCCATGAAGTTGGGGGTGATAGCAGTCTTCCATCACCAAATGGAAGTGGTGTGTATGAAATCAGGCTTGAACAGAGCCTGAAGGCACAAGTAAGTTACCTGAGGAAGTGGCCTAAATGCCCATGGACCCCACTTCTGTTATACGGCTTTCTCTCTCCCAGCCTGCACCTAGTGCTTCATGGGGAGCTCCCTGTGACCATTGACAGAGGAAAAGAAGACTCAGGCCTGGTTTACAGACGGTTCTGTATACCATGCCAGAACTACTGGAAAGTGGACAGCTGTAGCATTATGACCACTTCCTGGGACAATCTTGAAGGAGAGTGGTGAAGGGAAATCCTCCCAATGGACAGGACATCAAGCACTGAAACTGATTGTTCATTTTGTTTGGAAGGAAAAATGAACAGATGCACAGTTATATACTGATTCATGGACTGTGACCAATGGCTTGTCTGGATAGTCAAGGAAACATCCATGGAAAGAACATGATTGGAAAATTGGTGACAAGGAAGACTAGGGAAGAGGTATGTGGATAGACCTGAGTAGATAAAAATGTAAAGATGTTTGTTTCCTGTCAATGTTCACCAAAGGCTGACCTCAACAGAGGAGGATTTTAATAATCAAGTGAACAGTATGACCATTTTGTGGATATGAGCCTCCTCTTTTCCCAACCACCCCTGTCATCACCCAGTGGGCTCATGAACAAAGTGGCCCTGGTGGCAGACATGGAGATTAAGCACAGACTCAGCAATGTGGGCTGCCACTCACCAAGGCTGCACTGGCCATGGCTACTGCTGGGTGCTTAATCTGCCAGCAGCAGAGACCCCCATATGGCGCCATTTCCCGGGGTGATCAGCCAGCTACTTGTAGCAAGTTGGTTACATTGGACAACTTCCATCCAAAAACAGGCAACATTTTGTTCTTCATGGAATAGACCCTCTGGATATGAATTTGGCTTCCTTGCACACAATGCTTCTGCTAACACTACTGTCTGTGAACTTACAGAATGCCTATCCACCATCTTTATATTCCACCCTGCACTGTTTCTGATCAAGGAACTAACTTCATAGGAAATGAGGAGCAGCAATGAGCCTCTGCTCCTAGAATTCACTGGTCTTACCATGTTTCCCCCTATCCTGAAGGAGCTGTATTGAGAGAAAGTAAATTGGCCTTTTGAAGACTCATTTACAATCTCAGCTGGTGGAAATACTTTGCATAAATGGGGAAAGTTTCTCCAGGAGACTGTATATGCTCTGAATCAGCATCCAAAATACAGCGTTACTTCTCCAATGGCCAGGATTGATGGGTCCAGGGGTCAAGGGGTGGAAATGGGAGTGGCATCACTCGCTATACCCCTGGTCACCTACTAGAACAATCATTGCTTCCTCTTCCCATTACCTTATATTCTGATGGCCTAGATGTCTTTGTTACAAAAGGGAAGGAGACATGATAAAGGCTCAGTTGAACCACAAGTGAAGACTTCTCCCCAGCCACCTTGGATTCCTCATGCCTGTTAATCAAGAGGCAAAAAAGGTAGTTGTTACTCTGCTGGATGGGATGACTGATCCTGTCTTCCAAGGGGAAATTGGAGGTCTACTCCACAATAGAGGTAATGAAAAGTATGTCTGGAATACAAGAGATCCCTAGGGTGTTTCTTAGTATTACCATGCCCTGTGGTTAAGGTCAATGGAAAACTACAAAAACCCAATCCAGGCAGGACTACTAATGGCCCAGACCCCTCAGGAATGAAGGCTTGGGTCACCCCACCAGGCAAAGAACCATGACCAGCTGAGGTGCTTATTGAAGCAAAGTGAATTAGTAGAGGAAAGTAGTTATAAATACCAGCTCCAGCACATGACCTGCTTCAGAAATGAGGACCATAACTGTCATGAGTGTTTCATCGTTATTTTGTTATGAGTGTGTGTGTGTAGTAAGCATCTTGGCTTTCTTCCTTCTTTAACCCTTTATTGAGGAACATAAGATATATTGATTTTTATACCATAGTATTTAAGAATTGTAATGTTTCCATCGTAGCATTGTAGTTTTGAAATATCAAGGAGAAGAATAAACATCATGCAAGGACTTTTTGTCCTCCTCTGGGAAAGTGTTAGTACATTTTCAGGTGTATGCAGGACAGTTGTATCATGTTAGCTGAAATTATGACTTTGTTATTGTCTTTATCTGGAGATTAAGTATGGTTTAAGGAGATGCATATGAGTGCCAAGTTGACAAAGTGTGGCCTCATGATGGGTAATTTTATGTGTCAACTGAAAGGGTGTTTTGGGATGAGATTTATGTATTTAAATTTGTTAACCTTGAGCTGATTGTTCTCTATAATGTGTGTAGGGATCATCCAGACAGTTGAAGGCCAGAATAGAACAAAAACACTGGCTGCCTCAAGCACAAGGAATTCCTCGCAGACTGCATTCAGAAGTCATCTGCAACAGAGTCCCTCCTGGGTCTCCAGCCTGCCAGCCTACACTGCAGATTTGAACCTTTCAGCCCCCACAATTGCCTGAGCCAATTTCTTAAAAGTAATCTCTCTACATATATGCATATCCTATTGGTTTGTTTCTCTGGAGAACTTTGACTAATGCAGCGATTCACCCCCTCAGGAAGCATCCGTCCTTGTTATCAAACCCTCCTCCCACCCACTCCCCTGTGGGTCTCACATGCAACACAGATCACCAGCAATTTATTCTCTCTTATCCGAATCACACATTCACAACTGGAAGCATATCTTCTTCCTTAGGCTTTCACCATCCCGCCCTTCCCATATCCGTGACTTGTAGCCACTCTCCTTGTCTCCTCTAATTAATTTTCCAAATCTTAACCACAGGGACACTTCTAGATCATAAGTGTCCTTGTTTAAACACTTAACTGGCAAATGGTTTTCCTCAGACTCAGTTCCAAGCTTGGCTAAGAGACTCCATGTGATGGGGTCTGCTCCCTCTCTCACACTTCCTGTGACCACATTTGTTTCCTTTGAGCTACCTGTTCCTGGTGTGTTCTCTTTCCCGCAGCCCTCAGTTGGTGGCTCTCCTTTGGGGATGCACTGATCAAGGTTCTCTGGAGAAAACAAACCAATAGGACATATATAGATACGTAGAAAGGGACTTATTGTAAGGCTATGAATGACTATGGAGGCTAAGTCCCACAATCTGCCATCTGCAAGCAGGAAGCCCAGAAGCGTTGTGGTGCGGTTCAAGCCCAAACATGAAGGCCTGAGAACAAGTGCCAGTCCAAAGTCCCAAGACCCAGGAGCACTCCTGTCCTGAGCATAGGAGAAGCGGGATGCCCAGCTCATGCAGAGAACAAATCTGGCTTTCCCCTGCTTTTTCTTCTCTTAATGCCCTTAATGAATGGGATGTTGGCTACCTGCATTGGTGAGTGATGTCTTTATTCAACCTAATGATTCAAATGCTAATACCTCTGGAATCACTCTCACAAACACACCCAGAAAAAATGCTTCACCAGCTATCTGGGCAACTCTTAGCCCAGTCAAGCTGACACATAAAATTATCCATCACTGGTGTGGGGAGGGGCATGGAAGTCCTACCTTCTGCTCATCCCCATTTCCTCAGAACCTTCTGGAAGCTTTTTCTACAATGCCTAAGCCCAACCTTTCTTTGTACTCTGTTCATATACTCTGGGAAAGTGATCATCACACTTTATTCAAATCACCTTCTTTTTTTAATGAAATAAGTCAGACAGACTTATATGTGGAATCTACAAAACTAAAATAAATGTATATAACAGAACAGAAACAGACTCACATATATAGAGAACAAACTGGTGGTTACCAGTGAGCAGCAGCAGGGAGGGGCAAGATGGGGTAGGGGATTAAGAGACACAAACTACTATGTACAAAATAAACAAGATACAAGTGTATGCTGTGCAGCACAGGGAGATATAGCCATTATTTTATAATAACTTTAGATGGAGTATAATCTATAAAAATCTTGAATCACTATGCTGTACACCTGAAACTAAGACAAGATTGTGAACCAACTATATTGCAATCACCTTTCTAACTATCAATGTCCTTCACTCACTATTAAACTTCACAGACTATAGTGCCTGGCATTGAGGTGGTACTAAATAAAGTTTTGTTTATTGAATGAATAACAGAATTTTCTATTGTTCTCCAATTGTGTGTAGCAAAAAAGCTATTGTAATCAAGTGGATGTCGCCTTTTTCTCAAATATTCAGTATATGGAATTTAGAATGCGGAAATAAAACATTCAGTTTGGGATTCAGAAAACAGAAATTTAAGTTCTCAGGTCTGAGGTGTTTTGACTTACATTAATACAAGTACTTTTCAAGTGTATTTCTTCCCCTTCCTGGTCTATTGAGCATACCTGCTAAAGGAAAATAGTATGAGTTTTCTGTCTGATTTTTGTTCTCTTATTTTTTCCTGCCAAGGAGATTTGGGGCACATAAATCATTAATGTGTGTTTTTATATATCTTGGTGGTCAGTGATGAGAGAGTTTAAGGTAACATAAATCCTTTTTGTGGTTATTTATGAGAGATACTTTAGGAGTGTAGAATTCAGTACAGGTCCTATGGATGACCTTCAGATAAGAGCCTGACTTGAGCCTGTACATTTGGAAATGGACAGAGTTCTTTGTACAGGCTACTTTTAGTAGAATATCATAGGAGCATCATCTACTACTGTAACTCTTCCCATTTCTCTTTTATAAGACTTGTTATTTTCCTAGCTTGGGAAGGAGTAAAAACATACCAGCTACTGATCACTGACATTCAAGTACAAAACTAAGTACTACAATAAAAACTTGGAGATAATTTTGTTCAAAAATAGTAGGAAGTGAAAATTTAATTTTGTCTATGAAAAACTCCCTAAGTTTCTATGTGAACATAACTGATGGAAATCTGCTTATATTATTTGACACAACTGTTTAATTGTTCTTCATCTTCACTGATACAAATGAGGACATACCTCTTCTTTAGCTCCATATACTGCTCGAGGGTAGAAAAATGTACTTCCTTCAAAATGTATAAAATCAGACTATACACTGGTTTGACTCCTCATCACTGCTTGCTATGTTCACTGGATTTTAATGTAGTAATTCCATGACACACACAGAAACATTCACTATAAAATGAAATGTCCAAAAATTGGAAAAAAAGGACTTTACCATTGCAATGATTTCAGAAAAGTAATTCCATTTTACAGAAAAGAGATGCTAGGCTTAATGTCTTCTATTTCGTTTCAGTGTGATCACCTGAAAATGGCATGAGAGCAATACACAATTCAAATATCTTTAAAAATTGAACCATGTACTTTTACAGCTCTAATAGGAAATCAGTACAAATCTACTTTTTACAGGACAAATATGTCTGCATGGTTATAATGCCAATTGTCCTTACCTGTGATTCTCTCTCTCTCTCTCTCTCTCTCTCAATTACCATTCCTGGAGTTTTATAGAGTCAAAGATATTCTAACAATAGATGAAGTGATTTGACAGATGCATTACAAGGTCTAAAGAGTACTGTTTGATATATCAGATTTTACTGCTCAAGTCATTTGCACAAACATTTGCTTATGGTGGTTGTGTATAGACCACTATAAGAATGTCACATTCATGAGCAAATCATTCCCTTAATGTAATCATTGCATCTGCTTTCTAGAGCAATCTAAATTTTTATATCAATCTCTGTTCAGATCTTATGTAGAAAAATATGTTAATATAACATTCCATCTCAATGAAGACCACAAAACTGTTGAAAAATAAAGAAACCAGAAAGTGACTATAAACTAGCATGTTTAAAAAAAAGGAATTAAAAAATGTATCCATTATTTTGGGTAAAACATGGCTATGTTTCCTTTCCATCAGTATAAATGATGGGAATGTCTGGCTCTATTCTAAAATCTGTTACTATAAGTTGCTTTAGAAGGACAAAAGTTGAGCAACCACCTGGGAGTGTCATGCTGAGTGTGGACTGTGAGTTAGACCGCGTTCTAACTCGTGTTCCACTTGTGTCCCCTGTAGCCTGAAGCAGAACATGTACTTGCCCTGACCCTCATACCTCTGGTCTCTAAACTGAGGGCCACACCTATCCCATTCACTGCTGTGACACTGAATGACATAGCCTATAAAGCACTAAGAATGGCGTTAGCACACAATATGTGATCAATAAAGATTATCTATAAATATCAACATTAATAGTATTTGGGTTCTTCTATGTACTTTGAAAAATATAGGAACATAAATAGTATTCATTCTGAAATTTTCTGTTCTCTATCTCACCTTGTCTGCTTTGACACTGAGTTTTTAGTGCTCTCATGGAGTGAATTGCTGTTTTTTGATTTATTGGGAGAGGTTGACCAATATTACAATAATCTGTTCCTTGAAAGGTAATGGAATTCAGTTTTAAAACATTTGATACTAATGTTTTCTTCATGGGTTGACTTGTAGCTACTGATTCAGCTTTTTAATGATTATAAGACTTCCAGGATGTTATATTTTTCTAGAAATCTTTCTATTCTGACAAAATTGTCAAATGTGTTGGCTTTTATTATCTCATTAAAATATCAATATCTGATGGTCCTATGCCATTTCCCACTTTTCGTTCTTCATAGCAGTGATTTTTGCTCCTAAATCTCCTCCTCATCATCCTTCATCTCCATCCATCTTGGTAGAGGTTTGTCTTTTGTTTTCTTGATTTCGCTTTTGTGGTTAGTTTTTTGTTTCGTTAGTTAACATTCTCCATTTTTTCCCCTATCATCAGTTATTTTGATATCTATTCTGTTATTTTTTAAAACTTAAATTTATGCTTAGTTCACAAACATTCCCTCATTCCTACTTCCTCATGTAGTATTTAATGCTTTTGTTTTCCTTTAAGCATCATTTTAGCTGAGTTCCACAAGTATTAGTGTATTCTACTTTCATTATTTTTTAGTTACAAGTATGTTTTTACATTTCTACTGTAATTTCTTCTTATATCTATGAGGTATTTAAAAACATTGTTTTCCTTTTACTGTATGGAGGTTTTACATTTATCCTCTCTTTTATAAAATTCTAATTTAATTATAATATGGACTAATTAATATAAAATATTTCCAGTTTTTGCCACTTGACATATTGCCTATGCCTAATAAGAAGTTAAATTTTGTAAATGTCACATGGGTGTAGGGTACTATCTATATTATTCCAATAAATCAAGACATTAATTTTTTTATGCAAAGTATCTTTCTAACTAAACTTTAATCACTTTGAACTTTCAGTACTTTAAAAACCAGTTGAGCACTCCTGATTTGACAGTGGGTTTGTCAGCTTCACTTACAACTTGCTTTATATTTACATTATTTCATATTTTTTTTTGGACTTCCCATGCATTTATCCCATAATGATGCCTTTGTCCTATGTCTTTTTGTCCAATATCAATACAATACAGGTCTAATATTAATATACATCTTAGATTTTCTGGACTTTATTTTTTGATGTGATCATACACACACAGAGTTTTTCAAACTCCCATGACTTTTGAAAACATATTACTGAAGTATAACACATATACAGTCAAATCTTAAGCTTGATAAGCTCTGACAAACTGAACACACCCAAGCAACCACCACACAGAGTAAAAGCAGACAGACAGAACACTTCCAGCATCCCAGGCATTCGCTCCGTGCCCCGTTTCAATTACCACCCATACTCCAGGGTTGACTACCATCATGACTTCACACTCTAGTTTGGCCAGCAATTGAATTTTACATAAAGGGGACAACAAAATGTGTACTCTTTTGTGCCTGGTTTACTGAACTTGAACACTGTGTTTGTGAGATTCCTCAACGCTATTGCATTTGCTTATTTTACCTGAGTTTATGTATCCATTCTCAGGAAATGGGAGTATGCGTAGCTTCTAGTTGGACTATTTAACCAGTGCTGCTCTGATATTCTTGTACATAGCGTTGGGTGTTCCATGTGCTCATGCTTCAATTATGTCACTTAAAAATATTATAGAAATAAATTTTTCCTGCACCCTATCTGAAAAATTGCTTTAAACCTCAAGTTAGGCCATTTATATAATATTTTTAATGACACATTCACACACATATATATGTCTATATATGTAATAATATATAGACATGTATATAAAAATTTCTTTTTGCCTTGATATGATTTTATTACCTCTTTTTTGCCTTTTTAAAGACCAATTTAATTTTTTTTTTCTTTATTACATATTTTCCATCAGCTGGCTTGGAACTAATTTACTCAATTTCTCATTTCTATTGTTTTAGTGGTTAATTTTGAAATTTTAATGGGTACTTATAATATTTTAACTCCTCACATCTTACTACTGACAACATTTCAATTCAGTCCTCTTAATTCTGTCCTAATTTTTATCATTAATGTTCCTTTATATACAATGTTTGTTTAGATTTTCTAATGTGTTGTCTTTTTTTAGGGATCACTTTTCTTCTTTGTTAAGTTCAACAAAGTTCAACTTAAAGTTCAACAAATAAATTAAAAGAAAATGTTTATTTGTATTCCTCTGAGAATATCCTCATGTCACCTTGTCTCTTGAGAAGTTATTTTGCTGGATATACAATTCTAGGTTCACAGATATTCCTTAACTGTCTCTTGGAGATGTTACGCTACCATTTTTTGGCTTCTATTTTTGCAGTTGTAAATCTGTTGCTCAACACACTGACATTTCTTTGTAAGTGAGCTATCATTTCTCATGGTCTGCTTCAATTAACTTTGTCTTTTCTTTGCTATTTTGTCTATAGTTTCACTAAAATATGTCTAAGAAAGAATTTCTGGTTTCTTGTTTTTTCTTCATTTCCTTTCCTTTTCTTTCTTTATCTTAGGACATACATAGTACTTTCTGTACTTGTGAGTTTGTACTTTTTAATCATTTCTAGGAAATTCTCAGCCATTCATCTAATCAATTATTGCCACAGCTCTCCTCTCTCTTGAACTCCTGTTCAAATATCAGTGTGACTTTCTCTTTGGGTTTCATCTCTTAACTTTTCTTCCATCATCTCGTTACTTTTTATTACATTCTGGATTATTTCCTTACATATACCTGCCAACCCACTAGGTTTCTCATGAGCTCTGAGATGGATGTTTAATGCACTGTTTGAGTTTGGAGTTTTACAAATTTGTATTTTGTGCTACATCTTTTCAAATATTTTCAGTTAGAGTTATTTTATATTCTGTATCTGATAACCAACTCTGTTATTTGTTGGTGACTCTTTCTTATAGTGGTTTCTTTTCCTGTGTGTTTAGGATATTTTATTCTGATCTCCCGTTTGTTGAAATTAATCTGTGGAAATCCAGGGACAAAAATCGTGGCTGTTTTCTTCCAGGAGCATTTTCTTCTGTCTGGAATCAGAGTATTACCCAAGCGGGACCACTCTGGCCAACTTTCAGAATCTCTAGTTTATTCTAAAAATATTCCAGGCCGTCCCCGCCGGGGAGGCGGGCGGCCGGGCGCAGCTCCGGGCTACAGCGGCAGCTCCCGCGGCTGCGGCCGCGGTGGATCGGGTTGCGATGCGGCGTGGAGACAGGCAAGCAGGGCTGCGTGACCGCGTGGTGGTACATGGTCGCACAGAACCTGAGATCTTTCCCATACTCCTGTTCAACACTCAGAAGAAAAACTTCCACTCTGGGTACCAGCTTTATAAGTAAATCATTAAAAGAACATATTTTCCCTCCTCTGATGAACATGCTATTTTCAACCTTTTCAGAGCACCATTTCTTGCGGATTTAAAGAAACCAGAGTTAAAGATTCCTCACACAGTGAACTTCTACATCAAAGTTGAACCTAGGGTGATTCTGGGTATCTGGCACACAGTTCCTAGCTGCCGGGGGGAGGATGCTAAGGGGAAGGGCCGTAGCTGGTATGAAGCAGCTCTCCATGATGGCAACCCAATTATTGTTTATCTTCATGGCAGTGCAGAACACAGGACAGCTCCTCATAGACTTGAGATAGTAAAGGTGCTGAGTGATGGTGGTTTTCATGTCTCGTCTGTTGACTATAGAGGGTTTGGGGACTCGACGGGTAAGCTGATGGAGGAGGGGCTGACTTCAGATACTATTTGTGTCTACGAGTGGACCAAGGCAAGAAGTGGTACCACCCCGGTGTGTCTCTGGGGCCACTCTCTGGGAACAGGAGTTACAACAAATGCTGCAAAAGTTCTAGAAGGGGAAGGATTCCCAGTTGATACTATTATCCTGGAAGCTCCATTTACCAACATATGGGTTGCAAGTATCAATTATCCCTTGTTAAAGATTTACCGGAAACTTCCAGGATTTTTAAGCACAGTTATGGATGCCCTGAGGAAAGAGGAACTAGTCTCCCTCAAAGATGAAAATGTTAAATTCCTGTCTTCTCCCCTTCTTATCATACACGGTGAGGATGATGAAACAGTGTCTTTGGAATTTGGAAAAAAGCTCTATGAAATTTCACACAATGCATATAGGAACAAAGAGAGGGTGAAGATGGTAATCTTTCCTCCTGGCTTCCAACACAACTTCCTTTGTAAAAGCTCCACACTGTTAAAAACCATGAGAGATTTCCTGAGCCAGCAGTGGGCATGAGGTGTGAGTACAGCGGAGAGCAAAGACTTGCTCCAAACCCCACTTGTGATGTATATTTCTTATGTAAAACTGTACTGGGCTGCTTGGGTGAGCTGAAGTTACTGACATTTCTACAAGACACTTGCCTTTTAGTAAAGAAAAGTATGGATGCTGGGAAAAAATAAATAAATAAAAATATTTCAAGTTCTCCTCTGTCAGTTTGTTGTTGGCCCAATGCTTAGACTCTTGTTTATAGGATTCATGTTGACATTTGCTTTTTTCAGCTCTTGTTTTCATTCAGATTATTTTTTGCCTCTTGGAGATTCCCCTTGCTTTGTGCAAGCCCATAAGTACAATTAAAAGTGTATTATATGCAGTGTTTAGTTGTTTTCCAGGATCAAGTTCCTTCTGAATACATTAGTATCTTGTTTTCTATATTATTTGAAATGAAAGATGTCAGTTTAGTGCTTTTGTATGCATTGTAATTTTATTACATTTTTTTTTTTACCTTTCTCAATGAGTGGTATCACTAGAATTTTCCACCACAGATCCTTTTGTCATAAAAGGCCATACGTGTAGATATAATATGAAACACGAAGTGAAAAGCACTCTTAGTAAGGGATGAAAAAGTAGCTATTGTATAAAAGGGGCATAAATTCTTATGTGTTACTCTTTAAAAAAATAGATAAAAGTAGTATTCCTTGCCATTGTTGCAGGAATGGTGGCTGAGCCAGAATTTTACATGTCCTCATGCACCTCCCAGTCCTACTGTGGTTGGGCAGAACCCAGTGACAAATTCTAGACGGTGGGCTACAGATGAAGGTGATGTGTCATGTCCAGCAGAACAAGAGAGCTGAACAGGACACTCAGGCGTCTCTTCCCTCCCACAGTGTCAAGGATGTTCATGGACTGACCTTCTGGAGCCTCAGCATCAAAGACGCTATCTCGCTCAGCCCCTTCCCCAGCAGCAGTGCCCTACATTACTGCTCAGACCAGCAGCGAATATTCACCCTAGCAGGATTAGTCATGGAGATTTGAGGGGTGATTCTTACAGCAAAACCTAGCTTCACCTGAGCAGTCCAGTGAAACACTATTTTAGGGAGATTCTCAATAACCATTTATGGGTACATTTTTTCCTGAAATTTAGCATGTTCAACACCAAGTTCTTCACCTTCTCTCCCTGCCCCACCCTCCCCCTTCCGTGTGGTGCCGTGGCTTGTGTGGGAGTCTTTGTGGAGCATGGGGTGATCAGCAAGCTCCTTCACATTCATCCTCACTTTGTCTTCTGGAATATGACCCTAATTAGTGTACTTGTTTCAAAGGATTGTTCTGGGAATGAAAACAGTGATTGCATGGAAAGCACACATCATAGAAGCCGGAACAAAATATTCTCTTTAAGGTGATAGCCAGTAACCACATTTGATACAATATATTGTCTAAAATGCCCAGTTTCTTAAAAAAATATGTAGCCTGCATAGAAGCATGAAAGTATAATTGTGACACATACACTGGAAAGAAATGAGCAACACACAACTGCCTATGAGAGAATTTGAAAGAAGTCATTAGAGAAATGCAAGCTAAAATAACAAGGAGGTGCCACTATACACTTGTTAGAATAGCTAAAATCAAATCCCAATGTAATGGTTAATTTCGTGTCAACTTGGCTAGGCTACTTGCCTAGTTGTTGGGTCAAACCCTGGGCTAAAGGATGCTGTGAGGATATTTTTTACATATGAGGAATATTTAAATCAGTAGACATTGAAGAGGGCAAGTTACCCTCCATGAACTGAATTCACCTCATCCAATCAGTTTGAGACCTTAGAAACAAAGCCTGCAGTTTTCTAAAGAAGAAGAAATTTGGCCTCAGGAGAGCTACATAGAAACCCTGCCTACGTTTCTAGACAACCCTGCACATTTCAGAAATGAGACCACAACATCAACTCTTACCTGAATTCCCAACCTGTCTGATTGCCCTATGGAGTTCAGACTTAGAGCCCTCACAACCTTATGAGCTAATTCCTTAAAATAACCTTTCTCTCTCTCTCTCTCTCTCTCTCTCCATATATGTATGTATATATATATATATATATATATATATATATATATATATACACACACACACACACACACACACACACACATGTATATGTATATATATATATCACATATGTAAGATATATACCTTATTGTAATAAGATTACAGTTGTTATTGTGTAATTCATAAATGGTAACATATATAAAAATAAGGCATATCTTATTTTATCTATATGATATATATCAACATAAGATATGTATAAAAGATATATAGCTTACTTTTATATATAAGATATTATATATATAAATACATATATCTTATTAATATACATACATACATACATACATATACATCTTACTGGTTCTCTTTCTCCATGCTAGTCCAATTGATGGCAAGATTATGGAGTAACAGGAACTCTCATTTATTTTTGGTGGAAATGCAAAATGGTTCAACAATTTTGGAAGACAATTTGGTAGTTTTTTAAATAGCCAAAACTAACCTTATGATATGATCCAGAAATTATACTCCTAGGTATTTACCAAACTGATTTAAAAACTTATGTCCACATAGAAACTTGTAGCTAACTGTGTATTATAGCTTCATTCATAATTACCAGAATTCATCTTTAATAGACAAATAGATAAAAAGATTTTAGTTTATCCATGCAATGGAATATTGTCCACTGATATAAAGAAATGAGCTATCAAGACTTGAGTAAATCTTAAGTACATATTTCTGAGTGAAAGGAGCATTTCTGAAAAGACTACATACTGTATGATTACATTTCCATGGCATTCTGCAAAAGTCAGAACCATAGCAACAAAAGAGCAACATCTGTGGAGGCAGCTTGTGGATGTCTGCTCACCTGCCCCCAGTTTAACTGTGGAAAGGATGAAAATCAACCATCAAAAGCCTCTTGAAATGATCCTAAGGACAAACAGCCGATGAAGAAACATCAATTCAAGAAAATCTATGAAATTCCAGCAAAAGAAGTGAGAGTATGGCATTTGACTCAAGTGTACTCTCTCTTTCCCCATCTCAGCTCTACAAGGCAGACTCTGCTCCAGAGTGCAGCAGCAAGAGCACAGGGCACCTGCGCCCCTCAGCTCCTTTCTACATGGAGGAAGCTGGACTTCAGTGTTTCTTATCCCTCCCCCTGCAACCTGTTCCTGAGGTCAAGTCCTGGGTGAGTGTGGTCAAGAGGTGGGGCCTTCTTCCTCCACCCACCCTCCACTCATGCAAGAGAGGCTTTGCCTTGGGCACAGCAGCTGAGAATACTGGGGCACTCATTGCCTTTGCCCATGTTGCACAGTGGTGGTGCCCCCCGCCCCCTGGGAGAGGAAACCTGAGAGGGCATCCGTCTGCTTGCATGTTTGCAGACCTTCCACTGGTGTCATCTTTGTGAGGGTGTCACTCAGGCAGAAGCTTGATGTGATGACATCGCTAGTTCCAAAACCCTAGCTCAAAGATTTTCCTTGGGGGGGGGGGGTGGAGAAGCAGGGTGTAAAACAGCTCTATTTCTCTTCCCAAAGGAAAAGACTTCATTTATGAGAGAGAATGAAGAAGTTCAAACCTAAGAGTAACCTCAAGAACAGTGGGGGAGGTCATGGTGAAAGGCAATTAGGGGAGATTCCTTGTTTAAATGAAGATACAGCCTAGACTATATAGACTACATAGTCTGAGGAAGAGAACTGGGGAATAAGACAGCTGGAAAGAGCCCTCCTGGTGTCAGAACAAGTACTGAATTGGACTTCAGAAACAATGCCTTCCCATATGCCACAGTTTTATTAGATTAGGTTGTAAACAATGAATGTTCCGGGACATTGGTGAAAACAACAGCAGGATCAGCCAGAAATACATCAAATGAGTGTGTTCAGGGAAGACAGGAAAGAGAGGCCCACCAGTATCACTGCCTTGCTGGGGAGTGATAGGCATAAACCAAACTGCACTTCCTGGAGAAGCAACAGCAGAGGTTTAACACGGGGGTTGGGACAGGATGGGGGTAGGGTATGGAGGGGGATGGGGAGGAAAACTTCACTAAAATAATCCAGCCAGTTAGTAAAAGGTAAACCAGCTAATAACAATAACAAGACCCTGGGAATTCTCTGGTGGTTCAGTGGTTAGGACTTGGTTCTTTCACCACCGGGGCCTGGGTTTGATTCCTGGTTGGGGAACTAACATCCCCACAAGCCACACAGCATGGCCAAAAAAGCCCAAAAGAAACAAAAAACAACAACAACAATAAAAAACAAACAATAACAAGATCCTGGGATGGGGAAGGAACCAGTAATCAGATTTGACATATTATCTAAAATGCCCAGTTTTTAAAAAAAAATTACCTATATCTATCTTTATCTATCTATCTATCATCATGCAAAGAAATATGAAAGTATAAGTATGACATGTACACTGGCAAAAAAAGAGCAAAACACAACTGCCTATAAGAACGTATATCAGATTTAATAGGAAAAAAATACCTCAAAAGAACAATTATAAGTAAGTTCACAGAACTAAAGGAGAGCAAGCATGACTAAAGAATTAAAGAAAGTATGAAGACAGTGTTGTATCATATAGTAAAGAATGTCAATAAAGAGATAGAAATTATAAAAATGAAATCAACTTGAAATTCTGGATTTGAAAAGTACAATAAAAAAGTTCAATTAATCTTCAGAACTCTTCATCATGCAAAACTGAAACTCTGTACCCATTGAACAAAACTTCCTATTTCCCCCTCCCCCAGTCCCTGGCAACACCAATCTTTTGTCTGTCTCTATGATTTTTGACTACTCTGGGGACATTTTTTAAGTGGAATCAAACAGTATTTGTATTTTTGTAATTGGCTAATTCATTTAGAATAATGTCTTCAAGGTCCCCCTATGTTGTAAAATATGTCAGAATTTCCTTCCTTTTTTACACAATATTATTCCATTGTATATATACACCACATTTTGCTTATCCATTCATCTATGGATGGACACTTGAATTGTTTCCATATTTTGGCTACTGTGAAAAATGTGCTATAAACATGGAGGTACAAATATCTCTTTGAGCCCTTGTTTTCAGTTCTATTGGGTATATACCCTGAAGTGGAACTGATGGTTCATATGGTAAGTCTATTTTTATTTTTCGAAGAACTGCCATACTCTTTTCTGCATGAGTTTTACCATTTTAGATTCTGACCAGCAGTATTCAAGGGTACAAGTTTCTCCACATTTGTGCCAACACTTAATTTCTGGCTTTATTTATTTATTTTTTTGGTGGTACGCGGGCCTCTCACTGTTGTGGCCTCTCCCGTTGTGGAGCACAGTCTCCGTACGCGCAGGCTCAGCGGTCATGGCTCACGGGCCCAGCCGCTCCGCGGCATGTGGGATCTTCCCGGACCGGGGCATGAACCCGCGTGCCCTGCATCGGCAGGCGGACTCTCAACCACTGTGCCACCAGGGAAACCCTTGTTTTGTTTTTATAGTAGTAATTCTAATAGGTATGAGATGGTATCTTATTGCAGTTTTGATTTTTATTCCCCTAGTGATTAGTGATGTCAAGCATATTTTCATGTAATTGTTAGATAGTTGTGTATCTTCTTTAGAAAAATGTCTTTTCAAGTCCTTTGCTCCTTTTTGAATCCAGTTGTTTGGGTCTTCCTGATGAGTTTTAGGAATTCTTTTTATATACTCTGTATATCACTACTGTATCAGATATGTAAATTTCAAATATTTTCTCTCATTCTGTGGATTTCATTCTACTTTTCAGCACTATTGAAAATCATCTGCCCATATGTGTGGGGCTTTAATTCTGGGCTCTGTGTCCTATTCAGCTGATATATATGTCTGTCTTCATACCAGTCCCACACAGCTTTGATTACTGTAATTTTGCAGCAAGTTATAAAATCAGGAAGTGTGACTCCTCCAGGTTTGTTTTATCTTTTCAAGATTGTTTTGGCTATCTGGGGTCCCTTGAGATTCCACATGAATTTTTGGGTGGGTTTTTCCACTGCTGTGAAAAACATCATTGAGATTTTTTTTTTTTAATCTGAGGAATTGACATCTTAACCATATTAAGGCTTCTAATCTATAAACATCTTCATGATATTGTCTTTAATTTTTTAGCAATGTATTGTAGTTTTCATTGTATAAGTCTTTCACCTCCTTGGTTAAGATAATTCTTAAGTATTTTATTCTTTTGATGCTATTGTAATAAAATTGTTTTCTTAATTTCCCTTTTGGATTGTTCATTGTTAGTATACAGAAATGCAACTGATTTTTGTGTTGTCTTTGTGTCCTGCTACTTTGCTGAATTTGTTTAAACATCAATTTTTTGTGGAATCTTTAGGGGGATCTCTACATATAAGATTATATCATCTGTGAAGAGAGATAATTTTACTTCTAAACTTTTAAAATTTCCAAAACTATGACTTAGATTTGTTTCTCTTTTTCAATTCTCATGGATCCCATTTTACTGTGACTGCTGCCACCAGCATGATTTTCTAAAAAAAAAATCTGTTTGTCTCTTTCCCCTGCTTTATCAACCTCTAATGCCATCCACTGTCTAGAGCTTCAGTTTCAAACTCCTACCAGTGTTTAAGAGCTTTTCCCCCCACTTTTCCTAGAGTCACTTCTAGGCATCCCAAATCATGTGCCCTGAGTTTCCATTACTAAGTGCACAGCATTCCATGTGCTTTCATACCATTGTGCTTCCTATGAGATACTCCTTCTTCCTCTTGTATTTTCTTTTTTTTGTTATTCTGGGGAAGCCATTCCCCATCCTGCAAGGTGCAATTAGAATGCCACTTCATCAATAAACATTTCTAACCAGAAAGATTCAGAGGCTTCCTTATCTGAATTTGTGTAGCAATTTGTGCAGACCACTAGAAGAGTAGTCACATTGCAATGTATTTGTTATTTTCTGAAGTTAGAAGGAAAAATAATGACGTTTGAGACAAAGAAACTGAGTTAGTGAGGACAATTTGCTCATTTTTAATAGAGGTGCATTCTGGAGTTTTTACTTAATATTTTCTATTATCCAACCAGGTTATTTTATTTCTTTCTGAGTTATATAGTCTAAAATTAAGGTAACATCCACTTGACAGGTAGTTGCTATTTCATGGGTGGCATTCTGGGGCTCAGTACACAAAGGGTCTCATACAAATGACCATTATTATTGTAAAATATCAAATAACATAATGTTTCATAATAATAGATTCCATTTATTGAGTCTATTGATTAAAAGTCACTGTTTACTTTACATATACTAAAATTCCACAATCTCATATTCAAATTGTCATCATTAACCTCAGATTATAAATGCAAACTTGATAATCAGGTAACTCAATAAGCTGCCATTCATACTCATTTTTCCAGCCTTTGGAACCTGCAGTCTTCCCAATACATGCTACTTAAATTTAGATTAACTGCAGAACTTGGTGCATATGTTTTGCTCTAACATACTTCATACAGATAGCTTTTAAAAAATGATTAAACATGAATAACCCTTATCCTATAATTATCTTTAAAATGTTTGGAGTTGGTAAAAATCTTGGAAGAGCTTGTAGAACCAAGAAAAAGAGGTACAAACTAGAAAACTCCCGGGACCTGAGGATGCCGACCTTGGCGATCTCGCTCAGCCTCTCTCACTCGCGTGGTAAGTCTACTATGTTCCTCTGCCCGTGGCATCCTCCAGCAATCAGAGTGTATGTCCATCGGTAGACCTGGAAGCACACTGTCCATGCTTAGGTATTGCATGAAGAAACTTCTAGTTTCTAACTATTTCCATTCCTGTGGTGGGGGTCTAGTTTCTGAACCCTGGGCAGTTAGAAGGTTAGAGTTTTCTCCTCTCCCTGCTGACTGAACTCCAGGCACTATGGGTGCTTTTGTGGTTCCTCTAACCTGCACTTTTCCAGGCTGGATATTCCTCATCTTTTTAATCCATTTTCATTGCTGTGCGTTCTTCATCTTTCTGCCTTCTGATCGCCATTAAAGAAAACCCCAATCATCACTGAAGCCAAAAAAACCCAATCATCACTGAAGCCACCTGGGACTGGAAATAAACTGTAAGAGGAAAATGTATTTCAGTCTGAGCTGCTTAAATTTATATTTCTTTGATGGAAATAATCTTATAAAAAAGGGATATAGGGCTTCCCTGGTGGTGCAGTGGTTGAGAGTCTGCCTGCCGATGCAGGGGTCACGGGTTCGTGCCCCAGTCCGGGAAGATCTCACATGCCACGGAGCGACTAGGCCCGTGAGCCATGGCCGCTGAGCCTGCATGTACGGAGCCTGTGCTCCGCAACGGGAGAGGCCACAACAGTGAGAGGCCCGCGTACCAGAAAAAAAACAACAAACCTATAATGGAAAACAATCTGAAAAAGAATATATATATATATATATATATATATATATATATATATATATAACAGAATCACATTGCTGTACACCTGAAACTAACACAACTTTGTAAAACAAGTATACTTCAATAAAAAAAATCAATTACTAAAGTAAACAGACTGTTTAACCACCTTTTATACCTTAAAATTGCCTTTACCAAGTTTTTAGAAATTTGGCTTTGAAGGAAAATTTGCTGTTGGCTCAAAGGTTGTCCTCATTGTTTTACCTGCCTTGAAAAAAGACTTGAAATGCTTAATGTTTTCTAACAAATTGGCTTAGAACTGGTTATTATTTTTCAGTTCAAACTTCTACACTTTCTACTTGTTTAGCAAGTGTTTAATAATTGAGATATATAAGTGTATATATATATATATATATATATATATATATATAAAATGCTGATATAAATCAATTCTAACAAACATTCCTCCTTCCACTCTGGCAAAGACCTTTGCATTAATTACTACATAATTGTAATTTCCCACCAAATCCTAGGGGATATTGATCATTTTGTCTAATAATAATCTCTCTGAATCAGATAGAAGACCGCTCTCTGTCTTTTCCCACCCTTCCATTTTCTTACAAGATGATAATGACAGAAAATGACTTGCCATCCAAGTAAAAAGGTCATTGAGATGAAGAGAAGTATCCAAAATTTGGAGATAAGGGAAAAGACAGTACAATGTGGCCTTTCACTGACAGACTGGTGCAGTGTTTAATAAGGCCAACCAAGCATTATTTTATTTCTGTGTTTGACTTTGTTATTTTCTGTTTGTACATTCCAGACACTGTGAAGTGACTATTAGCTTGTTTATTTTTTGTTTTGTAGAAATGGTAACACCAAACAAATGTTATGAGCGTCTTGCTTTGTAAGACATTTACCAGTTTTGTATTGATCTAATGCAGTAATCTCACTCTTTCTTTAAACTAAACCCAGTTCCTCAAATACCATACTCACTCCATATTTCTATAAGAGAGATGCTCAAGATGGCAGTGGAGTTGGGTAATAAAAGTAAATAAATAAAGGAGTAAGTTATGCCACAAAAATAATACTGTAAATTTGGATTATGACAGATGCTACAAAGAAACAGTGTAGAGTCATAAGAAAAAGCTCATGCACGAGACCTGGAGCATCTTTTCCTGTGAAGAGATCTTTGAACTGAGGCTTGCATTATGAGAAGAAAGCAGCCCTATGATATATCACTCTGGTTTAGTGTTGCCAGATTTAGCAAATAAAAATACAGAACACAATATATCTCATACACATATATCTCATACAATATATCTCATAACACAATATTTCAGACATATTTATACTTAAAATACATTCTTTGTTCATCTGTTTCAAATTTAACTGGTTTTCTTCAATTTTACCTGGTAACTATATGCTGATGCTGTGTGAAATACACACAGGGGAACAAGAGTAAAATCAAGAACTGTTCCAAGACCAGAGTGATAATCCCACATGAGAAAGGGAAGTGAAAGTGATTTTGGCTTAGTAACAGCAGTGGATAGGGAGAGAAGAGGAGAGAGTCTAGAAGTACTTTATAAGCAGAGCTGAAAGGACCTATTGATAATCTATGCAGAGGTTACTCAACTGAGACCAAAAAAAAAATGGAAATAAAGAGAATTCCAAGT
Source organism: Monodon monoceros (assembly GCF_005190385.1). Lineage (NCBI taxonomy): Eukaryota > Metazoa > Chordata > Mammalia > Artiodactyla > Monodontidae > Monodon > Monodon monoceros. The sequence continues at coordinate 4,090,217 of NW_021703776.1, read as the reverse complement.
TTTAGTCTTGATAAATAGGAAATGCACTGTACTATGTAAATGTTGTTCTACATAATTTTGATATTTTTAACTTTCTCAGTGCCTATTTATTTACAGAATGCACAATTGAACATTGATGTTTTAATCTATTGTATTTAGATACTGGCTTTATATTAATGGGGTTTTCAATAAAATAATAATGCTTAGTCCACAGTGGGATTTATATCCAAGACAACAGAAAGCTGGAGGGTGGCCCCTATTGCAGAGAGAAAGGGAAATTGAGGGCTGCACACAGAGAGGATGGTTAATGGTTGTTACACAGTAGCTCCTTCAAGCTGCTGGTCTCAGGGGTCCCAGGCTGTGGAATAAAGGGGACCAGAGACAAGCAACAACTTCAGTGGTATGCAGAGATCCAAGTAGCTGGAAACCAGAATCAGGGAATCCTTCTATCCCTTGTCAACAAAAATAATATACAATCTATAATAGGAATAGAAAATCTTCTTTTTTTTTTTTGAGCCAAACTGAAGACTATATCCTTGAAGACAGCTTCCCAGATTACTCTGAGAAAATGCTTAGGAGAAGCATGGTTTTCAGCACAATTTTATATCTTGTCAGAACAAAGAACATTAATCAAGTCAGGGATACATTTCTTCAAGGTTTAAAACAAACAAACACCAGACCAGCACATGCACAGAGTGTCAGCATGGTCTTGGCACCTGGAAAGGGAGGCTTATCATCACAGGAGGACAAGAACTGTTGTCCCAGGAAAGGAGGCATTTAATTTTTAACATGGACATGCTTTACTTCTGATCTATGTGCCCTTTTCTTTAATAATTAAAGCAGATGTACAATGTGTGTTTGCTAGGCCACCAACAGGTTGTTCTAGTTAACATAAAATTCATGCTTATCCATGAGTTCATAGATAAGCCAGAATGGCTTCCCCATACCTCAACATGTGAACATTCCTTTTTATCACCTTCAGTAAGAACAGAAACCATGAGACTTGGCCTCAGGTAAGAATGAAGTCCTTTGAGAACTGTATAAACAAGGTAACCCCAGATTCAGAGGGAGAGCCATCCATGGTTCAGGATCCATGCCAGAAGCAATAAAGTGAGCTGAGCTGGGGAGCAGGTGAACAAGGTCAGGGGCAATACTGCCCCTCACTTTTGTGCCTGGGCACAGTGGGACACAGATGGAAGTCTATATCATGTATGTCTAATTATTCCACGTCAATATAAATCATGCTAGCACACTGATAAACAAAATTTGCTCTATCATTCTGCTCATCAGAAATAGGTTCTTAGTGACAAAACTAAATAACGTTTATTAACTCTACAGTTCTTTATGATTGAAAATGGGTAAAATATAAAAGGGTGACAGGATTGTAGCCAAGTCCTGGATCTTGAACTGACAATGATTGAATGAGTGATAATTAAATTAAAAAATTCATAAATCATATTATTTTATCTTTCCTCCACAAGATTTATTTTCTTGTTTTCCTATCAACAAATTCATCACTGTTGTAATTAGAATCAAAATGTTCATATAATTTCTGTGACACTGTCAGTAATGATTTAAAGAATTTAAAATCTAAGTGTAATTGTATTTAAAGTGAAAAGACAGAATATAACTCCATAAGAGTAAAATCAAATGGAAAAATAAACCGTTTAAAAATCTTTTCACATTTCGCAAGTTATAGATCTTCTAAAATATTCAAAATTATCTACTAAAATTAAAATGTGGATTGTTTCTGGCTAAGATGGAGTACCTGAAGCAAAAAGAAAAAAATACATTTAAAACAGGTTTTAAAGACATTGGACATCAGACAGGACCAGACTGATTTTTGGGAGAGGAACACTGACCTCAGCAGCCTGGCACCACCCAGATCACCCCCAGGAGAAACTGGGTTGCACAGTGAGAGGGTGTGGGTCTGGGTGGGTAAAATGGGGCCTGAGAACCAGGCCAAATTCTCATGCTACCCTGATGGGGAAAGGGGAATTTCACAGAGAGAGAGCCAACACAGAGGATGGCTCTCTCCTATTCAGCTGCAATGTGAGGAAACTACCTGAGGCCCAGGCAAGACTCATCCAAGAGGATGAAAGGTGCTCACAAAAAATCCAAGAAGAGTACGGTTTTCCAGCAATCAGATTGGAAAAACTTCATGGTTCCTAAGGCACTGGGCAAGGGGAATATATTTTACACAAGGAAACTTTTTCAAGGGGATCAATATGATGTTCTTGATGATGGTGACGGGTTCATGAACATATATATATATGAAAACTTTTCAAATTGTACACCTTGAATATGTGCAGTTACTGTATATCAATTATACCTCACATTTTACCTTAAAAATTAAAAGGCAAATACAAATGATCAATGTATGAATTGTAATTCAAAATATTTAAATAAAGCTGCTATTTATTTAGGTTTTAAAAACAATCAAACATTAGGGAACTCTCTGGTGGTCCAGTGGTTAAGACTCTGTGTTTTCACTGCTGAGGGCCTGGGCTCTATACCTGGTTGGTGAACTAAGATCTCCACACGCTGCGCAGAACAGCCAAAACAAGCAAATGAACAAAACAAAACAAGAAGAAATGGCTATTTTAAAAAACCGAATATCAGAAATGTTTTTATGAGAATAAAACTTTTGCGTCCGTCTAGGTGTCAATGAGGAGAATCAGTTTCGCGGTTCATGCACGTGACCTCTAACCTCACACATAAATGGGAGATGGGAGAAAATGTGATGATGTAATGATTTCACCTCAGAGACGTCCCTCTGCAGCCCTGAGCAATAGTGTGGCTCCACACTGTGTTGCCACCCACCTCCAGAGCTCCAAACTGGAACAGGAGAAGCAGCGGAAAACAGACCCTACATGGTCTGGGAAAGGAAGCTGAGTTTTGCAGGGATCTGTGATCAGTGGTCAGTGGTCGGCGTCTTTGTGGGCAGAACCTGGGCAATGTCACTAACCAACATTTTCTCTGGGTTCTTCCCTGGCTCATAAGCTCCCCTCCTTTGGAGTGGGTGTCCTCCTTCCACACCAGCAGCCTCAGGGCCTTTGGATGTGTCACCTTGTATTTATTTATTTTTTTAATTGAAGTATAGTTGATTTACAATGTCCTGTTAGTTTCAGGTGTA